>NC_133896.1:210365991-210677582 GCF_964199755.1 Larus michahellis
AGAAATGCTAGATAGCATTCCTACAAGCAAAATTGCTTGTAGATTACAATACAAGAAGAGGTATAATAAATAAGAAATATATGTCTCCCCCCCAAAATTCCGGCTTGTTCAGGAAAAAGAGTTTGTTCCTCGGGAGAAGTTAATTTTGGGATGCCCTTAGGATTTATATTTGATCTAGTGTTGTTTATTATCCAGATGTCTTTATAGCGGTGGCAGTTTTTCTTGGAGTGGAGGCTCTGAGGCCCTTTGTGGGTGTTGCCCAGCCACTTGCTCTGCTCTAGGAGTTCACAGGGACACGAGTGGCAGCATTGCCATGACTCGCAAAATTCCCTCTTGAGGTGCAAAATGTTTCTTCCCAGTGATTTTTTTCCCCCCCCCCCCCCAGTTGCAGCACGACCACCTTGATGTTGAGTTCAGGATGAATTAGCTTTTATGTGCCACGGGCATGAGAAGCCCCCGTACACCTGCGCCTGTGCAACCACTTGCTTCTCTCCTGTGCTTTCTGCGTTCCTGGGCATTCAGAAGTACTTCCCAAACCAGCTGCTCGATCCGCCCCACCAGCTAGTGGCTCCATTCTCAAATAAAACAGCCTCCTTTTGCAGCTTGCTAAAAATAGTTGTTTTTTTTAAAGCCTGAGGACACGGTGACTCATGTGATAGCGAAGAGGAAAAAGGGTTATTTCTTTTGCTTTAGGCTTTGGGAGGAGAGCCGCCGTGCTGCCTCAGCACCAGCCAGGTTTATGCTTGCTCTCGCTTGGGTTTCACGGCTGCGTTGCCAGACGGGTGGCCCTGGCATCCCTTCCTTTGCCGCAGCAGCCCGGCAGCTACTTGGGATGCAGGTGCCATGTCTCAGAGCCCGCGGCCTCTTGGCTCTGGAAGAAAAGTGTCCGATCACTGCCACAACTAAAAATAAACCCGTGAGATGGAAAGTCACAGCTTTTGGCTCTGGGGGAGTTTGGGCAGAGCTCGCCCAAGGATGAAGGTGTTTCTTGCCCAAACCACGACAATTATAGCTGTGCAATGGGAAATGGTTCCATTTCATCACTATTAGAATTCCTGATATTTAGCTCACAACACCGTTCCAAGTGCAGCTTAAGGAGAGAAAGCAAGTCACAGATACAGCTTGCTCAGGCCCGTTTTTTCAGGAATTCCTGCAGCAGCTCTCCTGTGGTCTGCAGAGGTCTCCTCCTGCCGTCCAACGCCTCAGCGTGGTACTGCGAAACCTGCTTCTAGGCTCTGGCTTGCAGTGGTCCCTCTCCCAGTAACCTGCCCAGGCTCAGTTTTCTCTGCTTATCTCTGAAGCTCTTCATCATCTTTCTCCTTCTGAAGAAGCAGCCCCAAAAAAGGCTCTGTTTTTGACGTAAGTGGAATTGGTTGCAAACCATTTAAGATAACTTATTCAGACTCCAGCGTTTCGGGAGGAACGTGAAGCAGAAAATGGCTGGTATACGTGCGTATGGCATTCTGGTTGCTGAGCAACCTGTTTCTTGCTTCAGCCACTTAGCATAAGAATCCGGTTTCAAATAAGATATTAGGGACTCCGGCTGACTTAGCAATAGCTACGGTAACCTGCAAAGACCAGTTGGACAGGAAAATGAACCCACTTTCTTGGGAAACAAGAAGCTTTGCAAGAACTTTCACCGTAAAGGACCATGTATCCGCAATGTTGTTTTTTAATTCCCATACGTAGTTTTTGATGTTTGGGTTCTTGGGTAGACCTTTAATCACTACTTTAGATAAAGCATGCCCAGAAGCAGTGGTTCTTATCTACAGTTTGACAAAGCCAACGTTATCTTTCTTAATGCTTGTAAACTTCCCATGTTTTTATTAATACCATCCTGAGAACTTGTGCAAGCAGATGATGTTTGCTCCTTTTCTTCTGGCAATCTTGTTTTAACCAGTTTTAATAAAATAAAAGTCTTGCCATGAAGGCAAACTAATCTTCCGTGTTGATGGAAGGAAAGAGTATACACTTCAAATATAGCAAAAAACCCAGATCCCTGAAAGTGTGCTGTGATTAGATTTACCAACTTGAATTATCGTGTTTGGGCTTTTGGTTTTTTGTTCTTGCTTTGGTTGTTTGACTGATTTTTCCAGGCTTGCGTTTCTTGGAACCACCACCACACAAAAGGAGCTGGGTTTTGTCCTTTTTGTAGTATATTTAGCACACCTTGTTTTCTGAGTCTGACAATCTCTTTGGCTTTCTGTCATTGCTCACAGGAATTAATTGGAGATAACTTGCTTACGTTCATGCACCCATGCACCCAAGTACCCTTTCCTCCCGTCCTTCTCAGCAGTAGCTTATCTGCAGGGTCAAAGGAGTAATAGCAGTCACACTGAATGGGGAAGCAGGGGAACGGAGCCCAGATCCCGCTAGAAGCAGCATAGGCATTTTTTTGCCCTGGTCTGGCCTCGAGGACCAGCTTTGAGAGCCTGAAGAAGGAGGGTACAGGTCAGAGAGCAAGCTGGAGAAGGCAATGGTTCAGCTCCGGTTTAGACCTGTGCTCCAGCCAGAGCTGACGCTTTGCAGCTATCCAAGTTGTCCCACTCGCACAAGCTGCTTCCTCCAGATTAGTTGGTATGAAATGAAGGTTTTAAACTCTAACATCCAAATAACCTTCATAAAACAAGTGAAATGCAACCTTAATAGCAATCTTGGAAAGCGTTTCTTTTTTTAACATTGGTGGAAATGACTGGCTGCTAGCAAGGTTGTGTATTTAAAACTAGATGCCTTTCTGTGCCTTGTGGAGCTGTGTGAGGAAGGGGTTGCATGTGCAGATACCCGGTCTCTCTACACCCTTTCTTCTTATTTTAGTCTGAGTACATTTGATTCATAAGAAGTATTTTATGGGATTTTCAGGCTGTGGCAGCAGGCAGCGGTTGCAGTAAGTTGTCTCCCATCTGCTGGGCTTCACACAGTAGATCCAGTTTATTTCTGCATCTTCTGGCAGCTAATTATTCCAAAGTTACAAATCTAATTGTCATGCGAGAGTTTGCTTTGGAACATCTTTCCTGAATAATCGCTGCTGATTTTTGCATGTTTTCTCATAATCTAATTTAGAAAGGACAGGATGTTTTTAAGGAGCAGGACAATAGTTACGCAGCTCCAGGGGCTTCATTTTCCTGTGTGGAAATCGGTGGCACACTCCTTCTGGGACCAGCGCTGCTGTTCGTGCACATGGCAGTTAAGCTTAAGCCCCCCTGGTGGAGGTATTTAAGGGTCATTTGTTATGGAAAACCTTGGACTTTTATGTTAAGGGCACGAAATATTTAGTATGCAAATCCCATATGCCTGTTGATGGATAACTTGTTAAGAGTCACCAACTGCTGCGGTGCAATCAGGGACTTGAGAAAGTGTGCAGCCATAGTTTCCAGATAGCTGGAATAGAACCATAAAGAGGAAGAAAAGAAAAGGCAAGAAGCAACGGCTGGCTTTAAATTACTGTAAGGGAAATTCAGGTTAGACTTCAGGAAAATTTTCTAAAGATCTGAGGAACTAAATGACCTGGAGAGATGGAGGAACCTCCGGGAGGGTCATTAAGAGGAGGTTCGACCAACGTTGGTCAGGAATGATGTGGGCAGTGCTGGTCCTGCCCCTGGTGAACCAGAAGAGCAGGCAGCCTCCCCAGAGTCCCTTCACCTCTCTGGCTGTCAGCAGCCACACTGTGAAACCCTCCATAGTTTATCTTAGTTCAATTTCTTCTCCCTATTCAGTCAAAGAAGTCCTGTGGCTCTTGCTGAGCTATCATCCTGTTCTGTACTAAATATATCATGTTGATGGGCGTTTCGTGACTTCTAGTTGGGGTTTGCGCACCAAGGCTTGTACTACGTGTGGTGGTCTCCTCTGGGCTCTGCAGCTGAGCAAGACGGCCCTTCTGTCGGGTTTCTAGAATGAATCTTTAATTGGGTCTTGCTGGTTTGCATGGACTGTGCTTTTCTTGCCAATATTTGACACACAAAGTGATTCTCAACACTGAGGATCTCATTAGATGCTGATACTGAAGGAAACAGCATCTTGCTTATAATTTGCCAAGTATGGCTTTTTTTCCCCTCCGCTTTCTGAACTTCCATTCAATCCAGTAAATGGCTAATTTTAGCATCCTGCCAAATGTTTTATTGCTGTTGTCTTTGTGTCTTCAAGCCGGTCTATAAACCAATTTGGATTAGATTTTGGTGGGTTCTTTCTTTCTTAATCCCTTGCCAAGATTGGTGCCGTTCATTCGCGCAAAGTTGATCTAACCAACGTGGTGTGGTGGCTTCACCTCCTCAGTGGGCTGTAAAACACACAGGTGGCCTTGCGAAGAGAACCGAATCCAGGCCTTGAAGATCTCATCTTGTGAGATAAAGTGAGTCAATATGATATTCCTGACGCTGACCCAATTATGTGACTGTTTTGCAGGAAAAAAGAGTACAAGTCTCCCCACCATTGACAAGAGGACCAAGTGCCTTTATACCAGAGAACGAAGTAAGTCTGCAGTTAGCTGGGCCGGGCGGGTGGTAGTTTTTAAAATGGAAGTACTGGAGGACAGTTTTACCATGCTGCTTCTCCGATGGTACCCAGATGAGCTCCTTTGTGAGCAAAAGCGATGGTTTCTGTGGAGCAGTGGGTAAGAACCACCCTGCTCTTTCACACGAGTGAAAAGATTTGACATCTTTTCAGTCGCCGGCGCTCCCGGAGACAGCCATGAGTGCTGCTCTGCTCTTCTCGTGGGGGGTGATCGCTTACTACCCTTAATGCCAGGCCTAAGGGGAGGCCTATCCAGTACTGCAGCTGTATGATTATATAGCTCTCAGAGCAGCGTCTGACCTTCAGTTTGAGAGAACCGAAAAATATGACTAACTTCTTAGACCGTAGCTGTGGCTCTTGAGAGAATTTGTGGTTGAAAGGTACTGTTTGACTTCAAACTCAAGATTTCTGCCCGTGATTTAATGTTCAACTTAAGCCTTGATTTGCAGCTTGCTGCAGTAAGTAGAAACTTTGCTATGATGTTCTCCTGTGATCTCAGTCTTCACAGAGTATTATTTATTGATCAATTAATTATTTGGGATGGCTGAGTGTAAAACCAGGACCTTTTCTATGGTTTTGTTTTAGGTAGTTGCTAAAGGCAGATAATTCACATGCTAGAAGGGCCAAAAAGGCGTTTTGAAAGATGAGATAGCTGCTGCTCTCCGAGTCTCTCTCCATTTGTACACTGGCAAGGTTTGAATTTAAAAACAAACAGAGTGTAAAGGCTGGCAACCAAAAAACATAATGAAGCAAAAAGGAAGAGAGGGTGAAAAGAGTCTTTTAGACTTGGGAAGAGGGAAGCAGAATGAGTTCCAGCCAAACGAACTTGGGAAAAGGACTTCCCTTTCATATGAAATACGAGATGAAATTGAGAAGCCAAACTTCGTTAAGGACTTAATTTTTCTCATAAAGTCAATAATTGTATAAAAAGTAGAAAAATAAATGTATTTAAAATGATAACATATTTTGTGATAATTGTTAATGAATTTATTTCACAGCTGATAACACCTGGTAAAGGTGCTAGACAAGGGTGCAGGAGGAATCACCGCGTAGCTCTCAGAAAGGAGTAACCCCAGTACAAGCAGGAAACCTCCACCTGCCCAGATAAAACAGCTATTCAGTATCACGAACAAATGTTAAATATTGTTTGTTAAGCAAACAACTACCTTTTTGCCCTGTTCCTTGGCATGAAATAGTACAGTGGATAGGAAGGATGAAGCTAGAGATTAGTGATACACTGAATGTCTCACAAATCATAACAACACTGCTCATGTCAAACCCTGCTTTATTGTCGTAAGGGAAGGAATATGGACGGAGCAATAGCAACTTAATTGTAAAGGTTCCTCTTAAAGTGCCGTAAGACTTTACAAGCAGAATAAAAAAACATGTTTGTGGATCCATGGATGGTAATAAATCAGGATGAAGTACCTATACAGTAAGAAGAACATAGTAATATAGGTGGAGATAAATCTCAGAAGCAATAATGCAGCATATTGCTATGCCTAACATAGCAGCAGTGCAGTCCTATAGGATTATATTTCAATTTTGTCAGCAGAATTTCTTTGCCATAACTTGTGTTGTTACAAAGAAAACTCCTGACAAGCTGGAGATTAGAAACCTTACCAGAGACATGAAAAGTATGATTTCCCCAAGAAACTCCTAAATGAGACAAAGATCTCGTAAATACATGGGAGATACACCTGCTGAAGAATAAGGGGGACTGCTTGCAGTGGAGCAGGGGATATACAGTAAAAAGTGAGATAAAATGATCTCTAAATGTGTGAGTAAACTTCCGATGGTAAAAACATTCTTAAGGAAAACTGAGGCGGTATCATTTTGGGTACAAAACACAGAAAAGCTGCCATAGTGAAGAGCTACACATGTAAAAATGATGGAGCTGCCTGGCTGCGTAGCTGCTTCTTCCTTTTCTTTCTGGGATGACAAATTAAAACACGGAAGTACAGTGAAAACATAGTATGTTGTTTGTGGTTTTTTGTACATAACTTCTATATAAGATTTGACGGGAAGATATTTGAGAGACAGCCCATTCGCCAGCCCATCATAAAGAAGGAAAATGTATTTTGAATGGAATATTTCAGCAAAAGCATTGTGTGTCCTTGATTTTAGGCACTTTCTATCTTGATGTGCAGTAAACCAGCTAAAATGTTTTCTCATTTCATGGTGTTTGCAATAGTAAGCTGGCTGGTGTAATACTGTTCATTTTCAGAAGAAATACTGGGTATTCTAGTCTTGTGCTTGTAACTTCAGAGGTGAGCATGCCGAGAATGGCTGTTCTTGGTGATAAACACTGAGTAATAGCCCTAAATACTGTGTCAGGGCTTGCAATGCAAGAGCTACTTACTCTTTTGCTGTTTCATTTCATCTTGTGCCCAAGGTTGGGATTGGTTGGAATAATTAAAGAACAGCTTTTGTTTAAAGAAAGCATTAAATTCCTATTCTAAATAATACTTGAACGTTATGGACAAATTAGCATTTGATCTCCTCTTCAATTATACAAGCACAGAAGGGGTGGATTGCCAGGCTGTTTCTGTAATTTGGTTACATAACCCAGTTCCTCTCTATTAATTTTGAAATTTGTTTTAGGGCTGAATGCTCGGGTGGTGTGTGTCTATACAGGCAGACTTCCATAAAGGCTTTACTTTCCATTTAGCTCTTGCTTCCTTCCAGCTCTCTGTACAGGCTTGACTGTAACCATCTGTGAGCTCAGCCGTTTTGGAAAGATCTACAGAAAAATGTTTTTGGTTTTCATAGGAACATATTAAAATAACAGAGGTACAGTGTAAAGTGCTCTTCAGTTCTCAGTATACAAGTAGCATCTGTATGTGTGTATTTGCACGCATGCAAGCGTGTATATTTACAAATACACGTCCGGATCTCCTTTAAGTTTGTACACAAGCAAACCTTTCATACCGCAATATGTTTCTCTCCAGAGCTAAAGCTAGAGAAAATCTCTTTCTCTGTTAAGTTTGTCCATCTTATTTTACAGGTTATGCAAGCAAACGGTTTGGATGAACGTACCAATCTTCTTGTGGAAGAATACTCTACGTCTGGTCGCCTGGACAACATCACGCAGGTCATGAGTATCCATACTCAGTACCTGGAGTCTTTCCTCCGCAGCCAGTTCTATATGCTACGCATGGATGGGCCCCTTCCTTTGCCCTATAGGCACTACATTGCTATAATGGTATGTACCAACAGGCTATGTATTTACTCCTTTGACCTTGACTTGTGCATTTAAAAAAGAAGAAAAAAGGAAGACTTTAGAAAGGAGAGACTAGTGTGATATTTTGGCAGGGGGTGAATTTTTGTTGTCGATTTTCATCAGAGTAAAGCATGCTTAGCCAAATGTTTTCAGTGAGAAGGGAGAATTAGCAATGTATATGTTTCCCTGTTTCCCAGTGATATACTTCTCACATGCCCATGAGAGTGAAGTGTTACAGACAGCAGTTAAAACTGTGTAGCCTTATTTCTGGATATTTAGCCATCAGCACGCGGCAGTAGCATGAGATGCAGTGGACTCAAGTCACAACAAATTCCAGGTGGACACTAGGAAAAGAATTTTTACCATGAGGATGTCAAGACATTGCAACAGGGGCGAAGAGAGGTTGTGTGATCTCTAGGGATGGAGATCTTGTCTGGACAAGGCTCCAAGCAACCTGATCTAAGTCAGCCCTACCACGAGCAGGGGTTTGGACCAGGTCTCCTCTAGAGATCTCTTCCAACCTAAATTAGATTCTGCCATTCGGAGTAAAGTAATCGAACGTATTTTTATTGGAGAATCCCCCATACTGTATAGAAATGCATTGCAATATAAAACATGGCCGTTTGGAATGAAATTGTATTTTTGTTTTGTGTTAGTAACCTGTCTTCCACCTGCAGCAAAATCCAATTACATGGTAATGTGCTGCCCTTTTCCCTCTGTGTTTAATTATTCCAGGCTGCTGCCAGACATCAGTGTTCCTACCTAATAAATATGCACGTTGATGAGTTTTTGAAGACCGGCGGGATTGCGGAGTGGTTGAACGGTTTAGAATACATTCCCCAAAGACTGAAAAATCTGAACGAAATAAACAAACTCCTTGCACACCGGCCCTGGTTAATCACGAAAGAGCACATCCAGGTACCTGTTAAGTCGTACCCTCAAATAGCAGTAAACGTCCGGTAATAAGAACTGCTAAGAACTACACAAGTGTCTGGTTAGGCTTCATTACCTTGAGTTAAAGAATTCAGGGAAGTACTAGAGCATCAAATAAGCCAATAAATTCTTTCTGTGTGACAAAGCCAACAAGATTTACTTTTTAGGAATAGCATTGGCTAAAATAACCCCGAAAGAAAAGAGGTAATATATTCAGTGTATCTTTTTTTATCCAGTGAGAGTTTGTGTGCAAGAGGAATATGGTATTATTGAAAGAAAGGAATTGATCACTTTTTAAAATACCTAGTGTTTTATAAAAAAGCTGGGAGCCAAAGGAAATTTTATATTTACACTCTTTTTATTCTCATTTCAGAAACTTGTCAAGACTGGGGAAAATAATTGGTCTCTTCCTGAACTGGTGCATGCTGTTGTCCTGTTGGCACATTATCATGCCTTGGCAAGTTTTGTATTTGGTAGTGGCATTAATCCAGAGAGAGATCCGGATACATCTAATGGAGTCAGACTTATAGCAGTCAACAACTTCTGTGTCTGTGATCTTGCCAATGACAACAACATAGAAAATGCATCCCTCACAAGTAGCAACTTTGGGGTTAGTGTTGCAAGAAGATTCTTTTGCTTGCCTCTGTTTTGCATTAGAAAACTTTCTTCCATTCTTTCCTGTTTAAATTTCAGGGTAGTTTGAACGGTTTTGTCTACTTTACTGGAATGCTTGAGTCTGGTAGCTCTTATGTTTGCTCTAGCAGTTTTCAGTGTAATCTATTGAGAACCACATTTTAACGGTTGATGGTAGTCAGAGCAATGTAATTCTGATAGTTAAATCTCACAACCCATTGGGCAAGACTAAAACTTTGCTTTCAGCTGAAAGCTTGAAGTCCCAGTTTCTTCAGATAGTGTGTCGCTGACTGGAGTATTACGTCATTCATGTTCCTAACATGCAGAATGAAAAAAGAAATTAAAAAAAAGCCCCAAAAGTCATAATAATTACAATAATTTTGACTTCAAGGCTTAAAATCACAAAGCAGATCAATTCTGCAACACTTCCACGTAGATGGGCAGAAATGTCTGAAATAAAATTACTTAATTCTTCACAGTGGTGTTCCAGTCTTGAATCAACCAACAGAGAACTTTGATTACTAGTTAATTAACTTAAATGTAGACCTTTTTTTTCTGAAAGTGGCTCTATAATGCTTTGAAGACGTGTCCTTGAATTAATGCCGATTGATAAATTAGCCTCATTGCCTTTGAGTCACTAGGTGTATCTTTCAAAATTAGCAGTACAATGTGACCGCGTGATCAGTCAGTTCAATTGCTGTATCTTAAATTTCTGGGCTGTGAGACATGCTAGTTCAAATCACCGGGGTGTCTTATTTCCCATTTGTAGTGGGCAAAGGGCTGCTGCTGACTCTGTGCTGCTTGTTAAGCAGTGAGTAGCATACTAAGAAACAGTTACAGCTATGGGCAGAAGAAAAGAATCAAAACGAAAAGATAGAACAGAAAAACCAAACAATTTATCTTATGAAAAATCTGAGTGACAAGTACAGTTCACAAAACCCCAAACTTTGATGTATTTCTGGTAGAGAGGCCTGTTTTCTTCACAAAGGCAAGAAAAAGGGTCAACGTAATGGTTATTTTGATCACGTGTAATGAAAAAAAACACGCTGATTTGTTGTCTCAGGTTGTGTTCCTGTATTGCAGTGTTGCACTGTATCTCTTCAGAAACTTATCTTGCATTACCAGTAGACTGAAAAAAGTTACCTTAATATTAAAAGCTGTTTTCTGATACACGTAGCGCACACAGGTGGCTTTTCCTGAGCCATCTACGTGGAGGAACAGATCTTATAAGCGACTATGGTTTCCACATTCAAACACCACCTCTTCCACTGTTAATCCCGCTGCAGTAGATTACTGCCATAGGTTAGATTCACACTTCCTGGCTCCCTTCTTCTCCCTGTCTGAAACTTGTTTGTCTACGCTCTATGTGACAAAACGCATTCTGGCTTGAGGTTTTGTGTTTGCTGCTGCTATCTGTTTTTGAGAACGTTTGTTGTCGAGCATGAAATCTGAAGATGACACACGTTGTCTATCTTCTAATTTTGCAGAATGTCATGGTGTTTTTGCAGATTGCAGATTCTTTAAGTGAGCTGGAGGCCTTAATGGAAAGGATGAAGAGGCTACAAGAAGATAAAGAGGACGAGGAAGCCTCTCAGGAAGAAATGGCAACTCGCTTTGAAAAGGAGAAGAAGGAGAGTCTGCTAGTAATTAGTGGAGGTATTTATGCTTTTCCAGTTCCCTTTTGTTTGTGCTTTGTAAGAACTAAACACTTGAGGCCACTTCAGTGACTGCAACTTTTTCTGTCCATTTCTTTATTCTGGTTCTTGGTCTGGTAGGAGTGTAGTAAGGGTGGTCCTGTCACTTGCTTCATCTGCTTAAGATTTCCTGATTGGCAAGTAACACCATCCTTTTTGCTACTTGAAATTTAGCTGTTCTATATTAAAAAAAAAAAAAGGCCTGTAGGGTTCTTTAAAAAGTTGGGTGTAAATTTCTCTTTCTTTATATGCTCTGTGTCTTCAAAATAATCCATTCATGTAAATATTCAATACTATTTCACAGATTTAGGTTCTGCAATGCTTAGAATTTCAATGACGCTCGTAAGTAGCCTTCAGACACGACATTTAGTCCAAGAAATAGATTGGGGTGAGACTCAACTTTTTTGCCATTTACTGCCCCACCTAACTTGCTGTTCGGAGTGATCATATCGCTGTGCTGTTCCACTGCCTTGTGTTATGATAGAGATTCTTAGCATTTTTTTTATTATTAAATAATGTTCAAAATTCTGAGCTAAAAGCCTCTTTTCCAATGTTCTTCATGTGCTCTGGAGGTCTTCACCTCTAACAAACCATACAAAGAAATCTGTTTCCCTTAGACAGGGAAGTGGGGTATTTTTTTCCAAAGAAAGTGTTCGGAGAAAGAATACCATTAAGAAAATCAGAAACTCCAACCATTTCCTCATAGTGGAGGCTACTTGAAGATGATAGCTTGTGTCTTTTTTTAAGAAGTGACCCATAAAATGCTTCACATTTTACTGACACTGTTCTTTGTGAATTTAGGTCTCGGTAGCTTCAGACCAAACATTTTTGAAGGTATCATAACTTTTTGTGCACTGAGCCCAAAAGGGAGGAAGAATGTATTGTGGACCAGCAGAGACGTTGTTTTGTGGCTCTCTGGGAACATGCAAAATCTCTGAAAAAAGAGACATCCAGCAACGTCATGGCTGGGTTTTAAGAAATGGACATTGTCCATTCTTGCTTTGATTTTCTTTGGTCAGACAGCATCAACAGTGCAGATAAACTGACGCCTATTGCAGTTTCATTATCAAATCAAGACTTCCATGAGTCTCTGCAGCTGAAGGCGTGTAAG
This sequence comes from Larus michahellis, assembly GCF_964199755.1. Taxonomy (NCBI): domain Eukaryota; kingdom Metazoa; phylum Chordata; class Aves; order Charadriiformes; family Laridae; genus Larus; species Larus michahellis. Next base: position 210,378,092 of record NC_133896.1, read on the forward strand.
GAAGAGGTGTTGTTTGGGACAGAAGGGGTTTTTTTTATGTGGTTGCTGATATTTTTGTGGACTTCCCTCCCTCTTTGTCTTGTGCTGTTTTAGGTTGAGAGTCTGTAAGCACTGGGCCTTTACCATTTCATGAAATTCAGTCCTTTTTAGGGGAGAGGAGTCTATGTGTGCAGGTTTTTTATTCTTTGCTGAGGATTTGCTGTAGCAGATGCTCTGTGAGCTTCTTCCTATGCAGCTATGTTTTGATTGTTTAATGAGGCAAAGAGGAGATAAAGCACTTCTGCAATTCTTAGATTAACTGACTTTTCAAGGTGCTAACAGTGGACATATGGCAACTGTTCTGTCAATGCATGTGGAAGCGAGCCAGGATTTTAACATCAGGGTCAAATGCAGTCAGCTATGCGGTAGTCAACTTCTGCAGAGGTAGTTACACAATCAAGCCACCTGTTTATTTGGGAGGGAAAGATTGATTCCTGATAGAGAACCTGCGTTTGCTTAGTGACACGTTTTGGAGCTCTTTGAAGATGCTTAGTTACTAGAGCTTCTGGCAGAATTTCAGCCTGATGTACGGTAGAGCTCTTTGCTTTCATATAATCTTCAACTGCTGTTTACAAGTGGAGTGTTGCATTGCTTTCTGGTCGCTCATAACTCCGGGTTATAAAACAGAGCTGGTGTAATTCCTGACACCGTACCTGCTCAGCGTAGCAGTCCTCTTGTCAAGGGTACGTCTTTCTGTTTCTTATCCTAGCACAATGACTTTCCTAACGGGATTCGTCTTGCTGATTTAAGATACCTAGCCTCCCTCAGAAGTCAACAGAGAAAAGCACACCTCCAGACAGAAGTTTAGTTCATCTTCTCCTGTTTTGTAGAAGCACGTTAGATGTCTGGTATAGGCTGACATTTAGTTGGCTCCATGAAAGGGATGGATCCCACACAAGCAGGCTGGGATTGAAATGTTTCTTTCCTTCATACCGCTCTCTTCCTTTGCACAACTTCTAAAATTGTTCTCTAGTCCTGTAGTAGAGTGATAGTTGGAAGTCAGCGCTAACTCATGTGCTTGGCTAAAGTGAAGCATTTTGCTGTTTTATTCACAGCATTTGATGATGAAATAGTTTCTACAGATGTCTCCCGCTATATTGAAGATCCTGGGTTTGGGTACAAAGACTTTGCGAGGCGAGGAGAAGATCATCTGCCAACATTCAGAGCTCAGGTACCATCTCTTCAAAGAACATTCATTCAAAGAATGTTTGTATATCTCATTATGGGGCAAATAGCGTAAAGCGGTTGTAGTGGGTCATGTTTGTTGCATGCTCCTTTTCTTGTCCTGGTCCATTAAATAATTCACAAGCTTCCATGAGATGAGTTTTTTTACTATTTGTAAATCTCAGGCAAGGGAATACTTAGCTTCCGGTCTTATTCCAATTATTACCAGAATTAATGTTTGAAAACTGTAAAGCATCTCACTAAATCTGGAATAAAAGTGAAAGGTGGAAAAGAGAGAATTCCCGTTCCGTCCCTCCAGATGTTGTAGAAAAAATCTGCTGGAAGAACTCTTTATTTCTGCCATTTTATCAAGTCTTGTCTGTCCAATGGTTATCAATACATAGATGTATACATGTCTGTGAGAGCAGTTTGGTGAGTATTGTCCTCGTATATCCACCAAATCACAGGACTTTGAATTTTAGAAAAGAAAAGGAATTCTTAAATATGATTACTGAAGTTTTGAGCTATATCTGAATATATTGTTCAGTGCTGTTGAAGGAACAGCATGTACGTTTTACCTGTACATTGTCTTACGTACTGGCATCTTCTTCCATGACCCGACACGTGAACTTCTTCATGGTATATATAACAGGAGGGACATTCTTGGTGGTTCTGTTCCAGCTTATAGAGTAGATTAATCAGCAGTCTAGTAATAGGTTGTAAGCAATAGAAGAAATCTTAAACCAAATCAGAGAACTTTAATTAAAAAAACAGTGGGTGCAGGAAAACTTTGTGGTCAGAACATGTATCTAAGACTGTAAAATAAAGAATCCATGATCACTCTCAGGAAATGTATTTAGCTATATAGCAGTCTCTGCTGATCTGGATAATTTACTCTGCGGTCTTTATATGAGCCTAAAGTAGGTAGATATTGCCAAAAAGAAGAAGGCATAGAGTCAGTGCCTGTAAATCAAACATTCTGCTTAACTACTTTTAGGAGCAGCAGGCTCCCATGGAAAAAAAGCTCTACAGAAGTTGAAATTGGAACTAAACCATCTCTACTCTTAAATAAACAGGACAGCTTCTGGCCTACATTCAAAGGAGTCACCTTGATAATTTAACTTTATTAGTATGCCCTACTCTTAAGCAGTTAGATGTATATACCCACAGCCTCCCAAATGCTCTGCGATGAACGCTATCTAAATCGCAGTAGCATCCCAAAGCCCTGCAATAAATCCAGTCCTTGTTCTGATAAAACAAGACTGCCTTTATCTCTGTGGGTTTAAATTTAGTAATAGAAAAAGGTATTCCGTACACAGCAGAATGTCTTTAAATTTATTTTTTTCTCTCTCTCATTGTTAGTATGGATTAACTGCTCTTAGTAAACAGTTCTTTCCTCCTCCTGAAGCTTCTGGTTTTCAGAGGCTTTTGTGATACCCCAGGTGTCCTGGACACCTTTACAGGGCTGGAAGGTACAGCATATCTCTCACAAGCCTTACGGTCTTTTGGACCAGCAGCTGGAGGCCCAGTGTGATGTTGTGGTGCATTTCAGATGTCACTGAATGCCTCTGTTAGGCAGCTGAGTACCGTCCTACATACTCTTCCCCACTATCCTGATCGGGAGGCCAGTCCAGTAGACGTTCCCTAAAGTGCCTGGGTGAGGACCCTTGCTCAACAGTACCTTTTGAAAACAGCCAGACACAGGAAGGACATGGAGATGATGCCCTCGATTGTAAAGATGGCATCAGTGATTGAATGATTGAGCCCTTGCCAAGGATGTGGGCAAACTAACGTGTTCCGTATAACCGCAGTGTGGAGAGTGGTTGCACACTGCTCCGAAGCAGGGTCGTTCTCTGCTGCTGATGCCATGCCACTATGCAGAGACTTCCCATTCCTGATGTGAGCAGACAAGCTTTTATCCTTGCAATCCAGGTGCTTGTCTAAGACCAAAGCAGCCTGGATTTTGTTAGTTTGTTCAAGGACGGTTCAGCGCTTTACCCAATGAGTGTACGTCCTAGGTGGAAGTAAATACTCCATCTCTGCTGAGAGCTAAGCATCAAAGCCACCAAGGGGAACAAGTTTTTAAAATTACAGGCCCATCCCACACAGAACGTCACCGGTCAGAGTGGCACAGCAGAGAGCAGAAAATTGCCTCAACACTTCAAGAGAAGCTTGGGGTTTTTCCTCCTGTAGGCCAATGATATCCAGCTGGAGGTGGGGTGCTGTGATATGACATTCATTGCCAGGAGGCCTGGGGGAATGGAGCAGGTGACAGGGATGAAGGATTCAAAATGCAAACTTTTGGAAGAGAATAAAATTATAACTAGCAGACAACAAAAATTATTGAGCTATAGAGAGGATCAGGTAGGGACTTCACTTCATTTGTACATTTATGTATTTCCTTCTCTTCCTGCAGGACTATACTTGGGAAAATCATGGCTTTTCCCTTGTAAACAGGCTTTATTCTGATATCGGGCATCTCCTCGATGAGAAGTTTCGGATGGTATATAACCTCACGTATAACACTATGGCAACGCATGAAGATGTTGATACAACTACGCTAAGAAGAGCTTTATTTAACTATGTCCACTGTATGTATGGAATCAGGTATGGATGAAGATCCCCTGGCTTAGGGGTGCATTTTAAAGTGTGTGAACAGAATCAAAAATGAACCATGTGAAAAGCATAATTTTAGACTCCGGGTGTTAAAGTGGAGATGGTACCTCAGTCTGGAAGTTAGAGTAGTTTTGCTGGCATATCAGTGTAACTTTTGCTTCCAGTGGAGAAAATTATTATGAATCAGGACGGAAATTATGACAAAAATGTCTTCTCTGAAGCCAGCCTGTATCCTTTGTTCAGAAAACACAACATCCTAGTATTACACCTTTCAGATCCTCTGTTAGCAGGTGGTTTTCTAGTACGTATTATAAATGCTCCAATTCCCAAACTTAAGAACATAATGCTGCCTAAGACCATGCTTTTAAAAACTTAGATCCAACAGAGTGACTGCCTGTGTTATTTAGGTATGATGACTATGATTATGGAGAAGTTAATCAGTTACTTGAACGCAGCCTGAAGGTTTACATAAAGACAGTGACCTGCTACCCAGAGAGAACTACCAAGCGCATGTACGATAGTTACTGGCGTCAGTTCAAGCACTCGGAGAAGGTACGTATTTCAGAGCCAAAATGGCTTCACAGAGACCCTGTGCTGTTTAAAAATGGCAGTATCTGTCAAAAAATCGGTTTTTAATGAGAAGACAGATAGATACCAGTTTTACAAAATTCCTTCTTAGTGTACTGGAAATATTATTATTATTATTATTATTATTATTATTATTATTATTATTATTATTATTATTATTATTATTATTATTATTATGAGTGACTTCTCCATAAAATTGAACTGACAACTGTAAAAGAAAAGTGGATGAACTTGGGAATGCAGAAGTGGTCAGCCATGCCAATACTTGGGATTTGGGAATCAAAGAAAGATCTTAACTCATATACGTGTATATACACACACACACACACATATATATGTGTGTGTGTATATATATATAATCTTCATGGTGTTTTTCGTCAATAAAAATGTCAACATGTTTTCCGATATACAAGTTAAATGCTTCCTAACAAGGCATCAGTGCTTGTGTGCCTGCTGGCCTGGCTGGCACATAAACTCTTCCTAATTCCATGCTCCTACATAGCAGTCGCAGGTGGTAGTAAAGAAAACAAAATACAATTCATAAAGAACTAATACCGTTAAGATACAAAAATGGTTTTACTGGGACTCCTCAGATGGAAGACTGCTTAAAGCAGCAGTTGAGGCTAGTTCCCCACAGTCCTAGGATGTTGTCTAGTGTTGGCATACGACACAGCTGTCTCAAGAGGAACTGGAGCCTTGCAGCAGGGTCCCGGGAGAAAGGACATAGTTTCTTGCAGCGATACTTTACTAAAGATTAGAAATTTTAGCCTAAATGGGTACACGATGTTGCATTCAGAGGTGAACTAAATGGCTGGTTTGATTTTTAACAGGTTCATGTCAATCTACTTCTAATGGAAGCTCGTATGCAAGCCGAACTTCTGTATGCCCTTCGTGCCATAACTCGTCACTTAACCTGAAGCATTCGCTGGGCTGGAGTAAAGGAGTTTTTACTGAGTATGTAAAGACCTTTCGAAATAGATACACACCAGAAGCTGTTTGTGATGTAGCATCAGGTTATTCAATTCTCTAGTGTCAAAGTTTAGCCGTGCTTCCTGGCGGCTGTAATGTGCAATGACGTGTTTTATTTTCTTGATGCTTAACATTACTAATGATAACAAAAGTAACACTGAGGAGCACTACTCTGCATTGTTTCCGGATGGATTTCTGTCCAGTGGTCAGGATCCTGAAACTGGTTTTATTATATCCAATCCTAGCGCTTTGTTCTTTAAGCACCAGAGTAAAGTGCTTAGAGACTTCTTTTTCCAAGCAATCATTTTTCAGATTAGTGGAGTCCAGCAGAAGATCGGTTCTGCCTGTCCTGAGAATGTACCACCATGTCGTGACTCGTGACAGAGACGCGCGGACTGCGTTGCATCGGATTGCCCACTGGATTCTTCTGTGTCTCCTGGAGACTGCTTGCCAGTCGCCGTCTTACTACAGCAATTGAAGGTGATGCGAGATGTGGATGCAAACATTGAGCACACTGTAATGTGAAATTAATCGTGATAAGTCCTACAGCATGCTACTGAAGTGCGAAATTCATCTGCTTTGTTGTGCCCCTTCCCGAGAGAAGAGGCCTCGCGATTTGCCATTTCAGCCACACTTAACCGTGTTCCGATCATGCATAATCTTGTTTTACTGACAGTCACCCTCAGTTGTCCTTACAGTACCCATGCTCATCACACGTTGCGATTTGTTTAGTTGGCACCTATAAAGTTAATACACGGGCTGACCAAAAATAGGGTTATGGGTTTTTTTGCACTCTCTCCTTTCTCAATGTTTTAACTAAGGAAAGTAAAGGAAGGCTAGCATATCTGTTCTTTCATATTGGATGTATAGAAATTTATTTCCCATAACGTTTTCATAGCATGAAATTTTAATATTCAAAGTTTAAAAAGTTTCTATGCATTAGTGTGAGTGAACAAAAGAAAAGTGCAATATTTAAAAAGAAAGCAAGCTTTTTTCCCTTTCATGCCACTGCTAAAGTGTCCTTCTTATATAGCCATAAAGAAATTTTAAAACCAAATTTCTTTATTGTCTAAGGCCTAGCAGTTTTGTTTTAGCTTTTACGGCTTAAGACAACCTGATACTGAGATGCCAAAGCATCCCCAAAACAAAGCATTCTTGGACAACCGGTGATATTGGGGAAGGGAAGAAATAAGCTGCCAAAAATGTCACACTTTTGTGCTGTTTTCTGTTGCTTTTGACTGATTTTTAAGAGCACAAAATGTTGATATTTATAGCTTTATTTTGTATTGCATTAATGAACCAGTGAAGTGCCTAAAGAGATGCTTAAACTTACCCAGTAGGATGCAAGTTGACACTGCTTCAACTTTTGTCTGTTGGTTTGGACTTTTCATATTTCTTTGAGGAGGGTGACCTTTATTTCTGTTGCATACATTCAAAAATAACTGGATAGGTTTCTTTTTAATGTTCCATTGGATTGTAGACATTTATACAGGATTTTTTTTCCATTGGTGATTGCAGAATAGTTTTTAAAAGTACTATCAGTCGTATTGTAACACTTTTCATTGACAAAATCATGGACCAGTACGCTACAAAAGTTAGTTTTCTCTCTTTTTCCCTTTTCCTGATACCTTGCTGTGACTTCGCATGTTGGTTTTTTTGCTTTATCTGTCTGTTCCGGATTGGAAAGCTAAATGATTGTACACTTTTCTGCACTTTCAGACTGCAGGCTCTGCATGTGAAAACCTTTTGAGGAAGAAATCAGTCTTTTTTTTTTTTTTTAATGTAACGTTGACTATTTAGAAAACGACCCAATAGACAGCATCGGACTCTCTTCTAGAGAGAGCATTGGGTAAAAAACATCAGATTTATTTATCTTTTATAGCTAACTGCAAAGATTTCTCGGAAGTGTTGAGATGCTCCTATGTATGAACTTAGATTAACTTTCTAAGTTGTTATGGTCCTTTTTGCTCCCTCTTGTGACTGTAGTGGCCATACCTAATGGCTTTTGTAAAGTAAAACAGTTCTGCTGAGAGACGTTTTCATGCAATACTTTTGCTTTTTTTCAAGCGATGGGAACTGTACAGTACTACTTTAAATTCCTTTGCTTTGAAAAGTCAAGTAGTTCTCAAGAAGCACAGCTGAGCTCTGGAAAGGAGGTGAAACTAGATTTGGGTAACTAATACGGTGGCGCAGTTTCCCTTCAGAAGTGCAAAGACTCTTAGAGTAGGTTGAGTTTCACGTGTGGAAACATTGAGTGCCTTTACTTCTTTCCTTGCGAAATATACTTGCCAGCTCAGATGCCTTCTGAGCAAAGTATGTGAGCAGATTTGAAATACAGAAACCATAAATGGATTGCTTCATAAAATTTGTAGTAAACCAGTGATTTCTTTTTCTTCCTTTTTTTTTTTAAGGTGCCATATCAAGTCACATATGGCCTGCAAGACATTCCACCGTAGGAAATGTCATTGTACAACTAGTTTGTTATTTCTCTTTTTTTTTTTTTTTTTTAATATTAAATGCAAACTTGAAACTTCTGGAAATGTTTTCCACGTGGCATTTTTTTTTTTTTTTCAAAGTATTGCATTTACAGTGTAACAATTTATAGCCTAGTTTTTATACTCAAAATTATGATTTTTAATAGGTGTTTGTTCAGAATAGGTGTTTAAAGTCAGGCAACTCTACCATACGCTTTACGCACGCTTTAGGCTCACACTGTGCCAAATTTTAATGTGCAAGTGTTCTTGGATTTTTTGCATTTTTAAAGCACTCATGAATGTGAATCTTCACACTTTCTTAATTGATTTTATTCTTAAGAGTACCGTAATTGTTGGAAGTGTAGATATTCTCCCTCTGTGTTCCTTTGTTGGAACTGATATTTACCAGCATTAATGAACGTTAGTCCACAAAATCCCAGCCGCGACCAACACAAAAACAAAGCGTGCAGTCTCCTGTCTACTGAAGAGGAAGCTTGGTAGGTACAAATTAGCCAGCGAGCACAGGGAAAGCTGGAAGTAGGGAACGGAGCTTTTGAGCGCGGGCAGCTTCTTAACATGGCAGAATCGCTTCAAAACGTGCGCTGCGACAGGGTACGTTCTGGCTGAAATTGCTCCCTTTTTTTTTTTTGGTAACGAAGAGAAGTGAAAAAGGTGCCGACTGGAGAAAAGCATTTGCATTTCCCAGAGCACTCTGCCTGCAGCAGAACATCACAAGAGTGCCATCACGCAGGAACAGAAACCATTTAAAACGAAGGTACAGTTTGTGCAGAGAGCTACTAAAGCTAGAGCTGTGGTATCCCGGGAGAATTTTGGTGAGCTGTATTTTCATCTAGACGACTGAAACATATATTCTTTGTCCTAAAGCCTTCATTAAAATGAAAAGGATGTACTTTCAGCTTTAAGACTTAAACAACTGCCACTGTCATCTCTTCCTATGTATTAAAAAAAACTTTAAGGACAGGAAAATCAGTGATTGTAAACGATTATAAAGTCAGGTCTCTATAAATTTAGAACAGAGCAGAGCAGAACAAAGAGGAAAACATCTTGCTTCTCTGTTACTTGAGTGCAGAAGGTCAGAGGGCCACGTTCTTCAAAAGTATTTTTATTTGTAGTGATGCTGATAGATGTTTCCAAGGGATTTGGAAGAAGCGGCTAGTTGCCAAAATTTCCATGGGAATTTAAGCACCTAGGCACTTAGCAAAATCCTACACGGTGCCCACTTGCATTTTTGAGTCAGATTTTTAAAGATACTGAGTCACCTAAATTCAATAGAATAAAATCAGTTTCCATAGAGATAAAAGGAATAACGTGTAGCAGATCCGTGCGATTTGCAGCGACTGTTAATGAAATGGGTTGTTTTGGGGACTTAATATAGGCTTAGAGAAATCTTTCCCAAAGCAGTTAAACTGTAAGCTGCTGCTCTTGCAGAACAGGTTCTCGATGTTTCTCATGCGTGTGTGTTTTCCATGAACATAGGCATGCATTTCAGGCTCATGTTCCAGAGTTTGGACTCCCTTTTAGAGGAGCTGGATTATTTAACCTCTACTTGCAGAAGAGATTTATTGGTGGTAGCAAGTGGATAACTTGTGCCCGGACTAAAAAGTTTTGGCCACAAAGAAATGCTCCAAATCTTCTTGATTTCAAGTGATGTTCTTTCAGTTACTTTCCTTGGAGGGTTGGATCCTTCTGCCATAAATAAGGGGTGATGTTGCACAAAATGGAGGGAGGGGGCAGCGGATTCATTGTAGATGAACTTTCCCAGAGCTGATCTGAATATAAAGCTGTAAGGATTGGTTTGTCGTTAGCGATCCCTCCAAGACCTGGACAAAAACGTCAGTTTTCACTATCTGAACTTCAGATTTATTTTCCCTGATGTCCCCCGGCACTATTGTTTGTCTGAAGAGAGGCATCCACCAGCTTTTCCACATTTGGGAATTGTGAATGAAAATTTTTATCTCCAAAGGAAAATGAACTTAGCATTTCATACCCACTGCATAGATCAGAGGTGTGGGAGATGGAGAGAGCACAGTAGTACGAGGAAACTTCAGGAGCACCTTGGTCAGTATTAATTTATCCCTTCGGGCACGTTTCCTGGCATGCGGTCATGCTGCTGCTCCCCCAACACACATCAGGTCTCTCTTGCAGACACTTAATCCTTCTGCTGCTCACCAGGGGTAAAAATTGTCATTTTCCAACCTGCCACCACCACCCCCCTGCATCAAGTGCTTCCTATCTATCTTCCTAACTCACAGTCCCGAGCAGCCATGTAGGGACAACCTCCGAGCCTTAACCTTGCAAAACAACGCTAGGCTCCTCTGTCACCCTTTGCTGGTGGGTTCAGGGGGTCTTTCTCATGTTCAGAAACATTTAATTGCCGTAGTAGGTTATTTTCTGGACAGGAAAATTCTAAATCTGGTTCGAAAGGATGACACTCAGTACTTGCTTACAACGTTTAGGTAGCATTTGCCGGTAGCATGTCAGATCCCATCTCTGGAGGTACAGTAATAATCCAGTGGATCCGCTAAGCAAACGCTTTCTTTGGCAAAACTCCCCGTGCTTGAGCTGTTGAGCTGTGCAGGTTTCTCTGAGGGACATGTAATGGGGGATTTGAGGTCCTCTTGTGCCAGGCAGCCTTGCGGGGCCGTTGGGTCGGCAGCTCCTCGGTGCCTTGCAGCCGGGCAGACCATGGCCAGCCTCTGGAACAAGTGGATTTGGGTTTTTCATTTATTTATGGGATAAATCCAAATGCACGCCATGGAGTGGCTGTTGGAGACATAGGCAGGGTTGGGTGTTCCTGCGGGTACTGAGTATCATCAGGGCTTGTGGAGAACAGAAATCTGAATTCTGCTCTTGTTCCCGAGAGTAATTAGAGGTGGTATTGAAGATGCCAATTAATATACAAATTGTGGGGAGCAAGCCACAGAAGCACCAGAAGGTACAGACCACAGGCGCTCTCGAGGGGACACAACCAGCCCAGGAGTTGACATGTTGGTCAGTTGAAGAAACTTGACCGATGTGTCCGAGAGGTTCTTCTGTGAGTCTGTGTGTAGGGGAGATGCTGGGAGATGCCACCTTCTGAGGCGTTCCAGAGGGCTCCTTATAGGACAAGAGCTGGGGCCCATTCCTTACTCCATGGATGGAGCAGGGGAAGGGAACCATTTGCTTCTGCCTGAGAAAAACGTGCCGCTGTTGAATGACATTTTCTTGCCCCCATCAGCCCTTGGAAGGGAGATTTCAGACAAAATGGGTGAATCCCCAAACGTTGTGTCTCCAGCCGAGGGGTCTGGGGGGTAGCGACGGCAGCAGGTCCAAACATGCACAGCCCAAAACCGTTTCTCATTCCCCGCTTCACGCTCATGTCGTGCCACCGGCCCCAACCTCATCCCTCCAGCCGGGCTGCCACGTCCCCGGGTGGCTGCAGGAGCAGCCCGCTCGGAGCGGTGGGAGACGCGGCCGTTTTTAGGGGAAAAATAATAATAATTAGGCTACAGCCCTTGGACTCTGCGAGGCAACGCGGTCAGAAATCTTTTTCACGACTGTGACCGGAACTGGATATAAACTGTAGCTTGAAAAAATAGGAATTTTGTAAACTTGAAATCTCTTGGTTTTACCCTTTTCTCCTTTTGCTGGAAAGCCACATGATGAATGTATATGCTTTTATCTTTCTATCCGACATAACTGAAAATCAGACCGCCAACTCCTTGTTTTGTATTAGCCTTTTTTTTTTTTTTTAAAAAAAAAAAAAAAAAGAAAAGTTTGTGAGCAATATATGTAGCATGCTGTGAACGTCTGTTTTGATCTTTATAGTTACTCTTTAATCCATCAGTATTAACACCAGTTCTTTTTTTGTGTTCCCCTTGGTACTTCGTATGCGGTGTAAGCAGAAGCTGTGATCGGCTTTGCAGTCCTGTGCCGTGTTACTGTAACTCCTTGATTTTTTAGGCAGCACCTGACTGTGGGCCACCCTGGGGCAGGCAGCGTGCCCGTACGCGACTGCCACTTTTCAGTCTCTTGTACTATGTATAGTTTTAAGTAGAATAAGCTTTTTAACAGAATATTGATGCGGTTTTATGAGTCACGCAGGCTGCAAGTGTCTGGTGTGTGAGAGTCTTTGTATTTATAGTTGTTGGGGGTTTGGTTTTTTTGTTTCGTTGTTGGTTTTGTTTTTGGTTTGTTTTTTTTTTTTTAAATTCATAAAGTAGCAAACTTGATAAACATAGCCACTTTAAACTGCTCTTGCTAAACAGACCCTGCTGTAGATAAAATACCACTGTAGACAGAGGGAGGCCGGCAGACCTCTCGACCGTGGGTGAGCTGAGCTCCTCTCTGCGAAAGGCACGGTCTCGGCTGCGCGGCCGCCCTGCGTTTGGCCGCGTTTGGACCCGAACACAGGGAAAGCTGAGGTCCGGCGTGTCTTTCAGCCCCCCTGCGCCCATAAGCCTGCTGCTGGCTGACCCCCGCCGTCTGCTCGCCAGCGCGGGGGGGGCAAAACGTGAGTCTTGCCAGGGCGGGAGGGATGGACGGACCAGCTGCTGGACCGAAAACGTGGGCACGGTGTTTCTGCAGCCGAAAAGCTTCCCAGCCTCTCGCGAGTGCAAAAATTAGCCCTTGATTTGCCGTCTGCGGAGCCCGGCGTGTCGGGGGTAAGGAGCGGCGCTGGCGGCCCGTGGGCGGCTGTGGGTCTGAGCCCCCTGGCAGGGCAGCGCCCGGGGGTGACATTCCACCGCATCTCCCACCTCTCGCCCTGCACGGGGGACCAGCTGTACCCAGCCCCAGCCCGGCGGCTCTCAGCTTCTCGCCTCCTCCCGCCACGGCCGCGCAGGTGGTTCGGGATGGAGGATTAAGGACAAAGCTCTGATCCTGCTGCTCCCACCACCAGCACGGAACGGGACACCGTGGTGGCTCTGTGTGTCCCACCGTCCCTGCAGCATCCCGTGGGCGGGTGGCACTTCACCTGTCCTGCCTCCGGGGCCACCACCGGCCCCGAGCTCCAGAGATGCCACGGGCTCCATGCTTTCACGGGGGGTTTGCCTGCAAGGTTGAGGCAGCTGCTAGGAACTCACTGTGGGTTTCACAGCAGCTTTTACCAGTTATTTTTTTCTGTTGTTGCTGGTTGGGGGTTTTTTTTTGTTGGGTTTTTTTTTTGTTTTTTTGGTTTTTTTTTTGCAGAGGACAGACTGACCTAGTGGGATGGATTATTTTTTTTCGTGTGTGTGACTTTTGTTAGTTTTTAAGTTACCCAACTTGAATTTCTCTGAACAGATGCAGAAGGAACTTTTTTTTTTTTTTTTGGTGAGTTAAGAGACAAAAACGCATTTTTAAACAAAGGAATCATGTATTAACATTTTAACAGCAATTCATAAATCTGCACTTTTTATGAGGTTTTGAAAAATCTATTTATAGGTACGGAACAATGGGGTTTGTTTAAAACTGTATCGCATTTATACTTGCTGAAATTACTTTCATTGTTATCAGTAGGAATTTCATTGGTTAAATAAAATGGATAAAACCCGTCTCCTGTTCGATCCATCATTTGCCATGTGCTGGGGAACACGTTTCTGGAGCAGAGCATCCCGTGTTTTGTGGTGAGATCCAGTCCTGGGGAAGTGTCCTTCCCCTCCATGCCGTTGTCCTGGTTTTTAATCTATGTATTATTTAATATATAGGTTATTTATATATAGGTAGATATAGGTAATAATTCCATTAAATCTATGCGAACATAGATCCTGATAAATTTATAGCGCTTGCCGAAGGGGATGTCTTTTAAATTGGCAGTTGTCCGTGACGAGGGATGGGGCGATGGGCATCGTGGTGTTCGCTGTTGGTACAGGACTCGTCACCTTCCTCTTAGAAATTTGTGCCGTGAAAGCCACGGGCAGTGGGATGCACCCGGAGCTGCTCCCTCCCTCTTCCAGGGAGCCCTGAGCGAGCCCCGGTGCAGGCGTGGGTAAGAGCCACAAAACCATGAAGGAAACACGCAGGAGGGAGGTAACGCATGCCGAGGGCGCTGGCTCGGGGCAATGCCAAGCTCGTCTGCAGCCAGATTGTCCCTGACCCCCGCAGTCCTGCCATCCGCCCCATCCAGCCCCCAGGGAAGGGTGGCCGAAGGATCACCAAGGGGTTTGTCCTGGAGAGATGCTCATCTCAGAATCCCAGAATGATTTGGGTTGGAAGGGACCTTAAAGATATCTAGTTCCAACCCCCTGCCCCGGGCAGGGACACCTCCCACTAGACCAGGCTGCTCAAAGCCCCATCCAGCCTGGCCTTGAACACTTCCAGGGATGGGGCATCACACAAGCCTGGGGTGTTGTGGGTGTATCTTGTCCTCCAGCTGCTGGATGCTCACTGGCCTGCCCTCGTCTCACTCTGCAATGGAAATAACCCCCCCAAAAAACCCTAAAAACCCATTTCTAGTTCTGTTAAGAGGTAGTATGTGCCCTGAGGTGGGCTGTGACAGAGAGCTGTCCCAGCATGGCCATTACCTACTGGCATCTTCGGCTGGTTCAGCTTCATCCTGCCCTGAAAAATACACTTGTCACAATAAAAAAAAGTAGATCTGTAAATACATAAAGTGCTTATTTATTTGCTTTCAGTGGCAGTTTCAAAATACTGAAGATATCTATCCTCTTGGGTCCAGGCAGAGCTTCCCGTCCCCTTATGGGTGCTGTGGCTGTCACCTCCAGGCAACAGTGCCGGACTGAAGGCGGGGGGCGACCATGTCACCAGCACCGTTGTGAAAAAGTTAAAAAACTTGCAATATTCCTCAAAACCCAAAGGCTGCTGTGGAGATCCCGCGTTACGTCCTAAAGGTCCCACGGAACGGGTGAGCGGCAGGGCAGGACGGTGCCCTCCTCAAGCGAGCCCAGCCCTGACGTTAGTCCCTGCCCCTTCCCCCGGTGTGTCAGCGCTCGGACGGGGGCACCCGGCGTGGGCAGAGGACACCCCCGCTCCCCGGCAACCCCGGGCTTGCCCTGCAGCCCGTCCTCACCCCTGGCCGGTTCCCCCTGGAAAACCAAAGCCAAAACCATTTGTGTGTGTTGGTGATTCCCCAATCTTTCCCCTTGACCGTCGTCCCCCCCCCGGCTACTATGGCTCAGTTGCCACCTGGCCACACGCTCACCGCCTCCCGCTCCCGCACCGTCTCACCCCGAAACCAGCCTGTGGACGGAGAAACCCAGAGACCCGCGGGTGGTGGAGACCAGGGACCGTGTCACAGAGATGCCCACACCAGGTGGCCGTGGGACAGTCTCCCTGCGGCCCATAGGTGACCCCGTGGGATGCCCCCCGGGATCTGGGAAAGGGCCATTCCCAGGGTAAGGGTGGGCAGCCAACCCCGCACGGGCGGCGTGTCGTTGGGAAGTCTCCCGAGCCCCTCCAGGTCCCTCCCCAGCCTCACAGAGCACGAGGAGACACCCCAGTGTGCCCCAAGACCGGCACCAGCTGGGAGCGTGGCCACCCCCAGCCTCCTGGATGGAGCTGAAAAGCCATGAGCAGCATCAGGGTGGCCAGCAGCGGAGATCAGGTGGCTCATGGCCTGAGCAAGCCCACATCTCTAGGGTTGGATTTCAGCTTGTACTGGTGTCTCCTTAGCCTCTTCCCAGCATCTCCTCAGGCTCCTCGTGCCGTGGCACTGGGAAGAAACGGTGACCACCCCCAGGCCCCCGTACAGGGCAACTAATGGATCCTCTCTGCCAAGCGTTTGCATTAATCGCTGCTGCCGTGCACCCACCAGCGCATCACCTGATTTCGACGCGGCACACTAAAATAGCCCAAATTATAAGCCGCGTGGAAACATGCAAATTCCCCCCAATAGCTTCTAATTTGATCATGACGGAGCAATCATCTGGCGAGGCACCTGGACAGCAGAGCAGGGGCTCTACAAATCCAAGCTACAATTACAGATGTTATAAATAACATCACTCATCACGCTAATGAGTTCATGTAAGTGCCATTGATTTTTGTAAGCTTTTCAGTGTATAAAAGAAGATAACGCCTGGATTTGTATTTCCTGCTAAATTAAAACCTACCCGCTGTGTCCTCAGCATGTGCTTTTTGTCCTTGGAGCAAAACTTGAATGTTTCCGACCTGCAGGAAAGTGCTTTTGCAGAAGAGAAGCTCTCCTTCTCTGCCTGCCTGGAGCTGGTGTTCAGAGCAGCAACGTGCCCAGGGAACAAAATGTTTCCAAAAAACCGGATACAGGAAATGCAACAAACCAAGCGATTTTGGTCAAAACCGAAGTGTTTTAGCTGCCATGACCCGCAACGTTCAGTGTTGACTTGGCCGCGAATGAGTTCCCCGGCAGCTTCAGCCCGCCTCTCCCCCATTGTCCTCATGGCCTGGTGCCCCTCGTCAGGCACCGAAAGCTCCAGCAGGAGAAGAGCTGGGCTGGGGAGATGACGCTGCCTGAATACTGACTTCTAATTTGTCTTGCTAAATTACCTAGCTGAGCTCTCTTGGCTTCCTCGGCAACCGGTGGAGAGACTCCACCAGAGGGTGACACCTGCCCTGAATCATCTCCCGGGGGAGCCTGACGCGCCTCCTCCCTCCGCGGCAGGGCAGACACGGTTGGGCTGCAGCGCTCAGCTCCCAGGAGACCGAACTCCAGCGCAGAACTGCCATACAGCACCGCCGTACCGAAAAGATCAGCCGAAAACATCTTTTTTATTAGATTTAAGCTAACCCCTAGGGTTTTTTCTTTCATTTTTCACGCCGAAAAAGACAAACAAACCAAGAAAAATGCAATTTTACAGAAAAGAGGAACAGAAGTTCAGCCGGAGGCATCCTTACCCGCTGTAATTAGTAGACCTGAGTGCAAATTCCCCCCACCGCAGAGATCCAGAGCCTTGGTGCTGTGTCCCCAGGCGTCCCAGCGGTGCCAGCAGGCCACCTTGCGGGAATGTGCTCAGTGCCAAGCACCCACATCTGCTCACAGCTGGGAGCAGGTGATGGAGAAAGAGTGAGACCCTGAATATGCTCCTGAGAGGAACAAAGGACAGGTACCAGGTTCCCAGATACATCCCGCTCCACCAAACCCCCCTCTGATGGGGCTTGGGGGGGATGAGCCGTGGCATTACAGGATGTGGGGATGGACAAAATTATCCTCCATTGCTGGAGCCCGTGTGCCTCTCCCCTGGTTCTTGATGACACCCGGCATCTGAGCAGCCACCCTTTTTCCTGAGCTGTCTACTGGTGGGACGATGACCCCCAGAGATCATTGACACCTCTCTCATTGTCACCATTCAAACCTCTTCTGCAGCCAGCGGGTCTGTGGTCTCACAGATCCTTGAGAAGGCAGCCCCACATGAAATAACTCATCTCAATTTTGTGGAATGCAATGTTTTTTCCGAGTGCAGGCTGTCACCTACCGTGCACAGGTGTATAGTCCCACCCCATGGATGCCTGAGGGTGAAGGATGCACTCAGCCACCCCACAAATATGCATGTTTTCTATGAACTCAAAAAATTGTGGGCCAAGTTCTTTAAGGGATGGGATGACTCCACACAGGTCAGGGCAAATCGTAGGGTTTGAGGTGCACGTGGTAGTTAATGCCATCTGTTGCGGCAGGACCATGCACAAATCCCCACCACTGCCCAAACGTGGCTGAGAGCGCTGGGAGTCGTTTCCAGCAGCACTCAGGAGGCATCAGCCCCTGGTATCATTCCTAGCTGCATGGAAGGACTTAGTGACCCAAAAGTCTTCCAAGGGGCTGTAGGAAAGACCATCTCACCTGTACAATCATCTGGGTGACCTACGTCAATGGCGTCCATGGGTGGGACAAGCCCCATCAGCCACCAACCCCAGCTAAGCTTCATTGGCCCCAGCTTCAGGCATCCAGCTGAGGTGCCCAGGTGAAAGGCCAGGGAGATATTTATATTGAATGGAGGGACTCCAGTGCATGCAGAGAACAGATTTTAAATGTCCACACTTGGGTGGCATAAATCCAGGTAGTGATGTCTCCCTGGGTCTATTGTATCACCCCTCTGGAGCTGCTCCACTCATCTCAGCAGCTTGTTGGTGTCAGGACGGAGCACTTTGCAGCCATTACTGTTCACTATTTAGCCACTTGGTTTGAAACTTCCCATCCATCTGCTGCTCTTCTCCCACCACTGAGGAGCTCCCGTGGTTCCTCCCCTGCCCTCTAGCACCATCCTGCCCACCTGCTGCAGCTCCTGGCTTTGGTCCATAACCACCTTCCACCGGCAGACATCGGGAGGTTTGGCAAAATCCACGATATCACAGCAGTAAACATGCAGTGACATCTGCTCCAAATGTCCGCCCTCCACCATGTAAAATTATTTTAAGGCATCAAGTTATTAATAAAGATGATACTTCGGGGGGATCTGAAGCCCCTGCTTCAGCTCTGCAGGTGGTGCTGCTGGCTCAGTGGAAAACAGCTTCTACCTCCCAGGAAAATGGTCACGGTTTCAGTGGTTTTGGAAGGAAAAAGGGTTTCTTTCACCCTTAGAAATGGGAGAAGATGAGACGTCAGCTAAGATGGGCCATGGCTACCAAGGCCCTGGCCCTCCTCTGAGGTGGAGAGAGATACGTTCACGTGCCAGGCTTGGCTTAGCAGCGAGTGCTGAATATCCACGTCGAAACCTCTAAACCAGACCACGGGCTGCTCTTGGATAATTCTGGTCCTTGCTTCAGCCTGGACCCAAAAAATCTTTTCCACTAAAAATGGCAAATTGCCATGAAAAAAAAAAAACAACCCACCACATTTGATAAATCACCCTGTTCTGACAGGATATATTTACTTCCTTGGAGATTTTCCAAGCAGCTGTAACACTAACACTGCTGGAAAGTCTGTAGGCCTTTCTGCTTGGCTGGAAACACCAGTTCTGTGGAAATCAATGGCAGATGTTACCCAGCGTGAGATCCAGTCCCAAACCGGAGTAAGTCCAACAGCCCGGGAGACTGTGGAGCGAAGAGGAATCGTCCCGCGGGACTGCAGCCCTGCTAACACGCAAACCCCGGACACGTTCCTTGCTCCCGGGAAATCCTTCCCAGCCAAACGAGATACACTGGTATTTATTTTACAACACCTTTTCCATTTTCTCTTTTCTTTTCCTTTTCCACTTTCTCTTTTCTTTTCCTTTTCCACGACTAAGACATAACCCGGGAACAAGCATGGCTCAATTCCCTTCCAAACCGGAGCAGCTCCCTGGCCGGAGAGAGGTGCCGAGCTGGTCATGGAGCTCCACGCAGAGGTGAACGGCTTCTGAAACGTGCAACGGCAGCCAAAGTGTGACCCAGAGGACGTAGCCCAGGCTGTGACCGAGGGGCCGTGCTGAGTCCCTCTGCCATTGTCCGTGCCCAGCCCCAGGGTGGATGCAGCAGACACAAGGATCATCTTGAGGTGCAGAGAGACCCCTGGGTAGAAGGGCCGGGTGATCTGGATGAGGGAGGGACATCTTCCACTAGACCAGGCTGCTCAAAGCCCCATCCAACCTGACCTCGACCACTTCCAGGGATGGGGCGTCCACAGCTGCTCTGGGCAACCTGTGCCAGTGTCTCCCCAGTTCCTGAAGACCCGAGAGGAATGCAGACCCCACTGGATGGATTCATCTGCCCAGAGGCAGATTAACAGAGGTACCTGCAAAACGCAGGTGCCAACATCTGGTTTATTCATCCCAGGATCTCCGTACTGTCAGTGGAGGAAAATGGCCACTTTTAGGCACTGCTTGTTCTCCTTCTAAAAAGATAAAACCAGTCAAGGGAACGGCATCGCACAAGAGGGAGCCTCTCCCTGTCGGCTGCGAAGAATCATCCAGCCGTGATGTGGTTTTTCTGTATCCAAACTGGCCATCGCGCTGCACCCCAGGTGCATTTCACCACATCCCACAAGAATAAAAGGTCCCCTCTCCCTCTCTCTCTCTCTCCTGGCACACACAGAGCTCAATCCGCCTGCAACCCCCCAGCTTTTACCTACGGGTTCCGCAGCTTAATGAATTGACTCTTGTAAAGTGCTCGGAGAGAAGAAAGGTGTTTTAAAAGCACAAAAGGGCCATTAATATCGGATGTCAAACCGTAACAAAGAACAACTGTGCTGCTGGTGCTTTCTTGATTAGCCAGGGCACCCCGGGTTGCATTATCTCCTTTGCAACGGTGACAGAAACACGATACCAGCCCCTCTCTGGAAAAGTAACTTTTATTTTGTTGAAGCCATACGTTTCCAAGGATCGAGCAAAGCTCACAAGCCATAAATCATGCCCACATAAGAATAATCTCAAACAGTAATTAGTTTGCAGCAGGATGTTGCTTGTTCTGTGATAATTGCTGAGCGTTCGAGGCAGATTTCCCATTGCCCGCTCAGACACGCAGCACTGAAGACCAACGCCCCGTGCCGGTTGCAGTCCTTAGCGTTTGAAATCCGAGCACGTTAAGACAATTTTTAATAATACCGCTCCACATCTGCCCAAATCCCTCAGTGCTGCGGCCCCTTAGATTTCAAGGTCTCTCCACTTGCGGTCAGAAGACACGGTCACAGCACAGGGACCTGCTGGCCTGACCCGAGCTAGGCTGGGCAGGGATGGTGACGGACCTCCCGAGGTGTCTCAGCTTTGCTGCCTCTCGGCACATGAGCCCCCACGTCACTGCGGCCGGGGGGTGCACTGGTGGGAGCCAGGATGCGGGGGCTGCTGGGTGAAGGTGTGGGGAAGCTGCTGTGGGCGCAGGAGCCCCGAGAAGTGCCTCGCCGTCTGCTCAGGTGGGTCAGAGACAAGGCCAGGCAGAAGGCACGAGACGGGCAGCTCTGGGGGGCAGCTGCCTTCTTCTCGATGCTCAGGCTGCACTGGGGAGCGGCTGCCACCACATGTGCCTTCAGAGGCTGCTGGGGACCCTGGGTCCACCAGGCTGGTGCCCCTGTCACTGCACCCTGGCAGCTCCTGGGGCCTGAGCTGGCTGCTTTCATGCCTTGACAGCCCAAGAGGAGTACTGGGGTTGCGAGAGGAGCAAGGAACCAATTCCCCATCCGGCTCTGCAGCGGGGAAGGCACATTTGAGTAGAAAAAGATGCAAAGTTTCGTTTGGAGAGCATCCGCAGGCTGCTCTCTGCCTGCTGGGAGCAGTGACCTGGACCTTGCCTCTTGCACCCAAAATCCCCGTACCAACAGCTCCAAGGCAAAGGAGGGATTTGCAAAATGCTGCTGACTTCACCCAATTAGACTCCTATTGGCACACAAACGCTGCCTTTCCTTTGGAACCAAGCCGGCGCTGCTTGCCGGGTGGCCTCTCTTTCTCCATGAACCAGCCGTGGCCCACAAAAGGTGATACGAGTTGTCCTCTGTCCCTGCTCAGCCCACCACCTCCCCACTTCATCCGCACTGTTGGCATCCTCACCAACGCCATTAGCGTCACTGCTGAACGGGATGCCAGCTGGTCAGGGATGTGCAGGCACAGCTGGTTGCGTTGAACGCAGCCCCTGAGCTACGGAAACAGCCCTCTGTCACTGCCATGAAACAGACGAATCTTATGTAGCCCCCCAAATCTATCTCCCGCCAGCTCAGCCCCACCATGGGCCGTGTGAGGCAGGAAAGCTGCTGCATGGAGTAACTGGGCTTTCTTCAGCCCAGGACTGGCCACCAGCAACACAGCACCACTGGGTCCCCAAAGGGATGGCAGCACCGGCTTGCACACCCCTGGGACTCTTTATGCTATGGCAGATCAAGGGTCCACAACCAACCTGGCGCTGGAGGGAGGGACAGAGGTGGGGGTGAAGGGCAGGATCCATCCTTGTAGGACTCCCAAATGCCTCTGGGAGTCCAGCCAGAGCAAACGCTGTTGAGACTAAGAACATTTCTCCTGCTGGCAGCCGAACCAAGAGATCCAAAGCCCCTCATGAGTCAAGCCCCGTGGAAGGGCAGCGCCCCTGTGCCCTCCTCCAGCAGTGGCGGGCGTCCCTGCGCCCCTTGTCCAGCTGCAAACTCCTGATGGTTCCCTGCAAAGCTCCTGCGTGCACCCCGCCGGCTCCGGTGTGCCAGACGTTGTGGGTCCTGGCTCACGCTGGTGAGGAGGAGGGGTGAAGAAGAGCAAGCAGGGAGGACGAGCGGTGCAGAATAGGGGTTGGGTCCCCTTCCCGCAGAAGCGTGCCTGGCACCGCGCCGGCTCACCAGCTGGGTATTTCACAGCGAAACAAACGCTGTGCCTCAGATCATCCCCCCGCCTCTCCCCCCACCTGGCAGCCCATAGTCCCCACAGGAGAAAGGGGGAACGCAACCGCTTTTTCCCCCCTCCAGGTTTCTGAAATTGGCTAAGGAAGGGAAATGCCCAGCAAAAGCCTTTGCTGTTAGGGCTCATGTTGAGCTTGGCCACGCTGGTCCCTGCAGCTGCAACAGCCACGCGGACCTCTCCTCCTCTCCCAGCAGCAGAGGCCCCTGCCATGAGTCCTGCCAGGACCTCCAAGTGTAAGCAACTCACCACAAGTGTCCCATTCCCTCTGCCTCTTCCATCGCATTTGCAGGACTCCATTCCTTGACATCCCTCTGGCTAGCTTCACTGCCAGCACAGCACCGAGGGGATACTGCTGCCCTGCCCGGGGCTGGCTCCAGCCCCGCTCTGACCCTACCACTGGGTAGGAGCTATGAAAACACCAAATCACCTCATGCAAAGGCAGCAAAATCCCCCAGTTCCCCATGCATCTCCTGTCCCGTAAGGGCATCCTGTAAGGATGTCCCTGCCGCTGACCCAGACCGGTGGGAAGGGCAGAGCTGCTTTTCTTTTGCCCTAGAGGGAAATCCAGGAGGATAATTTTCCCCCTGTGAGCTGGGCTTTCAAAACAAGCACCAGAAGGACAGTCGTGGTGCTACCCATCCCCAGCCTGGGCACCGTCTTGTGGAGACCCCAGGCTCATCAATACCGCTGTGTGCCTGGGGAACTGTCGGCTCTCAAGGGAGGCAGGGCGGGTGGCAGCGGATTCAAAGCCAAAAGCGTGACTCCCGGGCACTGCTGGGCTTCAGAGCAGGCACAAGGGCTTCAGGGCTGAGACCTTCAGGGGCTTAGACCATCATGGAATGCCATGTCTTGAAGCTTCAGGGCTTAGACTTTCAGTGGTTACCAAAGAGCATGGAAGGGCTGAGGGAAGATGACTTTCGTATGGCTAAAGGAGAACGTTTTCCCACCATGAGAAAGAACAGGCAGCAGGTCTTTCCTCACAACAAGATCCATGTGATTTCAGCTGCCTGGAAAGGCCTGAGGACTATGAGGTACACCAGGTCACATCCCCTCCACAATGAGCACTGAAACCAACAGTAGGACTTCACCCCCATCCCTCCTCGTTCCCCATCATTTCCCAGCCCCAAATCCTTGCACCCTCACTTCCTTCTCTGTAACTAAAATCCTGCCCCGACCGTCACCTCTTCTCCAGCAGGGATGGGCTTCTGTGGAGCTCTCTGACAGTGAGTAGATCTCAGTTTTATCTTTGCTGGAAAGAAATAACCCCATACCACATTTACCACGTGTCTTCCAGAGGAAGCATCTCGACATCTGCAAATCACAGGAACTTTGTGGCTTGCACCAATAAAACCCGAACACTTTACAACAGCAGAACTGGTGGCGTCCCCTGGCAACATTACCTCAGCCTTCTCTGTTACTCCCCCATCAGTTCATCATTATTAATGTCACTACAATAAATACCAGAACAAAATTGACGGCGTTTGGCCATGTATCTTAAAGCATCGCCCCACTCCTCCTTCACTCCGTGTCTTTGCAGCCTTGGTTTCCATCCCTATCAGTCATCAGAGGAGCCTTTAGGGACAAACCGTTTGACTATGTGACCAGCCAAGTAATAAAAGCCATGCAGAAGTGCGGCTGTGGCATCGATGATGAGCGAGAAGGTGCCCCCAATCCCGGTGGCCATGTCTGTGAGGACGGAGGGAATGGCACAGATGGAGTGGTAAGGGAAAGCAGCGAGGTGAAGGACAAACCCCACAGGGATGCGCAGAATCCTGTAGGTGAGGGATGCCACATCTTGAACAATTTCCAGGAAGCCCAGGAAGATGTTGACGATGACCCTCCCCACATCATAGGGGATGCTGATGAGCACCATGCTTATGGCTTTAAGGTAGGACACCACCCCGTTCCACAGGCTGTAGACTCCATCCAGAACTGCACCACCAACCCGCTTGATAACAAGCCACAGAAAATAAAACACAAATTTCACCAGCTCCACAAACACATAGATGAGGAGTTCCAGAAGTTTGATGAAAGGGGTAGCAATGACACCAGCCACTTTCCTCACCAAGCCACTGTCTTTGGCCTCCTGGTTGTCACTTGTTTCTACTTGCTCTCCAGAGCGGATCTGACTGACAGCCTGCAGTATTGCTTCTATTTTCTCCTGGCTTGGGTTGTCTTCCCCACAGCTGCCCTTAAACAAGTGAACTCCTGCTAGAAGCTGCTTCTCCAGCTCTCCCACCGTGAGGTCTGCTAAGCTGTTTTCATCATTAATTTTTTTGACCAGTCCCAGGGACCATCCCTCTGGAGCATCACAGCAGGCTGCCAGCCAGAGGCTCTCTGGCACTGACACCTTCCCTTTAACTCGGACACTGGAAGGAATTGCGCCTGCAAGGAGATACAGATGATCCTTCTTGGAGCAGTGAGGGACCAGAGCTTCTTCCACTACCCTCCCAATGTCTCTGTGCCAGCTTTTGCTCAGAGATGGGCTCAGAGGGACGGCGTTCGTGAGCGTGTAAGTGGCCATCTGGAAATCCTCCTCATTGAGCAAGCTGGGATTGAGCAGCCCTCTCTCATAACCGGAGCCCACGTAGTCTGAGGTCAGGGCTTGATTTGCACCAAGGCTGGCCACAGTGCCAATGACATCAGCTTCATGCACCATCTCATGCAGGTCATTTTCTGGATCGTCTATCTGAAATAGTAGAGAGGAGAGTTACTGGATGCAATTTCCCTTTCTAGAAGGCAACGTGTAAAATGGGCCTTGAAGTGTATTTGCCGTTACGACTACTACTACATGCGGTGCCTCAGACCACATGCTGTGCTCCCTCCTTATTTTCCTTGCAGTGCTTCAGAGGAGTGTATGCTCTACTGAGCTGCCTGCCCAAGCACATCAGTTTAGGCTGCAAGGGATGCTTGCAGCTCTCCAGTTTGGTCCACAGCACAACACAGCCTCCAGAATCTCAGCAGCCACCCCGCACCAAGCCTCTCACTTGTGTTTTTTTTTCTAGAAGAGATTTTTTAAGACCAATAGCTGGCTTGATTTAGGGCCTTGTTCTCACCTCCTATGGTGGTGGTACCTGGTACCTCCAGTTCACTCAAGCAGCTACCATGGCACCTTAATTCAGTCCCTCTGAACCATCAAATTCAAGCCATGAAGAAAAAAAACCCCATGGTACATAAGATGCCTAGAGAAGGCATTTACCTCTCACCACCGATTGTGTCAGAAGGCAGAATGAAGCTAGGCACCATGGCAGGTGACCTGAATTTCCCTGCCTTGAACACAGACACGGCACTGAGCTCCTAGGGCTGTCTCAGGGCTGGTCATTAGTAGTTTGAACCTCATGTCATTAATTGTCCGAACCTCATCCTTAATGACCGCACAACTCCTGGCATCACGTGGGAGAGGATGCCATCACCGCAGGTCCTCAATGGAATCTGTGTTACCTGCTCATGTCTGCTGCAACGGGAATACATCCTGGGGCCATGCACGGAGCCACGCACGGGGAGGTAACGAGCAGTGGGAGCAGGAGCACTGAATGTCAGGGCATGCTCAGGTCTTTCTCGGGTGGCCGCAGCTCTGTCTGCTCCTTAGTCACTCCTACCGTCACTGCCTACAGCCGCTCTGGGGGGGTTGCCAGATTGTCATTTTCTTCCCCAAATTAGAGGGTGAGCATGTTGGTAGAAGCTCGGGGGTGGCAGACTGTCTCTGGCAGTCGCTGCCTCCTGCAGTCACTGCTTCAGAGGCTGTGGCCTCAGCTCCCAGCACTGTGCTGGCCCAATTAAACCTGCTGTCTTTGCTCCTGGCCTACAGGCTGTTTACTGCACTGTATAATACGTACTTTGGAGACATTTATGGCAGACAGTTCATAGTCTACCTTGAGTCACTCCCCAGTCGTCCTTTTCTTGTCCCTTGGCCATCCTGCCGTGCACTTGGACAGACGTACAACTACGTCTTTGCAACCTTAGAGTTGGCATCCTCTTCGTGCCGCATCCCCCCCCTTGCAGCGCTGCGTCTACCTGCGCTGAGAGACGGGGTGGAAGTGCCATCAGCAGTGAGTGTCAGCAGCTATCCATCACCCTCGCCATAGGAACTGAGCTCTGGCCAGCCTCCTGCATCAGCCAGGCCCCTGTGGTCCAGGCTCAGGGCTCCCTCTGCACCAAGGCTGGTCACAGTGCCAACGCTGGCGGTTGCGGAGAGCTGCATTACCCCCATCTCCTGCTAGGAGGTTTCTTGCGCTTCGTTTCGAAGCATCTGATGGTTATTGCTTCAGGACCAAAAGCAGCACAGCGAGTCCTTCGTACTGACGCACGAGTTGTAGCTATTTCTAAATACACCACTTAAAAAAGACTTATCCTGCACTTCTGCTGCTGCCTTCTGCTCCTCTTGCTCAGACACCCCAAACTCAAGGGCTGCAGTCCACAAAATCACTGTCCCGTCCTGCCCCCCCCAGCTCATTCTCCTTGTCCTGATGCAATGACGGTGTTGTGCGATGGAACAAAGGACACACTCCCGATGTGTTTAATCCCATAGTACAGGTGAGGAGGGAGTGGGTAGGTGGGCAAGGCTGTGCCTGGGAACTGCCCCCCATGGTATGGCCCTTTTGAGCCTGACACCCTTGCAGAGACACCCATCCCCTCTCGCTCCCATGGCAGTGCTGCCGTACGACAAGGACACGTAGACCCAAGGCGGGTCAGCTCTGTCTCCTGGCAGAGATTCCCAGCCTACATGAAGCAGACGGTATAAACTTAATTTTCTCTCCTTATGAGCCGAGGCATGCAAACCTTGAGGTGCCGATCACGAAAATATGTCTCTGGTTACCTATTCAGCTGCAGGCTTTTGCACATACCACTGGGATTGTTTAGGTGCAATTAAAAAAGAACATGATAAAAATGCGGCCGTGTGCTGTTTATGCGTAAGGTTCTGACATCACTGAGTTATGCTTATAATAACTCATATTATGGTTTGTAATAACCCATGTGTAACTGAGGTTTTCATGCCTCCTCCAGCTCAGCCCAAACGGCAAGCTGTCTCCAGCACTGCATCTAATCTGCATTGCAAGCTGCCTTTCCTCACTCCTTCAAAAAGCTTTTGGTTTGTGTCACCGCCAAAGCATATCTGCATCCACGGAGCCAGCCACGAAGCCATCTGTCCAAATAACCTGGAATATCTAAGGGCAAGATCCAAGCAGACAGGTAAACACCTCACTCAGAGGACGGGGATTTAAAAATGAATTATGCATCTGAACACCTGTATGGATGTGAGCACCTAAAAATACTTCTATGTTTCATAAAGTGGGAGTTGCAGTTTCACAGAAGGGGCGGAGGCAGAGGGGGATTAAAAGTGTGGCAACACACAGCTATTAGAGCCGGCAGCTTCCACCAAGTTTGGCCATTTAACAGCGTAGGACACTGTTACCTCCCACCTTCCCCAGCCCAATACCATCCCAGCCGAACTTCAGCATCCCACCCCCCTCGCTGCTGCCTCAGGCACGCTCCTGCCTTTGATCGCAGTGGAAATATTTCGTCCAACCTTAGTGTGAGACTTGTTTCTCAGGGAGGAGGCATGGTGCGTCTTACACCAAGGTTTCTGTCGTAGGATGGTCACATGAGTGGCTCTAGAAGTACCTGTTTCTCTTGACTGTCTAGCAAGAGAGGTGGCAAGGGCAGCTCAGGGGAGGCTATAGCTGGGTGATGCAAACCCCACCTTGGTCATCTGGCTGGTGGTAGTCATCAACCAAATGAAAACACAAGGTGATTCATCCAGTCTGTCGTACGTTGGGACAGAAAAAGCAACTCCAGAGTTTTCCATCTCTCTCTAAGCTATAGAAAGAGACAAACCCGCAGATTTTCAGACCACTGAAACAAGAGGAGGTGAAAGCCACCTACGTAACTTGCTCTCAACCCCTAGACAACCTGTGGCAGAGCATGTTTCCAGACCTGAGCCTGGGGGAGTCCCACCAGGACCCTGCTCATCAGCCTACCCTTCCTGCTCTCTAATTTTTCACTAATTGCTGAATTAATTCGCTGTTTTCCAGCTGCCAATCGGCAGTGGGTGGCACTGACATTCCTCGCACTTCTCACCCAATTACTGCTTCTGTGCTACACTTGGCACTTGTTTCTCAGGCAGACATTCCTGAGGAGGCTAGGCATGCAGGGAGTGAGAGGGTGCCCTCACCACTTACATCATTACCCAAAAAAAAAAAGGCATGTGACAACCCTGAGGCCCTCACCAGAGAGCAGAGAGCATTTTTACAGTGATTGCTTGCTGTGCCTCTGCACGTGCGTCTGCATGCACACAGGCGTAAGCGCATGCCACAGTGCAGCTGAGCCTGCTCATACCCTGTCTTGGTGAGGAATTACCCAGAAGATAGGCAAGATATAACCTCATGGGGCTACGCTGCAGAGCAGGTATTGCTAAGGGTTCCCTTCAGCAGACGTCTGACCTTTCCTAACCATCTGACCTAGCCTTGATAGGAACACGCATAATGTGTATGACGTGACATCTCTTCCCCATTTTCTCTCAGATCCAGCGTGGTGGTGCTTATTCCTTGAGTTACAGAAATTTTTTATAGTCCTGATATCTTCCCCTTACAGATTCTTCTGCCAGTTTTTTTTCCTACTATTTTCCTGTCTTGGACTGAGTTTCCTCCAGTGAACTGCAGAGCTGCTACCTCCCACCTCCGAGACACCTGCATTTTAGCATCAGTGTAAACTAAGAACAGACACACAGCAATCTATGGGGATGCTCTGGAGAAGCAGAACAGCTAAAGGTAGTGCCTGGCCAATTATTTCTGGGGCTGCGGTACAGTTTGGAGGCAGGAGACACAAGGTTTGGGGGCTCTGGAGTGCTGGTAGGGGTGATGATAAGGTGAGGGGCGAAGAGGCATGGAGCAGGGAAGGTAGGAGAGCCAGCTGGAGGGAGGTGCTCCAAAGCTGCTGTGGAGGGGCTGCCTGCTGCTCCATGGCAGGAATGGCTTTCGAGCCTGCCCGGGCAGGTCTTGGTGAGTCAGACCACAAGGAACAGGAGGAGATATGGTGGCTAGAAGTGATGAAGGGCATCAGCGGCTGAGGGAAATGGGAAAGGATCTCATCTCTGCCTCTTTGCCTCCATGGCACTGACAGCAGATTCTCACTCTCCTAGATCCTCTTTGTGCTTTAAAAATTCATCACCCTTCCTCAACACCATAATGGCAGAGTCTGTAAAAAGCTTCCCTCTGTTTTAAAAGGGCAGGCAGACACTTCCCCAGCCATCTGTGAAGTGGAAGGAGGGCAGATCGAAAGGCCCTTGGGAACTTCTGCAACTCAAAACCCAGCCCAGAGATCAGGCAGACAGTCCGAGGTGAGGATGGGGACGTAGGATCTCCTGTCTTCACTGCCTGTGACCTTGTGGTCTTAGTATCTCATTACCCCACAGGAGGAAAATTAACACGGCAGCCGCTCTCCTGGGACAGGGGTGAGCTTTGATTCTGGCTCCGGCACCCGAGGGCCCTGCTCCCACCACGCTGCGCGGATGCTGCAGCCATCCCTGACCTGACGAAGCACCCTCGCACCCTGCCCATCTCTCCTCAGCTCAACAGTCGGGGGTAGCTTGGTGTTTGCTACAAAATTCACCATTATTACTCGTGAAAGACCTGAAGCGGGGCGGGGGGGGAGAAAAAAAAGAGGTAAAGAGTACTTGTTTCACCAGCAATTTTTCAAGGATTTCCTCTAAATATAATAGCCTGAAAGACTTGCTTAAACATGCCAAGTGTCAACGGAGACACAAACCACTGAGGCTCTGGCAAAATTCATTTTATACTACACACTTCTGACCCAACTGGAGCCCACACGCTCCAGAACACGGCAACTCATTTCCCTGCTGGCGTCTGCAACACGGACACAACAAAAAGCTGCAGCAGCCAACTTGGTGAACCGCAAAGGGATGTTTTATCCCTGCGCAGCGAAGCTGAAGAGTTTTTATCAACACTGTGATCACGCTGGCAACAGAACAAACTTCAACTTGACACCGCGGTGTTTTAACCCCGCAACCCACCGGCAGCGCCCCCCCCCCGCGAGAGCCGGCTGGGCAGGACAGATGCATCAGCCGGTGTCAAAGATGACTTTTTCTCCTCTCCTAGCTTTCATTAATAAGCCCCCACGGGACAAGGAAATATTTGTTTGCTCGGTTCCAAGCACAAAAGTAAGTTCCGCTTGTGCTAAACTGAAAACCAAAAAAGTTCAACAAAGCTCCTGCCCCCTTTAGAAAATCCTATCCCCAGCTTCCCCCCCCCCCCCCCCAAAGGAAACGTTCTCCAGGAACATTTGCTTTACAGTGAAGGAAAGGCTGACCTACCTGCGGTTCGACCAGCCAGCTCTCCTCCTCATTTTGGGCTGGCTTTGTATACTTAAAAGCTGAATAAAGAGGGATTTTGTCCTTAGTACTGTAGAGGGTTGCAAAGCGTGGCTCCTTGTTGTACTGCTGACAGATTTTCACGTGGAAAGGCTCCGTAAACCCTTCGGGTGGAACTTGTCCAGGGAAGAACACATTACACTCAGCAAAACCAGTTTCATCCTCTCCAACAACTCTGCCCTGGGAAAAGCCTGGGAAAACTGAGATGCAAAGCAAAAATACAATTGACGTCTTCATGGTCCACTCCCTGGAGCTGAGGGAAGCCCCGTCTGCCTCCGCTGGGTCCGGCAAAGGACCTGTGCTCTGAGTCCATGCAGCAGCGAAGCCAGAAAGCGTCTGGAATTCGGGTGTAGCGTGCGAGGGAAATGAAATACGAAACCGCAGCCGATCCCTCCGGGAGCCAGCGCGTTCCGCCCGCAGCGCCTTGAGGGACCGAACGTGCGCCGGGCTGCGCTGACACGGGCTGCGGACGCCAGCTGCCCGCAGGAGATAATGCCGAGCAACCTGGAATCATCAGGGCTCGTTGGGAAGAGGAGGAGGAGGAGGAGGGAGGCCTAGGGCGGTGCGGGGCTGGAGCTGAGCAGCATCGGCCGCCCGGGCTGGGGCTCCGCGCCGGCGGGGGTGTGGTGTGCTGCATTGCAGCAGAGTCCCCGGCAGGAATTTTGGCTGACGCAGCCAGAAATCTTCCTGGGGCTGCCAGGGGGGATGCTGCAAAGTCAGATTCACCACACCGAAGAAGGTGTTAGCTGCCCTGCCCAGCTGCGAGCCTGGCTGAGGGAGAGGAAGAAGAGAGGTGGCAGGATGTTGGAACTGCTGGGAACCCACTTCGCCCCTTTTTTAGGGGGTCTGTCACCACTGGTGCTGTTAGCCACGTGCTGCTAAAGTGCCTGGGAAAGGTACTCTCCCATCTCTCTCGGAGTATAATGGGCATCCAAAACCCTGCTGTGGAGCAGTATCACCCCACCTTGGCAGACTCTTCCTCAGGAGAGACTGATAAGAGGCAGAAGGATGAAGACCCTCGGATCACGTACCCCTAATTAACTCCCACTTCTGAATATTTTGACCAAACCTATAGAACTGGCCAAAAAAATTAACAATAATAATGAAGAAAATCTAGCTAAAGGGAATGAAACTGCTCCTCTGAGTTTATGATTAGCAGAGCGACCATCTGCCCGGTGAACAGTCGGCTATGATGTCCCAGCTACTGCTGGGTAAAAAGGCTGTGTTCCTTCAGTGCTTAGGAAAATTAATGTTTTCAGAAGAGAGGGGATGGAAAGGAGACTACAGAGCAGTGTCTCAGACTCAAGAAAATGTGCATGTTCCCACCCAAGAGTTAGATATGATCAGCTGTGTTGCCAAAAACTGAAAAAAATCCTGGGTGCCAGTAAGGCACAGGTCCCTTTTATAATTTCCGAGGAAAAAACTCCAAGTGCCACCAACTCACAAATGCTTTGCAGACAGGGTAGGAGTAGTCTATATTGCAAATGACGAAATGGGACAGCGGGTGGCTAAAGGTCAGAGAAGTAGCCTGTAAAAGCACTAAAAATAGACTGGACTCTAAGACGATCATTCCTCTACGCAGGAATGACTTGTAGAAGTAGCAAGGCAAGGAAATACCTCAGCACCTCTTGGTGGGGTGTTAGCAACTCAGGGAGACAGAGGCGGGCTGGCCAGGCTGGGGAACAACAGGAAATGTAATAAGTGGACTTGGCTTGGGTCCAGGCAGATGCCCGGTCGCCCAGCCCTGCCAGAAAGAGTTAGTCACGTTCAGGAAAAACTATGGAAATTAAAGCACAGATACGGCATGACCTGAAGACAGCAGCTCCAAAAGACAGGCTTAAAATTTCATTTTCCTGGATGTAAAAAGGCTCCTGGGAAATCAAGAACTGAAGCCAAACCTTAGCTATTAGATATTTGTCTCATCCCAGGCTTGCAATTACCTAGGCAGCAGAGGAAAGTATTTTCACAAGCGCGGTAAGCCCTGGTCCCCAGGGAAACCTAGGCCAGGTGATGCCTTTAAAGACCCCGCTCCAAGACTGACCCGCATTACCCCAGGATAGGCATGGTCCCAATCCAACGTAAAGGCAGCATGAGGTCTCTTAAGGATGGGCATGACAGTGACCAGCACGCTGAGCAGATCGATGACTTCTACCAGGAAACACGGACATCCTGGCTCTGCCCTGGACCTGCACATCAACCTCCTGCAGCACCTCTGTCTCTCTGGGACACACAGCCCCAAGCTGTCTTCTGAGCCTCACGGGCTTCTTATCTGCTTTTTGGGAACTCTGAGCAGCTCTTTCCTTTCAGGCGGTGAGGCTGGGACCTGCCTGCCTATTCACCTCTGTATTTACCAGCAAATGGATAACGCTTGACTCAACCTGAAGAGCAAGAGCCTCAGGCTCTCATCTCCCATGAAGAGCATCGGTGTGAAAGCCAGCATGGAGCTCCGCTCCCTTACTCCCAATCCCATTTTCTTTCCATGCAAGGCCCCTCTCCAGTTTCTATCCAATTTAAGATAGCTGTTGCAATCCTTGAACGTGGAGCTGTATATTTTTTTCTGTTCTTGCTAACATCACTATTACTGAAGAGGCTAGTGCCATCATCATGGTGTGGCACTCGCTGTGCTGAGAAGATAAAGGCCAAAGGACTGCCCTGCCCTGGGAAGATCACGCTCTCAGCCAACAGATCACAGACAGACAGAAGAGTCAAACCCAGTGAGACGGAGTTGGTCAGAGGTTTTGAAAACTCAGTGCTGCAGTAGCACGAGTATGCAGTAGCATGAGCTGGCCGTGGCAGGGTGGCCTCGCAGGAACCAGGGCTGCCTCCAAACCCACCGAGGGGTGAGAGGGCAACAAGCCTAGCCATGCCAGCGGTGCAGGCAAGGACCTGATATTTGACATGATGGAGGAGAGGCAGCCCAGGGAAGATGCAGAGAGACAGGCGATGTGGTCAAAGGGACACATAAATAAAGTCGTCTCTCAGTGGGAGGCAGAGGTGGGTGGGTGGACAGGAGAGGATGTAGGCAAGAGAGTGCATGGACACAGACTTTGCAAGGCACACAAGAAATAGAGCGCGTTGGGGAAAACAGATTAAAGACAGAGAGATTGGAGAGAGAAAAGGACAAGAAACGAGGTAAGGATCTAGAAAATGGTACTGACCAGGATGAAAAGGAGGAGATCGGGGCAAAAATTAGAGCTGAGGGGGGATCTGCGTTCCTTAAAAACCGATGTGTTAAGGAAAGGTTAAGAAGGAAAATGAATGGAAACAGGTGTGAGGAAAGTCAGGGTCAAGTGAGGAGATGAGAGCGAGCTGAGGAAAGCTGTCTCCTTCTGTGATAAGAAAATGAGCAGAAAACATGAGGAGGAGGAAAGAGAAAAGAGAATGAAAGCAGGTTTTCATCCATCTTCATGGACCCACCGTGGATGACCAGTCCTCCTCTTCCTCAAGGCTCAAAAGCACCAAGACAAGACCAAAGTCTCAAAGAAAAGAATACCTCTCTGCAAAACCAACCTGAAAAGCATACCAGCATCCAAACCCTGTAGCCAGGAGAAGCTGCTGGGCTTGTTTGCTTGCTTTCCCACACTGTGCCTCCAGCCCTGTCTCTCTGTTCACACGGCTGACACTGGATTTGCTACAAATAGCAATTCTTTCTCCTCGCATGCCTGACCCCTCTAGCTTAGTCTTTCAAAACATTCTTGACTCCAAATAGTTTTCCAGGCCGGATCTCCTGCCTCCTACCACGACCTCGGAGTGGGACCGCAGTGCAGTATGTGACTCTCCCATTCTTCTGAGAAGGAAAGGAAAAAGAAAGTGTCTCCAAGGGCAAGCAGTCCCAATGGAGAGACACCATCTGATTCAGTGGAGATACCGAAGTCTGGGCTTGGAGCACGGCAGTGCCAGCAGACACGCCATGGCATGTCAGAAAGCACATCTGCCTCCTCACTGTCTCATGGGGAAAGAGTTTCTTTTTAAAATTAGCTTAAAAAGTTGGTCTGGGAAAGGAGCCCAGTGCTGAGCTAGGGAGAAAAGCATGAGTGAAACAATTTTCCTGCTAAAACAAAGAGATTCAAGGGCCAGGAGGGCAGAAAGACAATAAACTCTTCAGGGAAGAGCTTAGCAACATGCACTGGGATTTTGATTCCCACCTTAAACCAGGTCTTCCTGCCAGTCTACTGCCTGCTTGTTAGGTGGTTACACATATGTCTTCACAGCTTCCCCGTGGTGCCCCTCAATGCTGGTGAGGAATGGTCCACCATTGATGATACTGGTCCGTTGCTTACCTTCTGCCGTGATGCTCATAAGCAAGGGTGGGCCAGCAAGAGGCCGCTAACCACCTCAAACTGCCAGAGATGCTCATCTGGGTGCTCTCCTCCCTCACTTGGCTTTCCTCCTGGCTGCACTCACAGTGTCCAAACACAGCAACCGGTGGGTGCCTGCCTCTGGGAGGTGTCACAGCTGAAATCAGAGGGAAAAAAGATGGGGAGGATTAAGAATGGACAGTGACGTAAAATGATGGAGGAGGTTGTCTGTGGTGCACAATCACAGGCAGAGGGTGATGACTGTGAATGGTAAAGCACCCAAACATACTGCTCCCTGGGCAGTAACACCATTGGGACAGGGAATGGTTCTGGGTTTGTACAAAAACTTGCACAGCGGAAGTCTGACAGGGACCTCGCAAACCAGAAAGTACCAATGCATTGCATAAATACTGAATTAAATTAATAAAATCCAGAGGTTACATCCTTTGCTACTTTATCACAGCCTTCAGATTCAAGAGATCTCTGATAATCTTCAGGCTGTTAGAAACAAGCACAACAGCAGCAGAAGGAGGAGAGAGTCAGAATAGCGGTACATGGCAATAGTTGTAATAGTGCAGATGATTAACTATCAGAATGAGTTATTTAGAGATGTGCTGAAAGCTCCAACACTTTCATTCTTTAAATCGAGACACGACACGCTTTTTAACACAATAACAACTATGATAAAAGAATTGATACTTCAAATGTAATGGCCTTTGTTTTACAGATTGTCAGTTGGTCAAAGCCACAACAGTTCTCGGAGAATCATAGAATCACAGAAGAGTGAATGGGAGCACCTGGTGAAACCGGTTTCAGAACACAAAAGGTGAGATGCAGGGAGTTGTCATTCGACTCAGCTCCATCTCCCCTCGGCAGACGCTTATCGATCCCTATCTATGCAGAGATAACCTGGGGGGAGCTGTGGAGATGGCTCAGCCCGGGGTGGTCTCAGCACTGCGTTACAATAAGAGCTGAAACCAGAACTGAAACCCGAATGGTGCCTTTAACAAACAAAACGCCCTGAGTCAAGTCCCACCAGTATTCAGTGTGTGTGAGAGCAGACATCACAAAATAAACATTGCTATCAGAGGGGCCATCAAACCACCGGAGATAACCATCCCGGATAGTGTAATCCATTCAAGCACGGTCCCGGAAAAAGGATATTTAAATCCGAAGTTTTGGGGAGAAAAAGGGGGAATCTTCCAAAGATACAGCTGGCCTGTAGGAGATTCTTCCCCACCTTGTCCAGGACTCTGTGCAAGGTAACTTCCCGGGACTGAGTGGCCTTACCTGAGAGAGTGTAAGTGATTTAATAATGTACGTATGATGTTATTAAAACATCACAAACGATTGTGCACTCGTTTAAGGTATTCATATCTAGCGCGCTGGTGATTTGTGTTGTTACTTTTCGGGATCACTTGTTAGGTGATAATGGCGTATTCTGTGAATTGTTTTGTTCTTTTCCCCGTACATTGCAATAGTGCATTCTTCCGTTGTATCCATAAGAACTTGCAATAGTGGCATATCGGACCTGTGAGTGAAGTCCAAATAAATTGTTCATTGGAACCTCTCAGTGAAGTCTTTTTCTCTCTGTCACAAACAGTTCAGGTTGGAAGGGACCTTTAAAAGTCATCCAGTCCAACCCCCCTGCAATGAGCAGGGACATCTTCAACTAGATCAGGTTGCTCAGAGCCCCGTCCAGCCTGATCTGGAATGTTTCCAGGGATGGGGCATCTACCACCACTCTGGGCAACCTGTGCCAGTGTTTCACCACCCTCATCATAAAACAGTATTCCTTATATCTAGTCTGAATCTCCCCTCTTTTAGTTTAAAACCATTACCCCTTGTCCTACCACAACAGGCCCTATTAAAAAGTTTGTCCCCATCTTTCCTGTAGGCTCCCTTTAAGCACTGAAAGACCACAATAAGGTCTTCCTGCAGCCTTCTCTTCTCCAGCCTGAAGAACCCCAGCTCTCTCAACCTTTCCTCCCAGGAGAGGTGCTCCAGCCCTCTGGTCATCCTCACAGCCCTCCTCTGGACCCACTCCAACAGGTCCATGTCTTTCCTGTGCTGAGGACTCCTGAGCTGGACACAGAACTCCAGGTGGGGTCTCATCAGAGCGGCGTAGAGGGGCAGAATCACCTCCCTCCACCTGCTGGAGACTCTTCTTTTGATGCAGCCCAGAACATGGTTGCCCTTCTGGGCTGTGAGTGCACATTGCCGGCTCATGTCCAGCTTTTCATCCACCAGTACCCCCAAATCCTTCTCGGCATGGCTGCTCTCAATCCCTTCATCCCTCAGCCTGTATTGATGCTGGGGGTTGCCGTGACCCAGGTGCAGGACTCTGCACTTGCTCTTGTTGAACCTCATGAGGTTCACATGGGCCCACTTCTCGAGCTTGTCCAAGTCCCTCTGGATGACATGCCATCCCTCAGGACTGTCAACCACACCACTCAGCTTGGTGTCTTCAGCAGACTTGCTGAGGGTGCAGTCAATACCACTGTCTGTGTCATTGATGAAGATATTGAACAGTAGTGGTTCCGCTACGGACTTCTGAAGGACAGCACTTGTCACTGATCTTCATCTGGACATTGAACTGTTGACCACCACCCTCTGGGTGCGACCATCCAACCCATTCCTCATCCACCAAACAGTCCACCCATCAAATGCATGCCTCTCCAATTTAAAGAGAAGGATGTTGGGGGGTGTCGTGTCAAAGGCCTTAAAATGTTCTTTCACACTTCAAATCTGTTTTGGACAGGAAAGTTACCCATTTGCATGCTTTTCTTCTAGGCATTGTTACTGAATTTTTTTATTTGTTTGTTACATTTTATTTTTTCAAAATTGTGCTGTGGTTTAGGAAAATGCTGAGAGCTCGCCCTGCTAGGTGGTGTTTGGAAACAAGGTGTGAGACAGCTCCTGACAGCCTGCATTGACAGGAGACTGCTGGGTGGGAACAAAATTAGAGGTACAGACTTGTTAGGCTTGCATCATCTCAGAAGAGGGCATGAGAAAGCCATAATCCTTGAGAAAGCTAAACCTGCTGGCAAGATCCAGAAGCTTTAATCAAGAGGCAAGATAGCAGCCACACCCAGGACTGCCTGTCTCCAGTAATACCACTGTGTTTTGGAACCAAGGAGTGGGAGGAGGAGTGAGATGTTCTGCATTAAGGGTTTGGCCAGACCCGATAGATGGAGGTGAGGTTCCAACCATGCCCCCTGGCTCCAACACCCTTCATGTCACTCAGATCAGCAGTGGAGATACCCACATGGATCCCAGTCATATTGACAGCCAAAGCAGAGAAGCAGGCACCGCGAGAGTGCGACTCACATCATCCTACATGGCCAGTGGAGGATGAGATGGCATCCTCCAGACATCCTTCTGTCTCTGCACTGGCGGTAAAGCGAGCCCAGGGTGCCCACAGCTGGTCAGAAAAACCTTGGGCAGGGCCTAACATACTCCTGCCACCACAGGGATTCAGCCCTTGGAAAACAGAATGTGCTGGCTGTGCAAGGGAAGAGCGAGCAGGTCTTTCTCCATGCTCTTTTCAGTCCTTGGCCTTGTTAGTGAAATAAATATTGCAACTGCTGCTAGGCGTAAATGTAATATCAGGTTTTCCATGTACATTGCTTCTTGGCCAGTACTGCCTGGGGAAAGGTTCCAATGTGGAAAACACAATCACTAGTCCCGGGATCCCGTCACTGCCATGAGTACAGTGTATGGCTTCTGCCCTCAGAGTTCACAGAATAGCATCGGTGTACGACAGCCAGGACAAAGTATTTCCTCTAGAAAACAAAAGCAGCAGTGCCTTTAGTCACACTAACTGACAGGAGGGTGGAAGGAAGTACTGCCCTGAAATTGGTGCTTTAAATAAAGGGGTGGCTGGTTGGGACTGCAGGCTAAATTACAAGTGCAAAACCCAAAGCATCTGGAGAGCAGACCTGGGAGCCTCCTGATTTCGAAAACAGCTCAGAAGAAGAGACAAGTCGGACTTTGCCGTGTCTCTGCTGGGGTCTGCTGCGTAACTGTCTGACCTGACCTTCTTGGGAGATGGTATTAACTTGTTTGTGGCTGTGTAACACTTGTCATAATACTGGGCTGAGGACCAGCCAGTCCCCAAACACATGGTTCATCAAGTGATATTCAGGTGCACTCAGCTTCAGTGCTGTAGTGTCTCATGTCTACATCTCCTTCCCCACAGTAAATCTCAAGATCTCAAGGCAGCCTTTACAGCTCCCCAGAGGATGCAGCGGAAGAATAGAATCCATTGAAGGCGGCACATTGCACAGGGACCTCATAAGCTACACAGGAACTGATGACAAAATACAAGGCTTCACCTCTGCTTTGCAAAGAGAATAAAAAGCCTGCATAGCCTCAAGATCTGTAGCCATGAATCCTCTCCTGTCTACAGGCAGCCAAGGAAAGGTAACTTTGTTCTCTCTCTCTTAAGCTCAGTATCAGCATCTAGGAGATGGAGGTTTTAGTCTTACCTCCATCAGGCGGCAGGAGAGGTTTGAGGTCAACTGTCTCTCATAACAGTGCTCCAGTCCCTGTCCTGCTGCCCTGAGCTGTTGCTATTGGACTCTGCACAAATATTCACCTATTCAGAAAGTCAGAAGGCAAAACACCTCCTGCCCTTTAGTTCTGTAGCGAAAGCACACGAGCGAGAGACTTGTGGTCCAGCCTGGACCATGCTGCTCACAGTCCCTCTGAGCAGCAGCCCCTGTGCCTGTGCCACACCACCATGCTCTCAATCTCCTCTGTGCAGCACCCAAATGAACAGGAACCCCCTGAGGCCCCCTGCTTTGCCCCCAGCACAAGGCAGTCCATTACCACTCCACGTGTTTCCAGCTGAACATCCTTACACCTGATGGGGAAGCCTGCCTAGCGCAGACTGTAGTGCTCATAGCTGGTGAAGACTGCAGGAGTTGGAGTTGTTGGAATAGGCAGGCTGAACACAATGAAAACTTGAAGGGGGAAGAGATGTGAAAAGTGCAAAAAGCGCATTCATTGCACGCCAAACATTCCTGTGCAAGCCCTACCCCCACGGGCACCAGCTCCATCGGCGCTTCCCTCTGCAGCTGCTCATCCAACCTCTGTGCTGTGGTGGGACTCCCCACCAGTGGGACGCAGCACCTTGTGCAGGACCGGGGCTCCTCCGTCTATTCTGGCTTAAAATTTTACCTGCGAGGATGGCAAAACAAAGTTCCAAAGGGCTCACTAAGGTAGTACTGGATAGGAATGATGAGGTCAAGCTGTTTCATGAGCGCTTTTTTGCATGTGAGCAGCATGAGCTGCAGGGACAGACGTGAGACGTGGCTGCTTGTACCGTGCTTATGGCAGGCGACAGGCCAGGGAGCACAGGGAAGGGAGGGAGGGGGACGCAAAGTTCGGTTTCAGTTACTAATCCTCAGCAGCAATGATACAGAAACAGGCAGAGTCTTGCCAAGACGAGGCATGTCTGCAGACGCGTTTGCAGCCCACACCTTCTGGCTGTGTCCTGAGTCTGCAGGGGAGCACGCAACGCCCTGTTCAGAAGACCTCCTGCTTCTGCAGGTAGGGCTTTGCTCACACCTGCCGCGGAGCTCCACATTCAGCTGAAGGCACCATCCACCACAAATCCTGAACCAACCAACTCTGCTAATTGGGTTTCAGTACTCCTAACCAGCACAAACAGCTTAAACTTCAGCTGAACACCTCCTGCCCCTCTGACCAAACCCCAAAGCTCAAAAAAATACCAGGAAGGAAACAAATTTTGGCAGGCTCAGCTCAGACAGGAAAGGCTTCAGTCATGGTTAATAACTGATCTTGTAGGAGAAGCCTGCCCCATCCCTAGTCTGTGCCCCACAGCGGACTCTGTGTACAAGTCTAGCTCAAAGAGAGGTGATGGTTTGATGGTAAAATTACATGGCAAAGCCCCCTGGGCTTCATAATACAGGAAATCAAATTTTGCTCCCTGCTTTTACATGGGATATTGTATCTACAGATCACAGAGCAAAAGCCTTTGGTCCATTATCGGTGGTTTTATAAAGAAAGAAACGCACAGGACATGGGGAGAGGAGGTTACTTTTTCAAGGTCCCCAGGCTAGTGGCAGTGCTGGGAAGAAAATATCTGAGTGCCAGCCCTCTGCACTGACACAGTCCCGCGTCAGCAAAAGGCTCCCTCGAAGCCTCAGCAGCTAAAATACTATGAATTTGCAATCAAGAGCTAAGGGGGAATCAACCTGGTTGATCTCACTTGTGTGTCAAGAGTTCATTACTTCCCAAGCTGTTGTTCTTTGTTTTCATCTGAATCAGAGTAAACTCGCTTCTGCCCACGTCTGAAGGAAACAATGCGAATGGTTAAGACTCTTCCAAAGCCAGCATTGCCTCGCTACTGGGCGAACCCTTTGCACAGTGTGCTAGTTCAGTAACTAAAGGATAACTAAAGGTTACTAAGGATAAACCATCTAAAGGGTAACTAGGAATAACTAAAGGTTATCACAGTGGTTGGGAGCACACCGCTGGCTGGTACCAGCCAGAATCCTCTTAGGCAGGAAAACATGATCTATTCATATGGCACCTTTGCAGAAGGTGGGGACTGATCCCATGACTGACCTTCTTTTCAACGAGTTTGAGGACTCCCGAGATGTTGCTGGACTGGAACCTGAGTTAGGCTTTAACTTGGTC
The DNA here is from genome assembly GCF_964199755.1 of Larus michahellis. Lineage (NCBI taxonomy): Eukaryota > Metazoa > Chordata > Aves > Charadriiformes > Laridae > Larus > Larus michahellis. The sequence continues at coordinate 210,419,487 of NC_133896.1, forward strand.
AGGATGCTGCTTAGCTGGTTTACTCTTCTTAGAAACTCTTTCTTGTATTCCTGGTTTGGAGACTCGAGATGACTTAGGAGAGTCTGTGTTTTCACACTGTCTGCTCTACTCCTTACAGCCTCATTTATAAAAAGTACTTAGCTGCATCTTGAAGTTTTCAGCAACAAAAATGTTAAATCCACATGGATCTCATCTAGCCCAATCTCATCTTTGGAACAAATCTGCTTATATTGTTTTACCTTGGAACCTCAATACCTTCGGCCTGCCTTTGTAACACACTAATGAAATACAGGGCAGGACTTTCTGAGATTGCCCAAGACAAGTGAGTGAGTCACCTCCTAGATGAACCTGTCAATGTCCACTGAACAGAAAAGGAGCCTTAAAGATTTGCCTAGACTAGATACCTCACTTACCTGGAGCCCTGTGAGAGTAATCCTAAAGTTAAGGGAGAGCAGAACATAAATTGAGGACTGACTCAGACAGAAAATGTTGACAAAGAGCTAAAAGAGAAAAAATTTGTAGATCAGTATAGGTACCAGCTCCTGATGCTATTGCTAAAAGTTTCAGCTGCAGCTGGCTCTTACAGACACAAGTGCATCTCCACTCCACCCCAACCAATAAGCTCACTGGTTTCTTTGTTCCACATCTGCACAAAGACAGTGGGAAAACAAGTCCAAAGTCAGAGCTGCTGTGGTGTGTGGACAGCCGGCCCTTCCTGCCATATAATGCCGTTTTTTCAGAGTCTGGGCACTGTGCTACTGAGACTCCTCCCAGCCAGACTGAGTCATCGTCAGCCAGCATTAAGAAAAGGATAAAATTAGCTTAGCTATTAGTAGAAATGCTTGGCTAATAAATAAAACAGTAGGACACTTTTGCTTAACAGTGGATGCAAACATAGACAGAAGTATGTCCTGGCTGCTTGCCTGGATGTAAATACTGCATGGTTAAAATTATTTGCTTTGTCCAAGCTCAAAAAAAAAGCAATTTGGTAGAAACAAGAGAGCCTCCATGGAGCTGAGCATGCATCCAGGCCAGGAAGCGTGAGCTGTGTGCGTCCTGGGCCGTCACTCGTTCCTCCAGCACCCTCCCTCCTCATGTCCCCGAGTGCCTTTCAGTTGACATCACGTCTCACGTTGAAAGAGCACTGGGATCTCAGCAGAGCTGCGCGCATGGGGAAGCAGACGGTGAAAGACACAGTAAACAGAACATGCATTCAAAACCAGTATGTCGGACCTGCAGCACTGGTCCAGCCCGTTCAATGGCTGGCAAAGGAACTGCAGTCTGCGGTGTCTGATGAAGGTCATCACTGCCTCGGGCAGGATCCAGATCAGGTCCTCATGCTACGCCTTTTCTTCCAGGGAAGTCCTGCTGAGTCCCAGGATTTTCCCTCCATGGTGAATAGGTTACAAGGTCTCTCCCTTGCCGCAAAGCAGGAGTTCACATCCACTAAATCCATCCAGCACTGAAGGCATGAAGGGAGACAGCAGCTCAGGGATGGGATGGAAACAGAAGCAGAAAGTTGGAGAGAGGGTGCAGTGGGAGGCAGCAGGGAAGAGGTTAAGGGCCAGGGCGATTTTTGTGAGCAGGGAGAAGGAGCAGCACAAGGGTTTTACTGCCCCATGGGTGTGACTGGAGCTAAACAGCGCGGGATGGCCTCATCGGAAAGCAGCCCCAGGCTGACTCACCGGCTGAGTCACAGCCCTGCCCAGCCTCTATTCTTTTCCCAATCAAGGAAACAGCAAATTCCCACAAACTTCTTTTAAGGCTGCTGTTTGGATGCTGAGCATTCCTGCACCAAGCCTCTACTCTTGACAATCCCCTGTGCCCTTCCCTGTCGGTAACCCAGCATGAGGCATGATCCTTCAAAGCATGTGGTGTCCCGAGGGAGGAAACGTGCTGCAGACTCTCCTAAGCAGGAACGGGATTTACTGCTGCTCGACCCATGCAAGCTGTGTCCTGGACGGCAAAAGACAGGCTCTTACAGGAAGGGAGGAAAGGGGAAAATTTGAGCTGAGAGATTTCCATTCTGGCACTGAGCCTCTGCCCTGCTCAAGGAAAATGATCATATTCACGGTACCACACTGCTTTGAAAGAGGAGATTGCATGCCCTGGTGCTGTACTTTAAGGGTGGGCAGAAGATAACCCCGGAGTCTACAGAGGGAAACCCAAAAATTCAGGAAAGCAAATTGCCTTGACTACATTCCCATCCAGATTTAGAAGAAATCAGTGAAAAACAACAACTAAGACTAAAGTTACAGATGGGAGAAAGGGTAACCAGAGAGCAAAGAGCATACAGGAGAAACTTTAAAGAACAGAAAAATGACACAGGAAATTGAAGGAAAAATCACTGCATTGGCAAAGCTAAAAGGGAGTTTATAAAGTTCATTAGGAACATAAGCAATCTTCATAATGCTACAGGCCAAGAAGCAGATGAGAAAAAACATTAACAAGGTTCTAAACAGGCACAAGGTTTCTATAAATGTTTCTGTTTTCCTTCAGGATGCGATGCCTTTTGCAGTGTTGCAATAATCTCAGAGAAAGATCAGCACTTAGGAGACACCTGCATCCTATAGAATATTAAGACCTAAGAATATTGGCCTGCTGGTGTGATCCACAAGCAAATATAAAATTGCACTGAGAATGTATACAGGTACCATAAAGAATTTGGCATGATAACTAAGAGGCCATGCCAGCGACACCAGCGAGAGATTTCTTTTCAAGACAGATGCCTTTAACACAGCCAAACATGTTTATTCTTCTCAGCTCAAAGACCACATGGAATTTTCTAATCCAGAAAGCAACAACCCTGAGAAGGATTCAAGAGTCAGTGTGGACACGCACCTGGACTCAAGCACCCAGTGTCGTGCTGTGGGTGAAAAGGCCAGTGTGATCCTCAGATAGATAAACAACCACGTAGAAAGTTGGCGGAGGAAAGTGATTTTCTCTCTCTGGCTCACGTTAGTGGAGCTGATGCTGAAACAGTTCTTATGTTTTTGAGGTTGTTAAATTGGACAGAGAGCAAGAAAAAGCCCTCAAGTAATTGGTGGGAGGAAGGAAACAGTTCTAAGAGACTAGAAGAACCCAGTCTGCTTACCTTATCCAAAGGCAGCTGCAAGAATAGATTACAAAGTATAATATCTGTTGAGAAAATAGGCTTTTAAAATTACTGGAGAAAGGCACAACAGGCACCCGTGTTTGGGAATAAAGCCAACTGAAATTAAAAATAAGGTGCAGTTTTAAACTGTGAGGATAATTAATCACTGGAGGAAATGATCAAGGGAAGTGGTGACTTCTCCTGCTTTTCATGTTTTCCACGCAGTAGACAATACCTTCCTAAGGGCTGCCACAGCCAAATTGCTCAGCAGAGGAATAACTGAGGGTGAATCCTTGGTGCCAATTACTGTGTGCGAAGAGATCCAAGGCTTACTGCACCGCAGGAAGAAAGAAGTCTTCAGCCATGAGCTGGTTTGTGATTAGAGCAGCCATAGGAAGCGGGAAGACCTGCAGTTTTGTCACTGTCTGGTTGCTTACATTACCTGATGACATTTTAATGCATAATCGTGGAATCCAGGAATACCCACTTGTCGCCCATACCATTGAACTTGACTGCTGCTTCCTTCTACTTACGTGGACTCTTTCTCAATGAATCTTAAATTCCTTCCCTTACGCTCAGCTTGTCAGCTTCAAAAACACAGGGAGAACGTCCGTAAATATCAAAGCAGCCTAGAGCTGCCTGACTGATGGGTCAATGATTTTCTAAATGTGCGGTCAGCCCTGCTTGGGAAAGAACTATAGGATGTTCCCTGAGGGGGCTGAGAGGCTGATCACAATATCCATGAGTCCTGGAGATGCTCTGAGGATAATTATTGGATGAAAACTCTCTGAAGTCTTGAGCTTGGGGATGTATCTATTAGGCCCCAGTAAGAGCATGATGCTAAATGTTTTAGACCTAAACTGAGTCTAAACAAGTTCAAGACTGGGCAAAACTCTGTATGTTTAGAGATCTTTAAACCCAAAAGTTGTGGAACTGTGAAGGTTAGGTGCCTCTGCAACAAGATCGAACAAGGATTTTCGTGAGTCTAGACTCAGGCACCTCCACTCCACCAGTACCCTTCTTTAGTGTCATAGAATCATAGAATCACAGAATGGTTTGGGTTGGAAGGGACCTTGAAGATCATCTAGTTCCAACCCCCTGCCCTGGTCAGGGACACCTCCCACTAGACCAGGCTGCTCAAAGCCCCATCCAGCCTGGCCTTGAACACTTGGGGCATCCACAGCTTCCCTGGGCAACCTGTTCCACTGCCTCACCACCCTCACAGTAAAGAATTTTTTCCTAATATCTCATCTAAATCTACACCCCTTCAGTTTGAAACCATTACCCCTCATCCTATCACTACACTCCCTGATAAAGGGTCCCTCCCCATCCTTCCTGTAGGCCCCCTTTAGGTACTGGAAGGCTGCTATAAGGTCTCCCTGGAGCTTTCTCTTCTCCAGGCTGAACAACCCCAACTCTCAGCCTGCCTTCATAGGAGAGGTGCTCCAGCCCTCTGATCATCTTTGTGGCCCTCCTCTGGACCTGTTCCAACAGGTCCATGTCCTTCTTGTGTTGAGGACTCCAGAGCCACACGCAGTACTCCAGGTGGAGTCTTCCCAGAGCAGAGTAGAGGGGTAGAATCACCTCCCCTGGCCTCTGCCCTGGCTGCTCTCAAGCCATTCTCCGCCCAGCCTGTATTTGTGCCTGGGATTGCCATGACCCAGGTGCAGGACCTTGCACTTGGCCTGGTTGAACTTCATGAGGTTCGCACAGGCTCACCTCTCAAGCCTGTCAAGGTCCCTCTGGATGGCATCCCTTCCCTCCAGCGTGTTGACTGTGACACACAGCTTGGTGTCATTTGCAAACTTGCTGAGGGTGCACTCAGTCCCACTGTCTCTGTCGCTGACAAAGATGTTAAACAGCACTGGTCCCAGTACTGACCGCTGAGGAACTCCACTCGTTACTGGTTTCCACTTGGACATTGAGCCATTGACCGCAACCCCTTGAGTGCAGCCATCTAGCCAGTTCCTTATCCACTGAGTGGTCCAAGTCTTCTAAGGAATCCAAACCTTAGACCATAAAACATGTATGTAGCTATTTGTACTTCACATTGATACACACAAGCTGGGGGAAGGGAAGCACCTGGCGTTGTAGGGAACAATTTTGGCCAAAGACACTAAGCCATTATTTGAAGAATCATTATATCTGTTCAGAGCAGGCACTGTGCTTGTTTTTTTACCTCTCATCTTCAAGTAATCCTCCACACAGGGAATGTTTGCCATTTACTCCAACGCAACAGCAGAAGTCTCTAGTTCTTAAGGTCTTTAATCAAGACTTGATACCTTCTGCCAGATGGATATTAAAACTGAACAGTGGGCACTGCCCTCAGGACAGGTTACTGAGCAAAACACAACATTCTGCTGCACCACGACAGTCAAATTAGCGTAACAGATCCTCCTGATTTAAAGTCCACAGATTTATAATCTATGACTAACACCCACCACCACAGGGTGATGCACTGATTTCAGGCTGCAGTGATCTGTAGCCCAACAATACTGAATTCCCAACCGCCCAGCTGGGAGGCCGGACTCCTCTGCGAGGTTTGATCTTGAATCTAAACTGCCTGTACTGAAAGAAATCATAAACCCATTTCATAGGGTGTGGACTGAGGCATGCAGATAAGAAAATGCAATAGTGGATGCTTGGTAACCAAAAGGTGTAGTTCTTAGGAAATGACACCGTAATTATTGTTAGTATTTACCTGACTTCTGAGTGAAGCTTAACATTTATGGCGAGTTGCTTAAAATAACCGGTTTCTTTGTATACTAAGGGCCCACCTTCCAAGGGCTTTCTCTGATGGTTGGCTGACCCAAAGGGTCTAATTTACATTGTTGTCGTAGCTCTCTGGATAGCAGTATCTTTGGGGACCTCTTGTGGGCTCTCTTCTAAACTGCATGCCCAGGAAAACGTTTCCATCTTAATTTAAAGATTCATCAAAGAACTTTTTATTTCATGTGGATTCACAAAAGTTTGATAAGATGCATCTGAAATCAGAAGCAAACACAAGTGAGAAACTGCATTTTAAGAGGGGGAATTTAATGCCCGAGTGATGCTCATTTACACTTTGGCTTATTTACAGAGATAGCAATGCATATACATCATGTAAAGGAATTCTTTGCAAGGGGCGGGGAGGGGAGGTTGCTGACTGACAGTTGGGCTTGGGCTAGCATTGCTAATACACACCTCTGAGCAAAGAGAATGACTGAGAGCTATTCCCTCTTTCTCCTGCTCCTCTCTTTCTGTCCTTCCCCGTCTTCCCCCACGAGGATCCCAACCCTATCTCCTTAATCCCTTCCCTCTTCCATGGCTGCTCCCTCATCATTCCAGCCTGCCTTGCATTGACACCCAGGGTGAGCACTTTAAAGCCATGAAGTGCTGTTTCACACTGCTCTTTTCCAAGCCTCCTATGTCAAGCGAGCAGCCTCTGGGCAGAATCCTCTGAGATACGCAACTTGCAAGTCTATTTGTGACAGAAGACCCAACAGTGGCTCAGCAGTAGGCTCCAGTTATCCTTGCGATATGTCCTGAGGCCCTCTCTCTCTGCCTACCTGCCCCCTGGTTTCCCCCCCACCACACAGGCGAGAGCCCCACGGCCTGCACAGGCTGCTGAGGGGAGGCCTTGCCTGAGCCAAACCAGCGCAGGGTGACAGCCTGGTAGCACCTCAGGGCGAGGTCCCCCTCCAGGGCAACCCTGGGCCCGCAGGACGGGTGCCTCCCCTGTTCCGAGCTGGGCTCGCCCAACCCTGGTCTGAGGAGGAGGAAGAGGACAAGGAGACGGCTGCCATTGCTAGGCAGGCAACACCACCACCACAGCGCCCGCTTCCGCCTCGGTAGCCACCATGGCAGACAGTCTCACCTCCCTCACGTGACAGTCCTGCCCGTCCTCTCTATGGTAAGGCCTCCTTTCGCGCCGGTTTCCGCCGCGCTGTGTCTATGGTCGCCGCGCGGTGCCTTGTGGGCGCTTGGCGGAATTATGGCGGCGGCTTAGGGCCTGGTTGCGCAGGGTGAGGGGAGGCTGTGGTGTAAGTACCGGGGGTGGGCGGAGGTGCCCGGGAGGGCTGTAGTGGGCTCTCTGAGGGGGGAAAAAGGCGGCCTTAAGGCAGGGAGTGCCGGAGGGGCGCCTGTGTGTGGCCGTGGCGCGGAGGGAGCCCTGGGGGAACTGGGGCGGGAGCGTTTCTGAGGAGGACAGCGGCCGGCGGTGGGGTTGGGGGGTGAGGGGGCGGCCGGCGGGCCTCAGGGCGGAGCTCCAGGTGTGAGGGAGCCGGCCGGGGGCCGGCGGGAGCGGCGGGGGGCTCCGGCCTTGCTCCTGCCGCCGGTCTGGGTTTCCGCGGGTGATGCCCGGGCTGGGCCCGGTGCTCGAGGTTGCGGTACCTCGCGGAGGCGGTCGGGAGGGGTCCAGAGGCGATGTGTAGCACTGCGTGGCGGGGGCAGCTCAGCTCCAGGCCGAGCCCGGTCACTTTCTCGTGGCCAATAACCCCTGTCTTCGCGTAGTGCTGAAGGGGCTTCTCTAGGGCTGTATATCTGAAACTTAGAGGTCAGTGTGACAGTCTCTGAGTCGTTTCAGATTGAATTTGGGCTCTTGTACTTGGGTCCAAGCCTTATACTGACTTAAAAAAGAAACAGGAACGGTTTCCAGGGATTTGTTAACTATGCAGCCACACTGGATCTGGTTCTTCACCTGAATTCATGGATCCCTTCGCTATGTGTAATCAGCATAGATAAGTTTTAGGAGCAAGTGGCTCTCTTGGATCATGGGTTTGGCAGAGTTGGTGCTAAGACAAAGCTAAAATGTCGTGCTGAGCTCCAGCTGACTTGCACAGTGTCACTGAAAAGCATCAGCAATCCTTGGTCAACGAGCTAAGGCTAGTTACTGTCTCACTTCTTTTTAAAGGTGTTTCTGTGTATGAACTCTGTTTTCTGAGTACTAGTTCAGTGGCAGTAACTGTGTTCTACCTGGTGGGATGTTACTGTGAGCAGCCAATCTAGTTTATTATTTTAACACCAAAGTCATGTGTTTTGTGATCTTATTAAAAGTGAAACAATAACAAATAATGCAAGCAGAGCATAAATAGATAGCTTTCATTTGTGATATTACAGAAGCATATGAAACAATATCATATTTTTTCTACTGGTTTTTAATATGCTTTAAAATGTTTCCCTGTCATCCTTTAACATCCAACTTTCTGATTGGTAGCACTGGTGCCTTTATGTATCTCTGCAGATGTATCTCACTTGTGCTTTACATATCTTTAGTCTGTGGTTAATGGATGCATGTGTCTTGGTGAAGCAGGAAGGAGCATAGTTTCACATTTAAGATGGCGCTGTTCGATTGTTCAGGGTTTTTTGACATTGGTTGACGATCTGAAACTCTTGGCATGGTGGTTTGGGATTGCAGGGTATGCAGCTCGTCCCTGGCAGCGCTGAGCGCAGTGCATGCTTACACAGTGTCTGCATGACTGAGGCTGGTTGGAGTCTGTTTGATTGGAGTCTTTGCCACAGAAGGATTGATTGTAGCAATTTTGAGCATCAGGTAGTTAATTTTTTGGACATGCTGGTGGTATGCAGTTTCTAATTGAGAGCTGGTGAAAACTTCTGCATTTGTCCAAGCTTTTTTAATTGTACTTTGCTTGCATAAGGATAAAGCTGTCAGGCTTGTGCTACCGGGGAAACATTAACTGTAACCTTTCAGAAGGTTTTGCTGGCCATCTGGAGCTCTGTGCAGGTCAGTCCCAAAGGACTGTGCTGCAGTATTAAGGACGGTGCTGTGCCTGTACTAGATAACTGAATAGGGCCATGACAAGGGCTGGAGAGTTCAAGTTGCGTGAACTTCATCAGTATTTAATTATGAATACCATCCTAGACATGGTGTGGTCTGTGTCAACCAGCGTTGCTGGTGATGGTACCTAGATATGATTTGGGGAATAATGGAGGGGTCATTCCCAGGAGGCAGTCATTTTTGGCTGTCATTTTTCAGGAGGGGAAAGAGTTTAGTTGCAAGACTGTACCACTCGCCTTAAGGATAGGAGACCAGCTCCTGGATGGTTTTATTTACTTTATAAACTTAGCTTCATATTCCTGTTAGAGGCTGTGTATCATCTTTCAAACATGTTAGAATAGACTTTCTTTTGAAAATCTGCATAGATTCTGTCAAGTCTGTCAATAAAAAGCTCCTTCAATTTTGAGGATCATGTGGCAAGTGATACCTGGTGTTGTGTAGTGGGACTTGACATTGCCACTACAATTCCAGGAACAAAGTAGCTTCAGGTGAATGTCTTTCACTGTAAGTTTTAGTAACAACTGGTTTTTATCCTTGATTCTGTAGTAGTTTAAAATGACGACAGCAGCGAGGCCAACGTTTGAACCTGCAAGAGGAGGAAGAGGAAAAGGTGAAGGAGACTTAAGTCAGCTATCCAAACAGTACTCCAGCAGAGACCTTCCTTCCCATACTAAAATCAAATACAGGTTAGTATTGGCTTCTTTTTGTCTTACGGCAAAACAGGCCAGGAGTGATTTTTTTGTTAATGAGCAGTACTCTGAAATTTTTCACGGTAGATGTTCACGCGCTTGACACTGAGCAGACACCAGAGATTATACAGTGGTGCTGAATGAGTGGGCTAAAAGTGGAAGTCTCAAAAGCAGAGTCTCAAAAAAACCCACATTGAACGCATTGCACGTAATTGGAGAGGTTTAATTTTAGTGGTATTTATTACTACTGCTTATGGAAGTGAATTGTCAGAAGAAGGTAAGCTTTGGAGACCAAGCATTTCAGGCGATGGAGTGGAAAGAAAGTTGTCATTGGGTACAGCAGGAGCTGGCTGAGCCACGGAGGGTGCTGTCACTTCCAGAGCAAGATGGGATAAGAGGAGCGAAGTTGAGCGTGTCTTCAAAGCAGGAAAAATGCATCATGTATTTGGCAGAGGACCACTGGGGAAGGGCATTAAGAAGAGGCATGGAAATCATGGAATAGCACTCAGGGAGTAGTACATGCTGGAAGAGCTGATGTTAAACACTGCAGGTGGTTCGTGCAGGTCCTGGGAAAGGACATTGCTTTAATCAATGAGAAAGATAATGGTATCTTAGGAATATTTTCCTCTGTTTGAAATGCATAATAAATCTTCGTTATCCTTTTAAAAGATAAAGTGAAATCTGGAGTCAATATGATATGGGTACCTAGAATTTAAATGAAATGTGTCAACCTAAAAATGTGTTTTGTTTTTTTTTCTATCTAACTGATGTTACTCTTGTCAGTGATATTACTGTTGAAGTTTTATGTTTCCACCTTTTTGTGCAGAAGCTTACCCTTTCAGCTCTTCTCTCCTGCCTCTTTGGTTTTGAAGAATACGTATGCATAAGGGAGTTGGAGTGTTTTGGAGAATACCAAAATCAACAGCACAAGAAGCGCCGTCAAATGGATTTTGTTGTTATGGGAAAATTGCTGGTGGTTTGTTTCTTTAAACAAAATAGGGTCTCTTGCTCTGGGGTCTGTTGTTTGCAACCAGTCTGTTACTTTGAAAGAAGTGTGTGGGGAGAAATATGTACAGGAATATACAGTGTATGTTTGAACAAATCCCACCATGTGAGTGAGAGAGAGAGATGGGGAGGGCATTAAGTGTCTTCTGTTCTTTCTCCCAAATACCTAATACAAAGTTGTCTTTGTTAAACTGCCAGGACTGCATCATTGCAGGAAAAGTTCAGTGTTTCAGTTCCACTCATGTTCGCTTGAGTGACACAGGGCTTGGGGGGATTTTGCAGCTATATCAGGAATTCCAAGTTCAGGTTTTTAATTACAAAAGCAAATGAAATACTTCATCAGGAAGACAGGCTGTGCACACAATGTGTTTATAATGGCTCAAGTCTGGGTTTCTTCCAGGCACTCTTATTTCCAGCACTGGGTTCACAGAAAGGTGAAAGGAATTGCTGCTTGGTTGTATTCATTAGTTCTTTTCAAGATTTCCACAGAAAATTCGATGCTCTCTAGGTGGAACTTAGTGTGACTCAAATATAAATAATCTGTTGCTTTTGGACAGCATGTGTTACATGAAAGAGGCAAAAACATGTATTTGCAATATGTTTCACTAAAGCTAGTGTTTTGCCTGTTCTCCCAACTTTTTTTTTTAATGGTCATGGGAGATTGTCTCCTATGTCTCTTGGAGGGAAAAAGGTTTATGAAAAGCATATTCTAGTCTTGGTCTTATCTGTAAGCCTTAGAGACTGTGTTTGCAGCAGCAATTTGGGATAATAAAGCGGTGAGGAAGGTTGGCTGCAGTGCTGGTGGATGTCTGCTAGGACACTGGGCTTGGACTGCTGGAGAAAAGGAAATTTAGACATAGCTACAAGAGGTAGATGTTGTTGTTCTGTGTTTGTAGGAGTTTATGTAAGCTCTTTTGATTCATTTGCGGGCCGCTGGAAGGAACGTGTGTGTGTGGCATTGCATGCCAGTATGCGTAATGCGTACAGAGAAGGGGGTTGATGAAGAAACTTATGTCTACATGGTGCCCAGTCCTATTCTCTACACATACCTGTTCACCCCAGGATTTACTTGCCTCCTTGAAAAAATTGTTCCCGGATGCAGACTTGTCAACTCCAGCTTTTTTTCCCCTCCCCTCATATTGTTTCAGACAGACCACTCAGGATGCTCCTGAAGAGGTGCGTAACCGTGATTTCAGAAGGGAGCTGGAGGAGAGAGAACGGGTTGCTGCAAGAGAAAAGAATAGAGACAGACCAACCAGAGGTAAAAAAAAAAAACAAAAACAACTTCGCATGGCATTGCTCTTGCACAGAACTTGGTGTTGTAGGAAGTTTGGAGGTTGCAGACAGCATGTCATGAGAGTAGAATTTAGGGTATTGGTCTGATATAGTTCAGAGCTGTTGACCTGCAAGGGAATGTCCGCTGGCTTTCACACTGGCTTCATACTAGCAAAAAATCTAGGCCAGCCAGTAGAAAAGCATAGGCCATCATGCAGGCCAGTTGGTACGGTATGATTGTAATGAATTGGCAACAAGTGTGTACAGCTATATAAAGGGCTTTTTCTGTACTTGGACAAGCAAGACAGGAAGGAGAAGGGGAATGACTTATCTTGTAGTGTTGCAGCACCAGTATAACAATAAGTCTGTTTTTAAAGTATGCGATTCTGTTTAGATATAGTGAAGTGATAATTAAAATGAGCCAAAGGTGTGTTTTTTGAGAAGTAGTCACTTATAATATCAACCTTGACAGAATTTAGGTACTTTAGGTTTAGATGTGAAATGTACAGAGGTATATTGTGGGGCTTTCAAGTTCACAGACGAAAGCAGATGTGGTTTGGACCAACAGTAATGCTTTGGGGTGGTCTCCAATGGGAACCTTCCACTTGGATACATAGACTAAGGATATTTCTGCACAGAGTTTTCTCTTGCTGTTCGTTCTTCTTGAAATAATGACCTCAAAAACTTTTTGAGGTCAAATTTTAATTTTGGGGATGTTATTGCTTCCCTTGAGGGATACATAAAGGGGAGTAATAAACATATTCATTAAGACTGAGTGATGAAAATGTAAGCATAAGCTTTTATCTCTTACTCTAATGCAATCTTTGTGAAGATTTTTGCTTTCTGACATTAGATGCTGTTAAATGAAGTAACTTAGTCACTCTTTTCTTTTTAAATCTTATGCCATAGAACACACAACATCATCTTCTGTGTCTAAGAAGCCTCGGCTAGACCAGATTCCTGCAGCAAATCTTGATGCAGATGATCCGCTTACTGATGTATGTATCTCTTTCCTGTCTTTTTTCTTTCATTGTCCTGGTTCAGGATTTTGGTGTTAATGGATTATATACTTTTAGATCTGCTAAAGGCTTAACACGGGTTCCAACATATCTTCCTTTTACAGTTACTCTGCTGTGGTGGAAGTCCAGAGTCGTTCAGAGGATTCTGGTCCATGCTGTAATGGTGTTCTTGGAAAGCCCACAAAAACTAGGGAACCGAAAATACCACTCGAAGTACGGGGAATGAGTGACTTTTTAGACTCAGCCAACTACTAGGTTAAAATTCCCCTAAGGTTGAGGTACACTGACTGTCTGCATGAGGAATGGATTCTTCCTCTTGGCTCCTCTCCTCATGCTGAAGTCTAGGAGTTAGGTCTAAGGCTTGACAGTAAGCTGAGGGTTTTTTAATCCTGCTGTATTTGGTCCCAGCAATATTGGATAGGGTTTTCGGGCACACTGTTATAATGACTTCGGTTACAATGATTAGAGAGTCATTGGGGACGGTCATTCTCTAGAAATCTGTCAGCTACATAGCATTTGAATTATAAAAAAATTAATTGTGGTCATCCAAAAAGCACAAACATGTTTTTGTCTTGACTTTACTGTACAAGAGCAACTAAACCATTTGTATTGTATTTGCTGCTGATGCAAGCACCCAAGTACGAAATTAGCCAGCAGCAAATCGTAGCCTTAACCGGGCAGACCGGGACTGGTTTTATTAAATGAAATGAATGAGCTGCTTCTTGTTTCCATTTATTGCTATTAGGAAGATGATGAAGATGAGGACTTGGAAGACAGTGATGATGATGACACTGCAGCTCTTCTTGCTGAACTGGAAAAAATCAAGAAAGAACGAGCTGAGGAACAGGCTCGAAAGGTAAAATCTCACCCATTAAAAAGCATCTGTTTTTTGCAAACTGGTGTTTATTAAAACTAGCGTGCCTAAAGGACTTAGGATGAGTGAGAACTGGTAAACAAAGTAAGTGCCCTTCAAAACTTTTCTCAAGTAGAGTCTGATGGATTTGTTCTTCTTGTAGCCTTCATACCTCCCTATAATCTCTCTCGCTACAGATAGAATAGAAACACCACGTTCTGCCCTTGAAAGGGGAGGGAAGTCCCTGTAGTTAGAGATTGTTTTCCTGTGAGTGGGATCAAACCATATGCTGTTGGTTCACACACCTCCTTGGTGTAAAAGAGATTGTTGGGATGGAGTGCATTAGCGAAATCGTTTATTGATGAATGGACTTCTAGGGACTGTTTTTGGGAATAGTCTGTTATCAAACTGATCAGGATTTAGGATGAACTGTACTGGCTCTAATATTGTATCGCAACAGAATTTGGGAGTCCAGATATTTCATCTGCACTACTGAATCGCTCCGCCTCTGGTGGTGCAACAGAAGTGCTCGATACGTGCAGCATTCCTTCTGCTTTTAGTAAGCTCTTTTTTTTTTGAGTAGGGCGTAAATCATTTTAGTGCTTTTCAAAAATGTTGCATGCTTAAGTTTGAATAGTTTTGTGTGTTGTTATACATAGATTCTACATTAGTGTAAAAAACCCCAACAACCAAATAAACAAAACAAAACAAAGAAACAACCTTGTCATCTTTGTATAAGGTAATCTGAGATGTTTTTAGAACATGCTAAATAAACACATTAAATACTGATTGGGATCTTCGCTGCTGTGACAACTTAATGTTTTGGCGCCTCTGTACTACTAATAACCTTATCAGAGCTTAACACACATGCTTCTAATTTCATGTTTTTCACAAATGCTCTCCAGTAGTCAGCTGGCAGCGAACAGGGCGTAGCATCTAGAAGACGCTAGGAACAACTAGGAGAAAATAATACTTTAAACACTGTAGTGCTTGACCACCCTTGGCTAACCATATAGAAATTTCTCTTTAGAATCAACAAGGCCTGTAAAACCAATAAGCTCTGCAATTTTGGAGTTAAGTACTTTGGAAGGCTAAAAGCTGTACCATGCTGCTTCAGTGCAGAAATTTTGCTGTAGAAGACTGTTGATACTTGATTCTCTATCTGGCCTACAAGTGACAAGTGGTCTTTTACATTAAAGTGTGTCTGAAAGCATTTCTCATCTCTTTAAGGCATTTGAAGCACATCACACAGCAGTGAAATTGTGTTCTGCAGTAATAACCTGGTGAAAATACTTGAAAATGCTGGCAACAATTCTTCCATGTATTCCTGTGTGAAATGTACTAAACCACAAATTAAGGGTGGCAGTGTGTAGGAAAGGCTTCTACTTCAGCTGTTCTTGCACAGTGCTTAAAATGAAAGCTTAGATCTGTATGGATTTTTCACTTTGCCTGAGAGTTGAAATTACGCATCTAGATTAAACAGTATATATAATTATACTGTCACATTTCAGTGTAGAAAACTCACATTCGGAAAATAATGGTAGTAAATTGCAGCATAGACAACCAAATGTGTGCTTCTCTTCATGTGTAGAAAGCAGGAATGTTACAATCTCTATGAAATTCTTATTTTGTCACTAGAGGGTGCTAAAAGCTATGGAGTATTTAGTATATCTCTTGCTTTATTTTGCTGTCTCTTAACTGCTATTATTTTTTACCTTCATGGATGTTCTTCTTCCTCCAGAAGCAGGGTTTATAATGTCCAAAGCTACGTGCATACTGAATACGTGAACACTTATTGCAAATGTATACACTTGCTTTAACTTTTAGTTATTTATTTGCAATAGTGCACACTGTTTCATGTTCACTACCTACTCTGTGCATACTTTCACTGGTTGGTGGCTGATAGACTCTCTTAAAAATTAGCATCTTCAGTAAGTAGTGGGTGCTCTACAGGTACTTGGAATTTTATTTTCTTGGGGTTTTTTGAGAGGAGGAAACTAAAACTACATTGATGGAAAAAGTAAAAACCAGGGCGGGGCGCAACCTTGGAAGAGCCTTCAGGGGTAAGGGTCTCCTTAGGAAAGATCACTTAGGTATATCAGTTTTAGGGGTGCATTCTGTTTAGAGTATACCTTGTTTTCCATGGCTTTGAAATAAGGTGTTACTGGCAAAGCGGTTTGTAGCCATTTTGTCTAAGTCCCTTTTCCCTTCAGATATGTGGGATTTCATATTATTATGTATTGCAAACTGTAATTTAAACCTAATTTAGTAAGTAACCTTCTATTAGTCATCCAGATGACTTCAGAATAACATCTCATGTAAAGTCTTAATTGTGTAGTCGCTATTAGTCCTAATCCACATACAGGGGTGGTTTATCTGCTGAAATGCTGCTGTCCGTACTGGGTAAACCAGTGGCAAGGCGAAGGGGAACTGCAGAGTGAATGCCTTTTCACTCTTCTGCACGTCGTTCTCAAATCTCTTTGTTGTTATACGGACAGATTAACGTGTCTCTGCATCTTCTTGAAGCATTCCAAGGTCTTAAAAGATGAAGTGGGTAAAATACAGTAATATATCCAAAATGTATGCCATATGTAATTTTTTTCCTGATACTTTCTTTATTTTGATTTATTAAAAGGCTAGTCCAATTATTTCTGAGACTTTAAAGTCAAGTGTATGTTTGTTAACTGCTTTGACTCATCGCTTTGGTGTCCAGTATTTAGGTTGCCATGAAAGAACAATGACTCCTTTAAAATGCATCTTTGGTGAGAGAGCAGTTAAAAACAAAAGAGGAGACATCTGTGGGTTTTCAGATCATCGTGCTCTCTGTTAAGTTCCCTTATGTGGTAATATCACTTTCCGTATAAATCTTCTAAATCTAATTTTGACGAATATTAGTGGTAAGAGGTTCTAACTTCCTTCACACTGATACTTCCCTTTAATCTGTGAAGCAAATAGTTTGTCAACCAAATTAGCAATTGCTGTCAATGCTTGTTAACTTCTCAAAATGCTTAAATTCACTTGAATTCTGTAAAATCATTGAATAAATATTACAAATGTTTTGAAACACTGGTTGAGCATGGGAGTCCTCCTGACTTTTCTCACGCCCTCCACAATTTTAATCTCTCAGGTTTTTTCTAGTAGACACTAAGCTAACCAGGAAATTTTAGTTTTGAAAGCCTTTTTCTGTGGAATAATTCTGGGTCTGTCTGAAACTACAAATGCTAGGTCTGCTCTCTGTGTGAACTATCCATGGATAGGTTTCATGGAAGCACTTCAACGTTCCAAACCAAGCATTACAATGCTCTTGATTTTCAAGCACATCCTTAAAAGGTAAATTGAAATAATTAAAAACAAACCTCAATCCAGTGAGCAGCTGACTGCACGCGTGCAGTTCCAGCAAAGCTATTTTAACACCCAGTAATTTTATCCTTATCTATCTGAGAACAGACTTAAAGTTTTTGGTTTCTTTTCTTAACAGTTTTATTTCACCAGGTGTTTCTCTATAACTGATTATGTTGCTTTACCGATGGTCAAAATAGATCTTAGCTCTGTCCCGTGTTTTAGCTGTGTCACAGAGTTCCATCAGAAAATGCATCTTGATAGGTATTAACCTTTTCACTCAAATTTTAAGAGCCTAGCTAAAACTAGAATATCAAATCAGCGATTAAGAAAGAGTTTAAGTAAAGAGGCAAAAGCAGATGGCAGAGTATGTTTCCTCATTAGATGTTTGAGACATGCTTGTAATACTTACCCTTGCCAAGAACTAATGATGATGTCCCCTCCCTTGTGGGTAAAATGACAACAAATCTGTGTATAGACACTGCAGTTGTGTTTATTCTGTGCTCGTGTTTTTTGATGTTTCAATCAGTTGAATCGCGGTGTTGCATAGAGTTAGTACTTTGCAAAGGATCAAATAACTGGGGTCAATCTCTGCGTTAAGTTTTGTTCCCTGCTCCTAAAGGCAGTGCTGTCATAGTTTGTCATTCAAAAATTAGCATTTAAATAAGGTTATGTGATTATTTTTTTCAGCCTTCAATGAAGTGTGAATGTTTCAAGTTTTCCTTCAGCTACTCAACATCTATAAAAACTGAGTAGGATAACTTACTTTAATACAATGGAGTCATTTCAAGAATTTCAGCACTTTCTGTAAAAGTAATCTTGCTCTGTGCTAAGGGTAGGAACTATAAAAAAAAAAAAATCCATGGTAACAATAATGTTTTTCTTTCCTTTGCGGACAGAAACAAATATGCCAAGGGACTGTTATTCTTACAGCAAGATAAGGAATAATTGTTTAGTTGAGGTTAATATAGTTTTGTCCGCTTCTTTTTTTCCCCAGCTGTGATGCCACATGGTGAGTTCAGTTGTATGGTGGAGGCCTGCTTTGAGATCTAATTTACGTGGCAGCGTCTCCATCTGCTTCCTCGGGGTACAGGACGCCCTCTGCCAGCCCAGTCTTATTCACCACACTGTAATACTCCTGTTCTATTGCCTCCGCTTCTAATGCGGTGGTTACAACATGGTTGACTTCTGATTCATCACTGCAGATAGTTGGTGCAACACGCTGCCCTTGAAAAGCACAACGCTGCTGTCTAGTGATGAAATAATCTGTAGCTTTTTTTTTTTTTTTTTTTTTTTTGCTAAAATGGCTTAGAAAGAGTTGTATATCTCGTCTTTCCGAGCAGAAAGGCAGGCAAAGAGGCATTATTTTAGAAAAGGTGGAGTGACTAGAGAAATATATTTCCCCCCCCCCCCCCCCCTTAGGCTTTTCTTCTGTTGTGGGTTTGTTGTACCCATAGTGTTTTAGCTTAATAAGCCTTTGTTCCGCCACACAAAAGAACAATGTAGGCTTTGGAGCAACCCGAGACGCTTATTTTGTGAACAGCTGTGCTTGATCGTGCCTCAGAGGTGCGAAGCTCAGACAGCGATGAAGGTTATGTCTGGTCTGTTTGATTTGATACAACCCATGCTCCATCTCCTGGAGCGTCCCGGCTTTCAGTGGAGGAGTGGGCAATGGAAGATTTATGTGGAAAATTCTGAGACATAATGAAAACCTCATTTGGCTGGAGATGAGGGATCCTGCAGCTCTGGCCAAAATGTATAACTTAGCTTAAGCATAAATGTCAACTTTACAGCACTGTGAATTACACCTAGTATTTCCTCCATGTTGTGTCTCTAAGCTACAAAACTTAGTATACTAATTACCTTTTTTTTTTTTTTTAAATCTTGAATACCTTCGTTGGAAAGTTTTAGTGAAGCTAAATAATACAAAAAAAATCTTCAAGACTAATATTCAGAATTAGCCTGCTCCCTAAAAACCCGTAGCAAATATGTTGAAATGTCATTCAGCCTAGAACAGCTTTGAGGGACTGTATTCCATAAATAAATGACCATGTGTGCCAGGTCTTCTTTGTGAAGTGACTAAAACTGGCAATGCCTTACTCAACAGATCTGTTCCCTGCTTGCTCTCAGACTCTAATCTGTTGATCTTTGTCACTAAAGATAAGTTTATGCAGTTCATAACTACTCCTAGTCGTGCTGCCCCTGCGGGTCTGAAAAACAGCAGAGTTCTGTTTGGGAACAGAGCCGAGAAACAGCCAACGGCCACACAAGTGCCCAGGGGCTCTGCAGCGTCTCTGACAGGCGATAGGGAAAAATCAAGCTTTGTAAATAAGACTCATGGATGTTTTCTGTAACTGCTGTCACTATAAAAGAAGGTTTGACAGCTTCTGTTAGTGTTGTGTTTATACTTGTTTTTAATAATTTAATAGGTGCGAAAGTAAAATACAACCATTTGAAATTCCCAAGATGGTCCCTACCATTTCTTTTGATTACAGTGCAGTTTTTACTACCTCCCAGTCCTCTGGAGTTGGAGTTGATTGGTGTCAATGTAGCTTTTTGTTAGCAATTAGCAGTTTTAAACAGAATTCAGTCGAGCTTGAAATGCCAAGTTGTTGGGGTCAGTGTACAGGTTCTGTATCCCAGCTTCCGTGGTGGTGCAGTGGAGGTGCAGTCAGCGGAGCCTGGAGGTGGCTGGTCTCTGGTGCGTGTAATTTAGCGTGAGCAGAGCAGAAGAGCTGTCTCGCCTCTTTCATTTATTCTCTAGATCTTTGCTGATATGTGAGCTCAGATGCCCACAAGCAGATATCTAGATGTAGGTGTCTTAATCTGGAGCTGAATCCTGCTCTTAGTCTTATACAACAGCTTCTAATGTAGTGCTTTTTAAAAATGTTATTCAGTTTTGATTTTCTTTTTTTCTTTTTTCTTATCACCACATTTTAACGTTTCAGTTTGATAATGCTTTTTTCATATCAGAAAGTGAACTGTGTCAGGCTAATTGAGGCTGAAGGATATGACATGGGTTAAAAGTTAGGATGATGCCTAACATGCCTTTTTAAAACCTTATAGAAAAATGAAATGTGCAGTAGTTACTGCCACGTGCATATTTTTTTAATGATTTCTAATATTGACTTTATCTCCGTCTAGTAATTTGAGTGACTGAGTGCTTTTCACTTCTCTTCATGCATAGTAGAGAATGCCGAACAATCAGCTTTTTAGGAGCTGTTGAGATTAAATCTGAAACGGGGGAAGAGAGGGGAGAAGAACTGTAATTCCTCCCCAAAAAAGCTGCTGACTGATTCCAGCGGACTTTTGAACATCAAATAAACCCTGTGTGTTGGCATTTGTCAGTGGTGTGTGGATGCATTTTCATGCATCAGAAATAAAC
This sequence comes from Larus michahellis, assembly GCF_964199755.1. NCBI lineage: Eukaryota > Metazoa > Chordata > Aves > Charadriiformes > Laridae > Larus > Larus michahellis. The sequence goes on from NC_133896.1 coordinate 210,439,922, forward strand.
AGCTTAAGATACGTATGCGTCCCCCAGAGGGAGCGGTGCGTGATGCACGGGTTCAGTAACTTTGGATCATGGTGGAGGTTAATGTCTTAGAAATCGGAGGGCGAGACCGTGCCATGCTCCGTGTGCCACCTTGAGAAGAGTTTCCCTGCAGTTCAGCTCTAAAATGGAAAACTGCCGTGTCTGTTTGCATATGTAGAACTTGGAAGAAGTTCTCTCTACAGAAGCATTTGGCAGCTGGGGAGTATTAATTTCTTACAATGCTCTTATTAGTGCTGCCTTCTCGAGTATGGTCCAGTATGAATTTTTGGTTTGTAGCATTTTTATTTGCTTTTAAGATTTGTCCCAGACCTCTTGCATTTTCGAAGTCTCACTTTTAATGGAGCGTCAGAGATTAAATTTAATGAGGCAGAGCCCACCTCATTTTGCACAACACAGAGAGCACTTCACATGCTTGCATCCTGTTGTAAATTTGCCTAATGGGCTTAAACAGAATCTGATCACCTCTCGGGAGGTACCTGAAAATCAATACTGATTTTTTTTATTTTTTTTTTAGCTTGTACCAGTATCTTAGATTTTGCTTAGTTTAAAATTAGTTCTTTGCATGCATGTGCTGAGAGAGGTAGTCTGAGAGCTGCTTGACTTCTGGTGGGAACGCAACCCGGACTGCAGTAAATGGGATTTCAATGCTGTTGGCTTCTCCATGTTATGGGGAAAGAAGATGGTAAATCAGAGGTTGGCATACTGTACAGAAGAAGCTGCATACATTTCATGTGTGTAATTCACAGAGGAAATAAATGTATAATTTGAATTTGTATTTCTAATATGGGGGAAATCGCTGTTCCTTATCAAATATTTTTGCTCTCTGTGTTTCCTTATTTACTGGGGTGGTAATGACAACTGAAGTTGGAATGCAAATGCTGGATTTAGGGCTGTGTTTGAAAATGCAAAACTTTAGTTTATTTGTGTTGATAACTCTTAGCTGCTGCGGTTTGTGTTAAAGCTCCATGGATACGGCAGCAAGGGCAAGTTTTGCCTGCACACATGTTTTAATAAGGGCATTACAGGGCTGTGCCATGCTTTTAAGCAGTGTGCCCTTTTGAGGAGCTTTTCCCATGCCACTGGCAATTAATTGCAGCTGGTTGTAAATTTTATTTATCAAAAGCAGTGTAATGGCAGGTGTTTAACTAAAACTTGGGTCGATTTTGAAAGATAAAATATTTACTAGTGATCCTGAATTATCTGGTGTTCATACGTATGTTAAGTTGGTATTGTTCTTAAGAGGGTTGGGGTGTTTTATAGGAATAGTCCACATACCTGATCAGTCCAATTAAAAAGCATTGTAAATTGTGGATAGCTTTAGTCATATATCACTTAGTATTGATTAAATGTTTGAAGCTGGAGAACTCTGGCTAGCATCAGCGTTCAAGTTTAGCACTTAAACTTTGTAAACGCTGTCATCAAGAAAAACATTTCCTCTTTTGGGATTCTGTAGCAGCCCTCAGCCATGAATTTTCTGCAGTTTGTAAAAAAAAAAAAAAAAAAAAAAAAAAAAAAAAAAAACCAAACAAAACACACAACCTTGTGATCTCTTTGTCTCTAGTTTATATCATTTCTAAAAGCCATAGTTGAGTCTCTGCACTGCTAATGAGACTTCAGTGCATTTTTTAAGTAGAATATCTTCAGACCACCTTTCAGCATACAGGGAGCAGGAAACCTAGTTAGTCACCCAAATTAAAGATTTTTTTTATTATTATTATTTATTTTTTTTCCTTCTGGTACTTTCATCAAAGAGCAGTCCTTGTAATACGTTTGAAAGGTTGTGGAAAAATAAGTTGATGTAAAATGAGTATTACGTATTCATTTTGAAATCTGTGAACATTTAAGTCACTAAATATGTTAATACAGCTTGGAAGCGTGGGCAGTGAAATCTACTTTGTGTTGCCTGTAGTGCAGCGCTTCACTTAGGCTTGAGTTACACGCTTTTGATGGTACAAGCAGAAGAAATTTTTTCTGCTCCTTAATATTGGGAATCTTAAATAGTCTTATGACATCCCCTGCTCAGTTTCACCTTCAATTTCCCAATATTCTTTTTAATTGGTCCCTAGGGAAGTTGTAGTTGTAAAACCCAAGCAGATTGCTGAAGACAGAGAAGTTTCAACATGCTGTAAGGTTTCTTCCACCTAATGAATATTGTATAATGTGCTCTTTTTTCTCATGAGGATAAAGAAAATCTTTTAATCTGTATAGAATTTTTAATATAATAAATATGTAAATGGTAAAGCTAGAATTTAACTGAATATTTGATGGAACATCAGAGGTAAGTAGAGCAGATATGAGTGTTGCTAGAGTGACAGTTTATTAGCAATGTTAAGCTCTTTAGAGTGTCTCTGCTTCTATCCTTATTCTGCTCATACGCAGGTGTCAAATGCTCTGAAAAGTCTGAGCTAGGAATTAAAGCTCTGTCTGTGTGGGTGATCGCAGCTAAATAATGTTTGTCTCTACCAGCTGGATGAGAAAAATGGCCCAGAAAAGTAATGTTATCCATTTCTGGCTCTCAGGAACAAGAGCAAAAGGCTGAAGAAGAAAGAATTCGGATGGAGAACATTCTGAGTGGTAACCCACTGCTGAACCTCACTGGCCCAGCACAGCCTCAAGCAAACTTCAAAGTGAAGAGGAGGTACCGTGCCGTCTCTACTCTGATATCCACCCCCTTGCTCCCTCTTGTTACTCAGAGTCTGAAAATGTCATCACTGCCCTCAGGTTTTATTTCCTTCCTCGGATCTTGTCACAAGCAGTGTAATGTAGAACTGGGACATGGATGCACGTAGTGATTGTCGTGTGCATTTCTCTAGAACAAATCATCCCGCTATTTTGTGTTTAAAAAAGAGAGAAGAAGATTGAGAATTGCGTTTGTCTGGCATTGTTCGCAATGATAAAAAAAGTAACAGGACCAAAGTTCCTCAAGAAACTTGATGTTTTGCTGCCCTTTAAAACCTAGCTGGTTTTTTTACTTGTTTTTTTAGTGTAACTAGAATGATAAATAACAGCCTTTTCTCAATACAGTTCTTGTTTGCGACTATTACAATTACTGTTGTGCTTAGGGCCGTTACATTCAAGGTTTTTTCTGCTCTGTTCAAATGGTTGTTATTTTCTGTAGAGATAAAATAACCTTTAATCTACTGATACTCATCTCACTTCTAACTTGGAAGCACGTAGGAGATGGCTTGGATTAGAAAAATACATCTTTTTTTCCTAAAGATTAAGTTCTTAGTACATTTGAATAGGAGAGCCAAACTTCATTTATATATTTTCTGTAAATTGCACCTGATTTTCATGCAAGCTTACTGAAGTTAAAACCTTTTCTTTTCAGATGGGATGATGATGTTGTCTTCAAGAATTGTGCCAAGGGGTTAGACGAAACAAAAAAGGACAAAAGATTCGTGAATGATACTCTGCGATCAGAATTTCACAAAAAGTTCATGGAAAAATATATCAAGTAGTACAGTTTTATGTGCGGTGGTGCTGAAGGACTTGGAAGGTCATGGTTGTTCCCTCCCTCTCCCTCAGAATTCAAGGCTGAATCCTTGGTCATGAATTCCCAAATGCTTTATCAAGATCATCAACAGCTTCATAATTAGTAATTGCTTATGTATCTGGAGTTTTTATTCCTGCAGCATGTTTTCCTTTTCAGTTTTAATTAAATCAGTTTGTGTTTCATGAATGTTTTTCTGTTCACGTGCATTTTCTTTTGCTGGCTGCCTTGTGAATGGTGGAAGAGAGAAGCTGGTTTGCAATAAATACTTCTAATTGTCGAAATTGCTTTCTAGAACAACCTGTATTTGTAGTGATGGTGGTTTGTAACTTACACAACCTGTATAAATGTCAGTATTATCAAATAGCTGAGTATGGTAAGCACTGTGACCTGAAAAGAGCTGTACTTGTAGCAAACTGGACATACTTTCTCTTAATAGCTAGTTTCTAACTAGTTAATAGTTAGTTAATAATCTTCCATTTTAGTTTCTTACTGTCAACCCAGTTACGGTTTGGTGGGGTGGCTCCAAGTTCTTAGGAGCCCTGCTTTCTGGGCTCTCTCGGCTCTGCGCGTATGGGGTGATACTGTGTAATGCTTGGGGGAGCACTGAGAGGGAAATGCTCTGTGGAACCGTGGCGGTTTTTTTCCTTCTTAATAAACCATTGCAGTGCTCAGTGCCTCAACCACGTGGCCGCAAGGCTCAGGCTGTGTGTGCGTGGCTCGGTAGTAATAGTGTTGTCAGAAACTGTCAAGTGAGTCTCTTCATTAAATGTATGATCTCCTCAAGATGCCATAGTACACTTCGTTTACTTCTTAAATGTCCATTTTAGCATTTAATAGGACAGTATATAATAGGAATGAATGAAAAAAATCTCTAGTTGTGGAGGGGTTTCCCCCCCTCCTTCTGCCGTCTCGGTTGCGTTTGAAATCTTGGCTGAGGGATGCACTGGATATGAACCTAATGTTTGCAAAATGTAGTAGTTACCTCTCTACCTAGAAGGCTACAGTGGCAAAACTCAGATATCTCTCTTTATGTAAAGTTCTTGCCCTTTTCCTTGCCTGTGTTATGCTCAGTCTAGTTTATTCTTACAGACGCTGTTTCATAATAATGCTCTTTTCGAGCTCTTAATTTGAAAATATCTGGTTTTCTTTTTAAGAGGGCAAATACAGAGCACAATGTTTTAGGTTGTTGTTGGGCATGACTCTAGTATCCTGTAAAATGTTTCATTAGCTTTAGCTGTATTTTCCACCCTTTCGTTAAGCTGTGCGTAGTGTACCAGTGCCAGCAGCTAGTACCCGTATTTACTTGGAAGCGAGATTTTCAGCGTGCTCAAGATCATGTGAGCTCCTACAGCTGCTGGGGGAATATGTGTTTGCGCTGCTCCTGCGACCTGCCTCATGGTAGTGATGATTCTGGGGCAGCAGAAAAATGGGTGTTGTCTGTAATTCTCTTTAATTTAAACCTACTAAAATCTTGGCATCTAGGCAACATATTTAGGAGGAAAAAAAGAAGAGTTAAGAGCTGTGCTTGTCAGAGTCTGGCAGTGGAGAAGGCAGCTGCTGCTTTAGGTCTGGCTTAACGGCATAGTTGTCATGGCAACAACAAAAAATACATTGGTCTCGCAGTATTACGAGATATAATCACTGTGCCAAAGTGAGCGTACGGTGTTATTGGAGAGGGGGAGACATAGTTGAAAAGCCAGTTCAGTGCCTTCATGGAAATCGTAAGCGCGTAATGCCATCGTTTGTGTTCTTGAAGTAACATAACTCGTTTCTTACAGAAAATAATACTTCTAAGAAGTCAGTTGGCCGGGGTTGGATGGGCTCTTCCGCAGCTATGCGGGCAGTTGTTCCCCACACCTGGAGGAACATCCCTTTCTTAAACTTTTGCATAATGCCCAGGTGTACTTGGTTGTTTTTTTCCAGTAGCTCTCTCCCTGCCTGGTCCTGGAGAAAGAGCTGTAGGGACCATATGGCTCCAGGCTTCAGCTTTATTTGAGGGTTTTTGTTGGCGTCATTGTTCAGCTCAACCACAGAATTTGCAGATCCTATCTCTAACCTCCCCCCTCAAAGCTTTTGTATTTTAGCCTCCTGCGGTGTAAGCTGAGCCACAATCTCAGGACTCAGCAACACACAAGCACAGTTTGATAATTAAGGAATCTCAAGCCTTATCTCTTGGTGGGTTTTGCATCATTAACTACTGAATTTTCTTCACCGATACTAGAAAACTGTAAAGCGCTCTGTGCTTGTAGATGCTGCATTGGTGTTTAATTTTCTACTGTGCTTCTTGTACTCATCCAGGAAAAGACAAGTGGATCATTTGTTTTTTGTAAAACTGCGGTGACTGAGTTCTTAAAGAAAAAAAAAAAAACCAGACTGAGATGTTCTGCACCTCCCCAGCATAGTTTTTTCCAGGAATCTCTGTTCAGTCTGACAAATAACTTTCAACAAAGGCAGCAGAGCTGGCAATGCAGCTGTTCCGGGAGGAGAAGTGGAAGAAAGTTTTAACATTTAGCACTTCAAGGAATGCGGTATTTTACAGTTCCTCGCAATCAGGATTGTTTAATCCTGTGTTTTTTGCAAGGAACGCCTGAACTCACTCCAACTAGTGGCTTGAAGCAAAGCCGCTTGCTTTATAAACAGGTTTCCCCTTGTTTATAGTTATCTTCGGTGTAGCATTGGAACTGAAAACCGGGATCTATTTTCCATAGGGACTAACGGTTAAACCTCTAAGGCTTTTTTTTAAAAGCCCTGTCTTTCAAATTTTGTCTTGGAATATGTTTTATAATTCTAAAGGGATTAATAGTATGAGGAATAAAGCTTAATGATAGGCCTGCAGCTGGAAATAATTGCTCTGTGCGTATATACGAGGTTCTAAAATGTTTAGCATGTATTTCTCTCCCTGAAGTAGACGGCTTATTAAAGGCTTCATATTGCAACCAGCAAAATTATTATCTGCATTTTTCAGGATTTTACATAGCCATAGATACCATGTAGTCATCCTATGAATTTTTAATATTTTTTTATTATTATTTAAAAAAAGCCATTCTGGTGAGTTCCGGTTCCTTTGTTAACTTGGATTTTGTTTGAAATAAAATCCTGGGGCGGAGGTGACCTGATACTTGCTCGATTTACCTTTGGGTGCCTGGTGAGCAGCCGAGCTGGTGCTCGGTGTGGTGACAGCCCGGTGTCTCCTGTCAGCCGTGCCTGGGTCGGTTCCCACGGAACTCCTGAAATTTCTCTCTGCTTTTTCCTACAGCCACAAATACCTTAAAGTCTTTCATGCTGGAGGAGAGATCTGAGCACAGGGTCAAACCATCAAATGGACGGGGGATGTTGCCTTGAAGCGCTTCACTTCAAAGGATGATCTGTAGGACTGAAGCCTTGAAGGGACCTGCTGATGCTTAGAAAGTGCTTCAGGCTCAAGTGTTTATTCCTGTCTGCAGTCCCAGCTACTTCGTGCCTGAAGCCTTAATTCTCTTCTAAGGAAAGTCAGAAATGCATGTACGAGCTTCTCTGGTTTTCTTTCTTTCTCAGTGCCTGGTGCTCTGCAATAGAGATTCAGGGCCAGGGGAAAGAAAACACCCACAGAAATTTTTCCATCCATGGAAGTCCTCCTTCCGTCTCCTGTCAGCTTTTAGAATGGAATTTAGTTAGTTGTTGGTCGAGAGCAAAACTTCCTGCCACATTTTGTCTTGCTTGTTTGGGAGAACAATTTTGGGATGCTTTTTCCAAAGAAAGAAAATGTATATTTTGTTGTGAGTTCAGCTACTTTTTCCCTTGGCAGACTGACACGTTGTCACATTTAACCATAAAAGCAAACACAGCGTCATTACCATACTTTACGTCCCCCAAGATGTGGCTCAAGCAGAGCACAGATAGGCGTGTTTGGAAAAGTCATGTTTCCTAAGAAAGGCTCCTCTCAGCTCATTTTTTTGGAATTGGGGATAAGCAGAAAGTAGAATGATGTTTCCATAGGTGTCCAAGTCACTCATTTCAAATGAATAAATAAATAAGCACGAATCCGTATGTTGCTTAATCACAGATACATTTTACCGTTGCGCTGCTTTCTTCCTTTGACTAAGATAATACAGGTTGGCTTTTAGGAATTTCAGGCTTGACTTTGCTTTCTTTTCCAAGGGGGGGAATATCATGGCATGTAATTGAAGAAGAATGACCATGATACTGTGACTGGCAGGGAAATAAGACTGAAAATTAAACAGTGACTATATCTAGTTCTTAAATTGCTTCAGTTCAAAGAGATACAATAAACACATATATGTGCAGTAGGAGGGGGTTTTTCCCCCCTTTGCAACCTCTGACCTGCGGTTCAGGAGCATAAGATTAATGTCGCTGATCGTATCAAAATTTGATCTTTCAAGTGGGAACTGCGGCTTGGTGATCTAAAAAAAAAAAAAAAAAAAAATCACATGCATAAAACCACTGGGAATTCTAATGTTCCTAGTGCAGCTCTAACCAGACGGAAGAGTCGTCTAGATCTAAGCAAATCGTATCTCCTAATCCAAATCCCAGTTTGCCACCAAGGCTGAGAAATGCCTTCTGCAGCGGAGGGAAGGGGCACTGTACAGGAGGCAGAAAAGTGAAACCGGGAAAGTGGGTAAGTCTGATGGCTCTCTGTTGAAATCAGTAGCATCTGGGTAGGAAAAGACGATGATTTCTAAATCACGCTATAATATAATTTTGTAGCTGACCATCAAGATCTGTTATGATAGGTTTTATGCGCACGGAGGCTGTACGGCAGGCTGTGTTCTGAAGCCTAAATGCTCAGAAGTTTGGGTGAAGGGCAGGATAGAGATGGACCATTCAGTCCCACAAAAAATTGTATTTGGGAGCCAAGGGGTGAGCCCTTCTCCCCTCGGTACCCGCCCGCTGCCTTGCCTACAGCTCTGCCTCTGCTTCATTTCTGAACCGAGTTATTTCCAGCGGACAGGATTTCAAGCAGCTGGTGGTCCTCCAGTGGAAAAGGGTTATTTTTACTGCACCAGGAGAACAAGCTGTAAGTTCGATCTGGTGGAGGATAGATCCGCCAGTTGGCCTGCTTGCTTTTAGATGGGGTCCCCAGGGGTGGACCTCCGTCCTTTGGGGTGGCCCAGTTGGACTTGGTGGCACATGAGCTACCAGTGATGAGGGGTCTGGAGACCAGGTCATGTGAGGAGAGGCTGAGGGAGCTGGGCATGTTTAGCTTGGAGAAGAGGAGGCTGAGGGGAGACCTCATTGCCCTCTACAACTCCCTGAAAGGAGGTTGGAGAGAGGTGGGTGTTGGCCTCTTTTCCCAGGTGAATAATGACAGGACCAGAGGAAATGGTCTGAAGTTGCGGCAGGGGAGGTTTAGATTGGATATTAGGAAGAATGACTTCACTGAAAGAGTGGTCAGGCACTGGAACAGCCTGCCCAGGGAGGTGGTTGAGTCACCATCCCTAGAGGTGTTTAAGAAACGTCTAGATGTGGCACTTCAGGGCATGCTCTGAAGGGCAGAGATTGTTGGTTGTGTGTTTTGGGGCTTTTGAGGGGTTTTTTTTGGGTTTTTTTTGGGGTTTTGTTTTTTGTTTTTTTGTTTGTTTTTTTTTTTTTTTTTTTGTGTGTGTATGGTTGAACTCGATGATCTCAAAGGTCCTTTCCAACCATGAAGATTCTATGATTCTATGAGTTGTTGGGATTGGTGGGGTGCGTGGACGGTGCGCTCTGCTGAAGCATCAATTCCTGAACCATCACTTGGGTGGATGATTGAATCCTGGGGCTAAGCTGTTGGATATTCTCACTGCAGGATAAATTAACTCTCTGAAAGAAAAGTCTGTTCTGACTGAAATCCCCATGAATCCTTCCTCTGGTCTTCATGCACCCTGGATGTCCTGCATTCCCATGCGCCTGGTAGGAGCCCCAGATGTGCTGTCTTGGTGTCATGGCTGAATTTGTCCTTCTGGTGTAGACCAACGTCACGAAAATGTCATGGTCCCTTTGGACGACAATGGTCTTGAATAAAACCAGTCAGGTAGCCAAACTCATGACCTAGTTTGCAAAGGCTGATGCTCTTGGGTGCTGTTTACCAGCCCTCCAGCCTGGTGTGTGATATTCTGGTAGCAATATATGGGTTCATCATGTTTCTTACTGGAAGACTTGTTTTGGGCAGTGCAGCAAAGACGGTGAACGTTGGGGTTTGGTTTGGAGGATGATGCTTCATTGGACTCGCTTTCTGGTTTCAGACTTTTAGGGCTGAATTAATTTCAGTTGGAGGCACAGGTAAGCTGATGGTGACAATAATGAATCATGTTTTCTGAGAGCTTTAGAAATTATTCATAGACGTTGAAATCTATAGCTGTTTTTTGCTCACCTCCTACTTTAATTTATGCTTCCTCTTCAGATAATGGCTTTTTAAAAATGTATATTCTCTCTTTCAGTGCAGACAGTGAGAGAAGGAATGACTTTAGAAAATTCCAGAGCCAAAGAAATAAAAAAAAGGCAAATTAAAGTCCTTCTTTATGTAATACCCCTTTCTACCATTTGTTCCAATAAAGGATAAAAGCAAGATGGTGTTACGTAGGCGTTAGAGCAGGGGATGGTAACCAGGACTCCTGGAGTCTATTTCCAGGATGGTGGCCTGGTTTTCATTCCCCTTGATGGACTTCTGCTGCGGATCTTGTTATATTTGTGGAGTCAGGCGTGAAGCTAAGGGGTGAAGCAATGATTTCGGCCCTGCTCTGAGACGTGAGGAGAGCAGGGTTCGCTTTGTGTGAATTTGCAGGAGTGGCTGAGGCGTGTAAACCCTTCCAGTCCAAACCCTGGCTCCCCTGGAGCAGAGAACAAGGTGCTGGCATCCCAGCTCCGACCGGCTCCATTAAGGGGTGCACCTTCACCCCTCCAGCGCTGAACCATGGGGAACAAGGCGAGGACCCAGCTTAGGGCATCTGATGGCCTCGGCGGTCACAGCAGGGATGCAGGAGGTTTGAATTAATATTGCTGGGGGCAGGGGATAGAGGGAGCTCAGCGTTGGTCCCTTGGGCGAGTTCATGGCTTACACACCCGTGGGCCCCTCAGTGTGGAGACTATTGGCCAGCCGTGGTCCTGTGGCAGGACCTGGGCGGCGATGTGTTCTGTCAGTCTGGGTGGAGCGTTGAAGCGAGATGAAGGAAACGGTGCAGAAAAGGCGTGTGTTGGAGCAGGCAGAGGCTGCCCCACGCTGCGGTGGGCGGTGGGCACGGCGGGGGGATGCGACCACCCTCAGGGACATGCCTGGGGTGGCACTGGCCTGCCTGGGCTTCTGCTTTCCAGGTCAAACTCCTGCAGGAGGTCAGCATTGGGAGTTCCAGCCTTTAGCATTAAGACTTTATTAAAATTACGCATTGTCAATGGCAACATTTTTGGTCAATTAGCAGAGATCTGTCTCAGAAACATACTTTTAATTTTGCTCTTCCTTTTAATAGAAAGCTACCAGCAAGCGATGGTTCCAGATGGGAGCGTTTATGGATAAAGCCTTTCCTTGTCATGCTGCTGCAGCCTGGCTGGCTGTCTCCTCACAGCGTTTGTTGGTTTGGAGTGGGTTTGTTATTTAATTTTATCCATTTTTTCCCCGATAGTTGCTCCTTGCCAAAAATATCAAATCTGAGAACTGGGGTAAGCGTGTTGCAAGAAAACGGAGAGATGCCACCGGGCGCTTTGGTACAAGGGGGGACTTGACAGAAGACCTGGAGGGCATTCGGACCATGCTAACTGGAGGCGGACATGGTGCAGAACTAGCAGATGCAGAAACTTAAAGAAAAGGAATAAGGAAAATGTGAAAAGAAGTAAAGGGAAGAAATCAAGGGATGGGAAGGAGTGGGACGGATGAGCAGGAAAGATGAGCAGAGAAATATAGACAGGGAGAAGCTCTTCCCACTCCTGTAATGTGCCTTAGCGGAAGAGGTGATAACTAGGACCAGATGGACTTGTTTGTCCGCTCTCGACAGCTCAGCAGAACTTGTTTCAGCTGCCACAAAGGATGAGTTTCATCCAGAGCTTCGGCACAGATTGTTGCTCTGTTGACAACCAGTTCAGGGGCCTGTCAACAGGTTTCCAAAGCACTCAACATCTGCGGGGAAATGCTGAGCAACGTCTGAAATTGTGGTCAGTTAAGAAGTGTCTGAAAGGGAGCTTTTGAAGATCTAATTTCTGTCCCAGGATGCTCGAAAACCAGAGCTCTGAGACATTAATCCCGTGACTGGCAGGGCTCCGGTTTTATCCCAGCGTTACACCGCTGGCTGCGGTGGAGTTATTCTTGGTCCTCGCCGCTGTCAATGGGAGAGCGAGACCAAGTTGTTTCTAAATACTTGGAATTCTTTTTTTAGTGAAATGTGTTTTCGAAGTGGAAATAACAATAAACCAAAGACTTTTTTTGGAATATCCTGAACATCCTAAGAGTCAGCCGCGTCTTTTCCTGCCGAGCGAGGGGAGTCTGGTGGGACGAGCCGCCCCCGCCAGCCGCAGGGACGGGGAATAATGGAGTGTCTGAGGGCACCAGCTGCAAACCAGAGGTGGCAGCTGGGCTCTGGAGGGAGGGGGTGATGCCGAATGGCATCAATATGGGACTAACCCAGTGGCTGCTCTTCCTGAGGAAAGCAGGTTAAAAACTCCCCGCAGGTTTTCTTCCCCGATGCAGCAGAAACAGCGGAGACGTGGGGGGAGCAGGGTGGGGGTGTGAAGGACATGGTGGGACCAGCACTAGGGCTTCAGCTAAACCAATTCCTGCCAGCAGAGGAGCGAGTCCAGGGCTTGGTTTTTACTCCTGGCGTTAAATTCTCTTCTTTCCCCTGTAATGCCTAAATTTTACAGAAATACAAAGCAGCAGAGACTTTTTTTTTTTTTTTTTTTTTAAAAATCCAGCATTCAGTAGGACAGAACATAGCTGGTCGTTTTAAAGCAATATCCAGGTGGCTCAGAAAGTGTGAAGATACTCCCAAAGCTTCCTCTGCCTTTTTATTCTGAGCTGGGAACTGAGCAAGGCTGGCCATCTGCAGGCGCTGCCTTGTGCACGCCGATGTGGCTTGGCATGGGGCACCACGGCTGGGGAGACCTTTGCCGTAACAATTAATGCTCGCGCGCCGACCATGACAGATGCGTTAGGAATGGTGGCTCCAGCTCGTACCTGTCACTCCTGTAGCAGATGTTTCCTTTGCCCTCGGTGCTTGCACACCGCTGCCGTTGAAGGCACAGTTGGAGGGGAGGAACGAGGAGGAAAAATGAAACTCTCACAATTCGAGGCCCTGAGCCCGTCCGCGGAGCACCGGGGCGGTGGAGCGGTGCGTGTGGATGTGACTCGAGGTGATGGCTGCCTTGCACGGCGGTTCGGTTGCCACTACTCTGTGCTGCCATGTAGCCACAGCCCCATCAAGGGCTGCTTGTTCCTGGATGGATTTTTCTGCCTTCGGCTGGGCCTCTCCAACATTGTAGTTGTCTTTTAAGGCTGTCTTCAGGTCGGGGCGGAGGAGACTTCCCCGTTTACCAGGATTATGCTGAAATCTAATCCGGTCCTCTAAAATACCTGTAAGCACCCCCTCACTCATCCCAGTGACCACGATGTGGAATTTTACAAGTGTGTTCACCTTTCCATGGTGAGGAAGCTCACAAACAGAGCCCAGGACACGTTCCTGACCAGGACGCCTGTAGCTCCTCAGGAGCGTGGGTGCATCACTGGCGAACGTTAGTGAGTGACAGGCAGGACAAGGTAGCTGCTTTATCCTGTGAGCTTAAGCCTCAGAGGCAGGAACATCTATACAATGTGGGCCTGGTCCTCACAGAGCCTCTGCGAACTGCTGGGACACTCATTGACGCATTGGTAGGGCAACACCATTGGCTTCACACCTCCTTGGAGGTTTACGTTAATGCAGCACTAAAAGCCAGCTCTCCCAAGAGCTAGTTTTTCATGAAGGATAAATGGCCAGAGGAGCTGAAATTGGCTCCTCCTGTCTCTGCAAAAAGGGTGGAGGATAACAATAAAACTTTTTGGTTGCCTTCAAAAGCAAGGAGTATGTGACAGCTGTGTTGTGAAGGGATCATGGTTGCTTCAGCTGGTAGAGCAGAAAAGGGAGCTTGGGGTTCTTAGAATCACAGACTCATAGAACTGCCTAGGTTGGAAGGGACCTTTCAGATCATCGAGTCCAACCATCGACCTAACTCTGACAAAACCCATCACTAAACCATATCGCTAAGCTTTCTGGTCGGCGTGTGCTCTGCCTGAGGAGCAAGACAGGGTACCCCTCCACACTCGTGATCTGGCAAAATGGGTATGATTTGACTGCAGTGATGTTTTAGTCGGGTCAAATGTTCAGACCTTGTGACAACTGATGTACAGGCGTTAGAGCGCGCTGGACGGGGAGTCGCTGTGGGCTGGGGTGGCCCTGCAGATCTGCGTGGGTTGCTTTCATTCTCTCTCTCCGTGGCTACCGATACGGTGGTACTAGAGAGTGACAGAAAGCACTCACGGCTCTGCCATACCTCTTCATAGTTGTTCTTGGAGGCAGCAGAAGGTGCAGCAGTTGTGATTTGGGTGCAGAATGAGAGTTTCAAACACTGCACCTCTGGGGAAGGAGGAGAGCACCCATAGAACACGCGCATACGTTCTCCTCTGCTTCGCTGGGTTTCTTTTAGGGGAGTTAAGCAGCTCTCGCAGGGATGGAAAGCTGAAGACAACACCCGAAAAAGGGGATGTGAAAAGAGAAGAGAAAGCGTGGCTGTGCTCCTCTCCGCTGAGACCTTTGAGTCTTCACTTCAGCACTGAGAGGAGAGGCCGACCAAGCCGCTTTCCAGGACACCCTGTACCACAGGGGACAATGCCGTTCCCTAGGGGACGTGTGCGGAAGCCCTCCAGCATGGGGACGGTGTGGTGGGGAAACCCAGCACACTGCAACCAGCCCTGCAGACCCCGGCTCCCCACCCACCGCAAAAACTCATTTCCAAGAAGTCACCTTGAAGCCTTCTCGTTTATTTTCTCCTGCTCACTTACTTATGACATTTTAACGTTTCGAGCTGTGCGGTTTGAATTCCCCCAGGTCCATGTGTTTGTCGTTATCACACACACAGAATCTTCAGAGTTGGAAGGGACCTCTAGAGATCATCTAGTCCAACTCCCCTGCTAGAGCAGGATTGCCCAGAGCACATTACTCAGGACTGCATCCAGGTGGGTCTTGAAAGTCTCCAGAGTAGGGGACTCCACAACCTCCCTGGGCAGCCTGTTCCAGTGCTCTGTCACCCTCACCGTAATGAAGTTTTTCCGTGTATTTGAACGTAACTTCCTATGTTCCAGCTTGTGCCCATTGCCCCTCGTCCTGTCACTGGGAACCATTGAAAAGAGTCTGGCACCATCCTCCTTCAACCCACCCTTTAGATACTTGTATGCCATAATAAGGTCTCCCCTCAGCCTTCTCTTCTCCAGGCTAAAGAGTGCCAGCTCTCTCAGCCTTTCCTCATAAGGGAGATGCTCCTGTCCCTCCATCATCTTAGTTGCCCTATGCTGGACTCTCTCCAGTAGTCCCCTGTCTCTCTTGAACTGGGGAGCCCAAAACTGGACGCAGTACTCCAGTTGTGGCCTCACCAGTGCAGAGTAGAGGGGGAGAATGACCTCCTTCGACCTGCTGGCCACACTCTTCCCTGTGCAGCCCAGGATTCCATTGGCCTTTTTGGCAACAAGGGCACATTGTTGGCTCATGGATAATTTACTGTCTACCAGGACCCCCAGATCCTTCTCCTCAGAACTACTTCCCAGCAGGTCCACCCCTAACCTATACTGGTGCTTAGCATTCTTCTTCCCCAGGTGCAGGACCTTGCACTTGCTTTTGTTGAACCTCATTAGATTCTTCTCTGCCCAGCTCTCCAGCCTGTCCAGGTCACGCTGGATGGCAGCACGGCCCTCCGGAGTGTCAGCCACCCCTCCCAGTTTGGTATCATCAGCAAACTTGCTGAGGATACACTCTGTCCCATCATCCAGGTCATTAATGAATATACGGAACAAAATTGGACCGAGTATTGACCCCTGGGGGACACCACTGGTTACAGGCCTCCAACTAGACTCTATGCCGCTGATCACAACCCTCTGAGTTCTGTCACTCAGCCAGGTCTCCATCCACCTCACTGTCACCTCATCTAGCCCATATTTCCTCAGCTTCCTAAGGAGGATGTTATGGGAGACAGTGTCAAAAGCCTTGCTAAAGTCAAGGTAGATGACATCTACGGCTCTCCCCTCATCCAGCGAACCAGTTATAACATCATAGAAAGCTATCAGATTGGCCAACCATGATTTACCCTTGGTAAATCCATGTTGAGCACTTCTGATAACTTCCTGTTCCTCAACGTGTTTGGAGATGACATCCAGAATGAGTCGCTCCATTACCTTCCCAGGGACGGAGGTGAGACTAACTGGTCTGTAGTTCCCTGGGTCCTCCTTCTTGCCTTTTTTGAAGATTGGAGTGATGTTATGCCAATACCTTGTTTCTCTGAAAGCATTTTCACCCAGGGCTACCTGCTGGGTTTCCGTTAGCCAAAAGCTCGTTCTCACAAGGCTCCCACCGTCAGCAGGACTCACCGGGGTGCAGCTGGGAGGGCACAAGCCTGCCTGGAAACACAGGGTCACTCCTTCTCCTCAATGCCAGGCAGGTGGAAGGAGTCCGATGCTCATGAAAACACCCCCCAAATTTTTTTCCTTGCTTTGAAGCATTCAGATCCCAAAGCCAAGCCTCGGGCTCGCTCGGCTGCATCTTTGCAATCCTTCAATGCTACCCTGATATGATGCAGGGATCACGGCAAGACAAAACAACCCCATCAGGGATATCTCTTGCAACGGCCTCTTTGTTGTTCCAGCCCAGGGGGCTCTTCCACGTTCCAGGCTGTAAGACACAGCCCGACGGGTCATGGCAAGGCCAGAGATCCCAAGGGAAAGAAATGAAAACAAGCTCCTTTAATATAAACGATCTGTTTTCTTGTCCCTGCTCAATTTACACGCTGCGTTTTTTGACTCCTCTCTGATGAGCAGTGTTTATCTGGCAGAGGACAACTCTCATTAGCAACGAAGGGCAGCATCAGATTTTTCGGTGCCTTGTTTAAACAGTGCCTTTTGCTTGTGTTTTCCTTTTAAAATGATTGAGCAAACGGCTCAAAAGCGACTGAGGCAAGGGTACGGCACCCTGCTCCCTTTCCACGTGCCTCCAAGTATTTTAAAAGTTTGGGGGAAAATAAAACATTGAGTCAAGTAAAACATTTCAACTCGCTGATTCAGAAGGGTCAAAGAAAACCCATCTTCAGGAGACAAAGAAGAGGCAAGCTTTCAGCTTCTATTGAAACTGCTGTCTGGTATTTATGAAAAACGCTGGGTCATGATAACACAGACTAATATTTTAATAATATTTAGGATAATCTCTGTTTATACAGAAGTTGTGTTTTACATGAAGGTCACTTTCTATTAAGTCAATATCTTTTCCAGGAATAGAACCCTCTTTCTTTGGAAAACCAGAAGAAAAGTGAAAAAGCTGTTATTTATACAAGAATGACCAGTTCTATTACTCTTCTTGGCTTTGGAGTGGCTAAGGGCTGAAGGGGCAGCGAGCAGGGCAACCATTGTCCCATTGCACTAGCCCATGCCCGGTGCAAACCCTTCCCGTTACTCCCCGTGCCAAAGAAATGTTCTTTTCCTGACTCATTTCCTCTCCCCGCTTCCCTTTGATCACTCCCTGGAGTTGAGCATCCCAGCGCAGGACAGCTAAACCGGAGGGAAGATTTGCTTTGTTGGCTTTTGGAAACAATAAGCAGTTTTTGGAGACGAAGGGCCTCCTGGCAGCCCTGGCGTCTCACCCAGGAATCACCGTGGTTCTTCCAGAGGCAGCTTTCTGCCCCCTCAGACCCCATCCCACGCCAAAGTCCCTCCCTGCCCACAGGGGACAGCTCTGTCCCAGCTCCATGGGTAATGTCGCCCTGTGCTGGGATGCTCTGGCTCAGCATCACTGATGGGAAGGAATAATACCATGCAGCCGTGGCCATACTCCACCGCTGGGTCCAACCCTGAAGACCTTGATTCGGCCTTCTCCATGTCTGACTCCAACCCCGAGGAAGGGTGGGTGTCAGGAGGATGGGGCCAGGCTCTTTTCAGAGGTGCCCAGTGACAGGACAAGAGGTAATGGGCACAAACTTGAGCATCGGAAGTTCCACCTAAACCTGAGGAGGAACTTCTTTACTTTGAGGGTGGCAGAGCCCTGGCACAGGCTGCCCAGAGAGGTGGTGGAGTCTCCGTCTCTGGAGACAGTCAAAACCCACCTGGACGCGTTCCTGTGCAACCTGCTCTGGGTGACCCTGCTCTGGCAGGGGGTTGGACTAGATGATCTCCAGAGGTCCCTTCCAACCCCTGTCATTCTGTGGTTCTGTGACCTTGATTTGGTCTTTGCTGACTTCAGCAGCATCCATCACCCCTATTTTTGGCACTGCTGTTCCAAAATCACCTTATGCAAATGCCAACATGTGCTGGTGCTCCTGGACCTGGGGAAATGTGTCTTGAGTGTGCACCTCCCATGTAACGTTCAGCACCTGCTTCCCACCATATTTCCCAGCCAAGATGGTAAGGCTGGACCAGTGCTATGGGATGGATGGATCCTGCCAGCCTAGCTTAGCAGGAGATGACTCCTCCCTGGTGGCTGTGCCAGGTGAAGACGTGTGTCTGGGATGCGGGGGGATGGCTGTGGGACCCAGAAAAAGGGGACAGGCGTTGTAGATGCCACCACTCCCAGGGCTGCTCCCTCCCATACAGCCACGTCCCCACCACCTAGTGCTTGGGCCAGTTCTTCCTCACAGCGCTCCTGGGGCTCACAGGCATTATCGTTAGTTTGACTGGTGGGTTTTTTTAATTTTTATTCAAGTTTCCACCATAAAGTGAGGGCTGTGCCTTAACCTGCTGGTCTGGGGTTTTCCATGCACAAAGCCGAGGAGTGTTGGGTGTCTGGGTGGTGGCTCACGAGAACACGTGGGTGTCTGAGAGCATGAAATCTGCTGGGATAGCGCTGGAGGAGCCCGCAGGGCAGGAGGAGCCAGGCTGTGCCGATCTGTCCCTGTGCCTTTCATACACGGCCCCCGGAGTGTGCCCAGAGCTGGGCTCTGGTTTCACCCTGGCCAGAGCTGGCTGGAGCAGAGGGCCAACAGGCAAATAATTTCGTGCTGTGGGCAACCAGAGGTCCAGCGTTTGAGCTTACCCCCTTGCCCTTTTCTTTTTTTTGAGGGTGTAGCACCCCAGGTGAGGCTGTTTAACATTTTCGCCCAGCTGGTGGTCAGGTACCTGCCTGCTCCTCTGGTGCAGAGGTACCTCCTGCAGCTGGTTTGGAGGTCTTGGTGGGATGAGGTCCCCCAGGCAGTGCCTGGTGTGAGGTGGCTGGGGGACACCAAGAAGTGAGTGAAAAGGAGGGTCCCAAACCCAGAACCTCTCCAGGGTCCTCCACTTGCTCTTCAGGGATTAATTTTATGGCTCTGTGGATGAAAAATAAAAGGTTTGTGATTTATCCATAGCCTAAGGCAAGCTGAAGGGCCGATCCCCCTCCAGCTCCCTGCTGAGCTGAGGAGGTGCTTTGGGCCAGTCTCAAGGACAGCAAGGAATTCCACTCAAGTGGTGGGCTTGCTTCCAGCCTTGCTGGCTGCCCCGAGGCCTGTAGGTGTACTGGCAGGAGCCAGGACCAATTTTACACCTTCCAGGGGACAACGGGGGTCTAAGGGTCTTGTCTCAGCGCACCTCCCTCCCTGGGGCTGGACGGCAGCTGTCTCCAGGGTGCCGCAGAGGCAGGTCCCTTTGCCCCGGGGAAGTGCTCGGTGATCGCTAGGTGGATTTTTTGCTGTGGAAACGTTACGTGCCATGACACGTGTGCAACTCCCTTTTCAATTCTGCTCTGCCAGACAGCAGATCGCGTTGCCATGTTGCCTATAGCAACGTCTCCTGGTTGGAAATAAGTGAGCTGCCACAAACGGATGGGTTTGCTGGTGGATATGTAAGCTTGGTTGATAGTATGATAATTATTATTGCTATTACTCTTACTACTGCCACTATTATTTACAGCTTTGGGGGCCTTGCAGCAACTATTTTTGGTTAGGGGTGCTGTGGTACGCAATTCAAAAGCAGCGTCACCTCCGCAAGCCTCAGGGCACAGCAGCCCGGGGCAAAGGGACGGAGGTCACAGCAGATCTGCTTTCATTCCTCTTGCTTAACCGACTGCTTTTCTTGGCAGGGACCTGGTGGGAAGAGACCTGCTGCATCAGTAGGGAATCCTTTTTTCCTGGAAAAAAAAAAAATACATGCGTGTCAGCGTGTCCGGGGCAGTTGGAGAGTGCAGCATGTCACCGATGCTCAGGCTGTGTGACGTGCTGCCGGTCCCCGGGGACGGTGCTGCTTGGTGAGGTTCCCACTCACCAGCTCCTGACCATTGCTGCCTGACATGCAAAGCAGAGGGTTTCGGCAGAAAGCGTCTTCGGGTGGGCTGAGCTGTGCGGAAGTGACTCGTGGCGTTGGATGTCGTGGTTTCTGGGTGACCCCGTTTCAGTTATTTCATGATACTCTTGGTCCTCATTGCTATCTAGTGTTTCGGGGAGCTCATCAAAGCCCATGGCTCGGTGCTGCAGGTGCGTGGTGGGAGAGGTGCCTTCTTGTGGGCTCTGCGTCCAGGCCATGGCAAGCTGCCAAATAATAATTAACAATTAATAATAGGTGTCAGAAGAAGTTCATTTTTGAGGAAGAGTGCCCAGTGACTGGGGTGGGGGGTGGACTTTGGCCTCATAAGCTTTCATTTTTGATCGTTTTCCTGTTGACCATTAAGCAATTTTCTTTCCCCTCTAACGGTAAGGTTATTCATCCTTAAAAGACAGATGTGGCTCACATGTGGCTCTTGCTCCCTCATTCCAAATGCCCGGCAGGCTCAGGCTGCCCAGGTGGGGTCAGAAGTCATTGCACCCACCCACAGCTCTCCTGGGGTTTCTGGTTTGCAGCATATTTTGCCCAAATCCCCTCAGAGCCTTCTGGAAGGAGCCCAGCAAAGCACCATCTCCTGCTCCACCACCCTGGGACCTGCTGACCACTGCAGCAGTGTCCACCCAGGGAGGGTGGAATCGAGCACCCCAAGGTGTGGTTATTCAACACCTTCTCACTTCAAAGTAGAGAGGGAAAAGCAATTTTGTTTAAACAGCCTTTTGGTGTTTTCCATCCGTTTAGGGCTGGTTTCCATCGTGTTGGCTCCCCACTGTGGATTGGTGCTCGGTTATTCACTGTCTGGTCCCCTCCTGAGCCCAGGGACATCCTGGCCAGGATGGTCCCAGGAGAGAGCCAGGGTATTTGCAGCTGGAAACGCTGGGAGAAAATGTACTCCCATGGTGTTTTCTCTAAGAGCAGCAAATCCCAGAGCTGAAAAGCCAGAAATACTAAATGAGCACCAAGACTGAAATGTGAGTATCTCCAGGAGTGATGTCCCTTGTAGCCTGAGAAACTCCTCCCTGAGAGAGAGCACTGGGATCTCCTTTAGTCCATCTGTTACTCCTCTCACAGTTTCCTCCCCAGGTATCGTGTTCTCCATTTTAACTATTAATTTCACATGGAACACCGTTACAAAAAAAAAGCACTAACATCTGGTGAGACATGACTGAATGCCTCTCCTTTACCCAGAAATTCAGTTATTCAGGAAAGCTTGCAGAATTCTCTGGCAAGTATTTCGTTTGGCAGACGTACCACAGACAAGCAGAGCAGTTGCCCAGGGCATCTTAATCTTGCCTTTAAATTGCTGTTTTCCAGCATCACTTCTAAACCGCCACAGATGATTAATTTCAAATATTTGCTGTGGAATTTACTATTTCATGGCCATTTCTTCCCTGACTCTGGGGTGGAGCTGGTCCGGTTCCTCCAACGCGCGTGCAGCCAGCTCTTGGAGATTTCTTCCCCTTTTAGATGCGGTTGTTTCCATATCCCGATGTCCATCATCCATCTTCACTTTGGCCTGAAATTCAGCATCCTCTTTCTTCCCAAAGCCTGACACCAAACAGCCACCTCGTTTGAAGGATGTAGTTTTAGCGTCTTCAGACTCCATCACACCCTGGGCATGCAGAAGCCACGCTTCTTTATTCTTTTCTCTTTTATGACTCATGACCATTTCGCTAGTTGTTTTAATTTCCTTTGCAAGATCTAACAGAGCTTGACTTTGGCAATTCTCATGTTACCCCTGCACTCCCTGACCTTTAACGTAAACCTCCCTTCGCGGGTTAATCCCTTTTTCCAGCCATTACAGGCTTGTGGTTATTCCTAATATTCTTTTTGCAGTAATTTTTCATCCAGTTAAGGCTTTGTCTTTTCCCCTGAGAGGTTTCCTCTCTGGTCTGGGATTGCATTCCAGATTGTTGTAAATTCAGTTGATTTCCCTGATTAATGCCTTTAATTTCTCAAAATTGTCCCTCTGAAAAAGTTTGCAGCAAGCTAACCTCTTCTTTTTAATTATTTAAATTGAAATACCATGAGTGCATTCAATACAAGGTATTTTCTATGACAAATTCTCTATAATAGCCTTTCTTCTCATCAAAGCCAAGCAAAAAAGTCTTCTCTCCTGTTGGATTGATGTCACTTCAGCGAAGAAACCAGACTGTTGTATCCAGGAGTAGCTGCATCTCATCGTTACTAGCAGTGTGATGGGAAGTTAAGCTCTTCATTAAAGCCACCATTCCCATGCTTGACAGAATCAGTTCCATGACACAGCACAGAAATCCCTGTCCATACCCACATCCGACCCTGATGGTCTGGAAGAACGTGCCAGCACTACCCTCATATGGCCTTTTGATGCTCCTGTCTCCTTCCTGCCACTGCTGACTCCTCCTAGATACTTCCTAAAGCACCGAAGGACGTGATTCCTCTTTTCCAGGCTAGTGCCCTCATTTGACCATATTTCAGCAGAGCCACTCCGCGGTCCTCTTACTCAGTAGCAGGGATGGAGAGGAGTATCCCCCTCATTGGTTCCCATATGCTTCCCCAGCCTGACCCAACTGTTGGCCTCATCTTCTGCAGCCTCATCTTCTGCAGACTCATCCTGGAAGCTGCCATGAGAAACAGCTGGTTTGCTTCATACAAAACCAGCCCCTTTTTCAAAAATTATTCTATTGACTTTCCATTTCCTTCACCAGGTCTCAGTCAAATCTAAGCTCGTTAGACCCTGCTTTACCTTAAGCCCCTGATTAAGCTGTCACTTGGAAGTGTCTGTAGGTACTTGGTTGGAAACTAGGCCCCATCCCCAACTGCAAGGCCAAAGGTGACTCCGATCTAGATTCTCCACTTCTTCTGGCCTCCTTTGCCTCTTCATTCCTGTCACTTTGTGAAGCTTTGTAATCCTCCTGACCCACAGGAACAGGCATGTTTTAGGAGCTTTGAGGCTTATGGGTCTTGGAAGGCTGAACTGGTACAAATGGCATGTCAAATAGCTACTCCACTGCTGCAACAAGTTAATATCTGCTGGTAATTTAGGAGGAACTCTACATGCCAGCAACATCTCTCCAGTGGTTTCCAGCACCATGATTGCAAAGCTTGATAAATGACAGAAGTATCCTGAATTGTTTCGTCCTCTTTTCCACCTCTTCTGTTGGCTTTCTGGAGGGAAGATCACGTCCTTAGACCATCTCTGTCCCATGCCTTGAAACCTGCAGGAACTTGCTCCACCTTCACCACACTGGGGTTGATTCCTTTGATATTTTCTGCAAACACAGCTCTTCTTTTCTTCTCTTTACGGCTATATGGTGCACTGCTAACTTGGGGGCCAAACAAACATTAATATGATGAGGGGCAATGGTTTTAAACTAGAGCAGGGTAGGTTTAGATTAGACATTAGGATGAAGTTCTTTACGATGAGGGTGGTGAGACACTGGAACAGGTTGCCCAGAGAGGTGGTAGAGGCCCCATCCCTGGAGATGTTCAAGGCCAGGCTTGAGGCTCTGAGCAACCTGATCTAGTTGAAGATGTCCCTGCTTTCTGCAGGGGGGTTGGACTAGATGACCTTTAGAGGTCCCTTCCAACCTAACACATTCTATGGTTCTATGAGAACAATTTGCTTCATCGGTCTGGAAGAAAAAGTTTGGAAGAGCCTGGAGGGGTCCAGCAGAGATGTTTCACCAGCACAAGGAGGAACGCTCACCCCGGCAATGCACCGTGCTGCCCAACAAGTGATGCACAGTCACACATGTCTCTTCCAATTCTCCCTCTTTCTATGATGGTCTGCTAAGGGAAACCTTCGATGCATACAGCATCCAACAGTATAGTCCCTGCAAATGCATTTGGTGGTGGTGGAGGCTATTTTTGACTCCACAAGTGCTTCCCTGATGGTCCCACAGGCTAGCACAGGCGACACATGGAGCTGGTGAGGTGAGGAGGAGATTGCCAAGGGGACTCCCAGCTGCTGGTCGGTGCCCAAGCAGCCCCGGGGCTGCTGTGCCCTTCCATGCCACCGCTGCGGGCATCAGGAGGGACTAGCCATGGGTCACGATTTTTGCACATGATAAAGCAGCACTGCCAAGGGGCACTGGGGCCCCAGAGTGGGTCCCACCAATGGATGCCCAGCACAGCACGACACCAGAGCTGCTCCTGGGGCAGGCCCCGAAATGACGTTCCCCTCCCCAGCGATCTGGGGGTGAGTCCGTGCGTCCAAAAAAAAAAAAATCCCTTCTACTTAGGACTTTAAGTGCATTTTTCACACGGGAAAAAATCTTGCTGCTGGTGAAGGATCCAAGGAGAAAGCCAACATGTGCCGGGCAGAGGCTGCCAAGTGCTGGGAAGTGTTTGCTCTAACGAGGTGTATGAAATTCCTCTCGAAAACCAAAATGAAGCCGGCCTGCGGTAGCTGGTTTGGGTCTGAACCAGTCAAGTGGATGATGAGGCAAGGACGACTTACACGCCCAGGGGCTATGTAATAAAATAAAAGCTTTCAAATGCAGCCCAGTTCCTGCGAGCGCATCTTCCCTTTTTCTCCATACAGCCTCAATCCCTGTGCTCAGGTCAAGATTCGTACCTGGAAAAGCCTAAGTTTGAGCTGGCCTGGCCACAGCCGGTGGTCACAGGGGGATAAGAGACCATCTTCCCCAGGCACAGATGGGCAGCACGCTCTGGAACCAAACTCTTCACCTTCAAACCCTTCTTTTGCCGCCTCGGGTGAATGAATTTCTCATTCATTCTTCTTATTATTATTATTCTTTCTTATTCTTATGGTTTTTCTTATTTTCTTGTTCCTATTGCAATTCCAGTTCCTATTCTTATGGTTTTTCTTATTCCTATTCTCATTTCTAATCTTATTCTTTCTTATTCCTCTTCCTCTATCTCTGCCTTTGCCTCTACTATTGCTATTACTGTTCCCACTCCCATTCCTATTACATCACTATTGCAATTAGCGTCATTGTCACCATCACAGGCTGGAGCCACCCTTCGGACCGAAATCGGACTGTGCTGGGTGCTGCACAAACAGAGCATGTCCATGACCCCCATCCCGGAGCCTTCACAGTTTCCAGGAAAAGTTTCCAGGGAAAAGCAGAGCAGGATGCGGCAGGGACAACCATCTCCCACGCTGCTCCGCCACACGGGCAGACCCCTTGCTGCCGGCTGGCTTTGCCCACCAGTTGGCTCGTGGCCACCGGGGACCATCTCTGGGGACCTGTTGATGGTGGATGGGGACGGGGACGAGGGAAGCTGGTGGCACAGCCCCAGGCAGGGTCGGGTGAGGCTGCGGGGCCCCGCGGGCAGGAGAAGAGCCAGCGCGCACACAGCCATGTGGGGAACACGATAAGGAGCTCGGGGCATCCGAAAGGAAAGGCTCATCCAGCTAAAAAAAGCCCTGTGGAGGGGGAGAGGCGTGATTTAACGCCTAAGTGAAAGGGCTCTGACTTCTGCGCCAGCTTTAGGCTCGGGGAACTCGTACAACAACGTCATTTTAAACGCAGAGGCAAGTCGAGCTGGTGTGCAGATAATAATAATAATATAAAAATTATAAAATATTATTTACAGCTTGAGACGTGCTTTTGGGCCACCGCAAATGGCCCCAATGTGCAAGGCGCTGTACAAACATCTAAATGAGGGCAGCCCCTTCTCCTGGCTGTTCAATTGTAAAACTAAACAGGGAAATGTGGGGAAACGGTGGCACATGAGGACCTGGGCTTTCCCTGCCTGCTTCTGGCAGCGTTGGGTCAGAAAAAGATGTGGGAAGCAGCAGGATGAGAGGGAAGGAGGAGAGGCAGGGTGGGATGAGTGCTGCGAGGAGGAGCCTGCCAGCCCACGGCAGCAGCACGGGGGAGCAGAGTGGGGGACGAGGACACCTCCTGCGGAAGAGCAGGGCATGGATGGGGATGTGTCCCCGTGGAGAAGCAGGGCATGGATGGAGCGGTATCCCTGCAGATGAGCAGGGAACAGCTGGAGATGTGTCCCCACAGAGGAGCAGGGTGTGGATGAGGACATGTCCCTTTGGAGGAGGAGGGCATGGAGGGGGACAGCCCCCACAGCCCCCTCTGCTCACCCCTCTACCCACCGAGGGAGCAGACGGGTTCCCGCTGCCCCCAGCATCGTGCCCACCCACCCCAGACCTGGGTTTGTGCAGGCGGTGGCTTCAGCTTGCTAACCTGCTTCAGCCCCAAACCTGGCTGGGGCCAAAGCCATGGTCCATGGCTCCCTGCAGGCACGGGACGAGCGTGTCCATATGTCCTTCTCCATAGGGTCACCAGGGCCCACCACTGCTTTGATGGGCTTGGGGCATAAACAGCACCAGAACAAAGACATGGTGGCCACCCATCCCCCAGCAAGAGCAGAAACCCCCTGAATTTGGTGCCTGGCCTGCTTGTTTCTGGGTGTGCTATGAATTTGGGTGGAATTCATCCCCTGAGCAGCAATTTTTTTTTTTTTGCGCACCAAATTGCAATGAGTTTCCAAGAGCGAGCCTACTAGAAAGAGTCTTCTTAACAATACTCTGAACAACCGGGCCAAGGGAGGGGACCTCCGTCTCCCTGTGTCCCGTGACACCCTTTTCCCTCCTGGTGCTTCCTCCTGGTGGGATTTCTCCTGCCTGTGTTGATCAAGTCCCAAGCCGGGAACTGCTGGGGGGCTGTTGGCTGCCTCTGCGGTCCCGTGTCCTCGCCCCAAGCCCAGCTGTCCCACGGGAAGCTTCGCATGCCTGGAGGGTCACCGGCTGCCAGCCCCACTTCTGCAGGGGCCTGAGGGCGCTCACAGGGCACAAGGGCACCAGGAGGGCTGTGAGCAGGGAGTCCAGGCCACCAAACAGCCAGAGAAGCCACCACGATGGCCAGGCGTGGGTATGACCTCCTAGGAGAGGTGATGGCACTGCTGTCCCCCAGCTTTTAGCTTGCTGATAGCTCCATCGCCACCTCTCCCAGTGGGACCTGGGAAAACACAAGCTCCCGTCCAGCACTGAGCTTTGCCGCAGGTCCTCAGCCCCTCACAAGATGGGGGGTTGATGTGGACCTGGGTCTCATCTCTCATCGCTGCCCTGCTTCGTGTCAAAGCGGAGGGTGCTGGCAAAGGGCTGAGGTCTGGGCTGCGGCAGGGCCATGCAGGGTTACTCCGGAAAATATGCACGCTGATATTTTATTCATCTAAAGTTGAAGTGGTCGGTATGAAAGAAAATAGCTTGTGGTCTTTCATACCTCGAGTCAATGAATTCCTGGGCCTTTTATAGCTCAGGAATGCCAGGCGCTCTCGGTTGGTTTTACAAGGCTGCGAAGCTGCGGCTTAAGGTCTGGATGAGCATTAATCACGGCGAGGACGATGACAGCTGCTCCTGTTTTACCCGGCTTTCAGGGGGGTATCACACTTCTGCACATTGCGCCCTGTTTTCCCCGTTGGCTTCGGTCTGCAGAGAGGGGGGTTTATTACCTTCAGGCTTGTGGGCCCACCAGTTTCGGTGCTGGGATTCAAGGGGGGGTCCATGCCCAGCACACCGCTGCAGCACCAGCACTGGAGGCAGCTCAGCACCGACCTTGGGCTCGTCCCTGCGCTTCGCTTTTCCCCTCGGGCTGTCATTTGAACAGCACTCTGCATGGTGGGAGCAAGGAGGTGCGTTTCCCAAATTTCCATGATCTCTGTAATAAGAGCTACAGACCTGTAAGAAGACGGGGTTTGGGGTCCACGGGCAGTCGGTCTCTCCAGCCCCCACCCTTGCAGGCTGACGGCCGGGAAGTGCAGCCCGGGACGGACCCTACTGGGTACCACTGACCCACCAGGGCTCTCCCACCCTCACGCTGTGTGTTTTCTGGGTGAGATGCTCATCTGCCACAGGGTACCCAAAAACCTGGCTAAGGGTGGTCCAGGAACACGGCGGGATGCTCGGACCCAGCCTGGTTTGTTGGGTTCCATCCAGACCTCAGAGTGCGGGTTCCCAGTGGCAGCATCCTTCCTGCTGGCGAGGGACAGCTGCACTTTGCACGTGTTTCACTGCAGCGTGCCGTGAGTCCAGCTCCGAGAGGTATTCAGTGATGTGAGACGTCACAGCTTTTCCCCAAGAACGCACCCCGCCACTCTTTGTATGTTTGTTCCTACAACGTAGGGAAGAGAAAGCCCCGAATATGGCAACAAAGCAGAGCAGAAGAGACGTCAGGGCTGTATATAGTACACTGAATCCCTGTGCATCCTGAAAAGGTCTCACCATTTTGGGTGGGACTTGACTTTTGAATGCCTCTAGATGGCAATTTTGTTAATATTTTTAGCTCTTCTGAGCTCTCTCCGTGTATGTGGTAAGTAAGCAGACCACTGTCCAGTACTTACTTTTGGGAACATGCAGTAATCAGGGATTTTAACATTTAAACAGACTGACTCCGGAAGTTTGCTTCTTTGCATACTTTTTCCTGAGGTTAATACGCAAAATGTACTTAAGCTGGAGACCGCATTACAGTGATGTTCTTGCTTTTTGGCTGGAGCATCCATGCTGAAGACACAACCCAAAAATGGGATAAAACCCCTCCTTGTTATACTTGAACACAGCTGGCCATGAGGCTTTCCCCACCCGAATACTGGTTTTGCCTCTGTTAGTCTCTTTTCTTCCACGGCCTTGAAAAACCAAGCTGAGCCCCAAATCTGACTGTCAAATCTTGACTCAAGCAAGCCGAAAAGCCAGAATCTAAGCAATCACCAAATTTCTGCTCAGGGCATTAAAAACACTTCCAGCTGCCATGTCTCGAAGGTGGAGTAATCAGATGGGTCAGGCTGACCTGTGCTCGCGGGGGCAACACGAAGTGCCGGGAAGTGGGTGAAGAAAATCGCTGCTTGAGTTTCTGCAAAAGCTTCGGGTCTTTGCTGACACGGTCCTGCCCGGAGCAGGTTGTTTTTTCAGCGCACATGAGGATTTGGGAAGAGGAGGCTGGGACTGGCGGAGGGGAGCCCACAGGGGAGAGATGCCCTTAGTGGCTTTCATGCCTTTCATGCCTGCAGCTCCCTGGGACCTGATTCAGGAATTTTCTAACAGACACTTTCAAGAGCATGTGAGAGCCTGCTGAGCAAACCTCCCTTACTCAAGGCCAGACACTTGGGTAACTTTTGCTCCCCTCCCCCAGTTTATTTCAGTTGCATAAGCAATCATCCATGCAATACTTCCAGCGGGCCAGAGCATTCCCCTTGCCCGCACAACAGCTTGAAATGGGATATGATCTTTATGCCTTAACGAGGACGTTACAGTAATTCAAAAACACCTAGACCCACAAGGTATTTAGGTATCTCACTCACACTGATCCAACACCTCTCAAGTAAAGAAGGCCCAGACCCTCAAGAATAATAAAAAAATATCATTGGGAGTGCTATTCTTAATGGGAATGTAGGGCTAAAGATCTTGAGATCTTCACCAAAGCGTCCCATTAACTTTCCATCCTTGTTTCCTTCAGGTGAAGGAGATCTCGCTACGATCCTACTCTTCTTGCTTGGCAAAGCTCTTGGTTTGATCCTCTGCTTTGCAGACCCACTGATTTCGTGCCCACATCCACCTACCAATGGCACCTGCTGTGGGGCTTTTCATTAACAGCTATGAAAAACAGAGGAGACACAGCCTTCAAGTCCCCGAGTATCACTTAGTCCTAGCATGTTGTGTGCAAAGCTTAGAGAATGGTTTAAAAGTCCCTTCTTCTCGGGGACTGAATATATTCACACTGGAAAAGTGAGAAAAGAAACATGTTTATACATTTATTATATACAATATTAAGGCACGAGTTTAAACAGCAAAGAATAAGAAATCTTTGGCTGACCAACAATATCAATATTTGCTGTGGGTGACACATAACGCTCTTCATTTTCCCCCCTATGTACAAATAACACTCTGGCTGTACAACGCTGTACACCAACTTCTCTATACAACCAACGGCAATAAAAAATGACAGTATTTTACAACTACTTACCAACGTCACCTGGAATGGCTACAGCACAGTTTCCCAAAACACAAAAACAGTTCAAAGAGCTGGGAAAACCAGTACAAATGGAGTTGCGCCGCTCTGCTGAGAGGGGCTGATTTATGGCAGTAGTGCTCCATGCAAGTCCTGCTAGTGCTCGGGCTGGGGGGAGACCCGCTGGTCCCCCAGACCTTCCCTCCAGGAAAACTAACATCTCTTGAGTTCAACATAATTGAGAAGAATGAATCTTTGAGTTTCTTTGAGCTGAGACTTCAAAAGCAAACAAGAGTTGCCTACACTGTAGTCTCTAACAACGGTTTCCTATATGTGACCATGAATCTGGGGCAGCATCGATTGTAAATGCACCTTGGGATACCAGAACCTGGAGGGACTGTGGTCTCCACAAGGAGGAGGAGGAGGAGGAGTGCTGTGCTCTAGCTGACTTGGAGAAGCTGAGCTGAACCACGACCAAACATAACTGAAAGCCACATCACGCACGCAGATTCAACACTGTTTCTGCTGGACGCCTAGCTGTCTGCCTATACACAAATTATTAAATAGTTTCATTTAAAAAAAAAAAAAATACAGCTGGTAATAAAATGCTTAGGGACTTCCAAGCACCTGGGTATCCTTATTTCTTGGAGAAAAATGATGAAACGAAATATTCACCATGGTTTTACTTGTATTCCCTTGCTTTGTCTTCCTCCTGCCCCGCTCCAACCACAAACACTTGAGGAAAGGCCACGGAGGTGGGTCAGCGCCGCTGCCACGCACGGGGCCAGCTCTTATGCAAACACTTACAACCTTTAAATTAACTTTAGAGAAAAAAATAAAATTATTTGACAAGGCATATATTAAAGCTGCATAACATCTTCCAAGGGTTTTGCACATTTGGTTTCACAACGCAAAGCTGCTAATACTCGAAACACACAGATCGCTTGCCCGCACGACGTACTCACCGCTACTTTGTTTAACAAGTGCAAAAATCAGAAAGAGGGTGACATCGACATATGTCTAATTCTATGTACACGCAAAAATAAGTGCATAGATTTAACATAGCAATTTTGTTTTTTTTTAAGAAAAGGTATAAGCCAGGCAGTATTGAGCACAGGGCTCTGGCCCCTGAAGGCTTTGAGATTGCAAAGACTTCAGTTTTCAGTGAAAGCAGAGTTTAAAGTGCCTGATGTTTTCACAATCAAGGACTCCCAATTTGATACCTACAGGAAGGGGTGACCTTGAATCAGCTCTGGGCACACGATTACTTCCAGCACCCATCACTTTTCCACTCTAGGCAGCTTCACATAAAATCCCATCACCCTTTTTCCCCACAGCCAAGTTCTTCCTAATATCATTACAGCACACCACAAGGTTCAGAAACCGCAAAGCCTATACAAAAATACCTCAAAGAAGAAAATTTCCCAAACATCATGTGCAATGCACGAAGCAAGTAGTACGCCATGATTAACGCAGCTGGTGAGTTGGCTTTCTTACAGACAGCCACCACCTCTTACAGAAATCAGGGACTAAGCTGAAAATGAGAAATGTTCCACTCTGGGTAAAACCAGGTGCAAAGAAACTGCAGCTCAGCACAGAAAACAGATGATGCTCACGCTTTGCTTTGCAGTTAAACCCTTCCCGCCCTGATCCTACACCCCTTAATGCCCAGTCTCACCTGCTTGAACGGCAGGTTTGTACGCTCAAGGAAGGTAGGATTTGGCTGTAGGTATTGAAAATAAGGAGAAATCCTGTTCTTATCACAAACACACTGATTCTTCTACTACTACGAACCAGTAGGCAGTTAGAGGCATCTTCTGATCTCATATGCAGACCCAGCTTAACTCCACTGGAAAAGCCCCCACGCAACCCCCCTCTCAGTGAACTTCTGCACTGCACAGCCCTTCGGGGAGCTGCCGGAATCCTCCCTCAACCTTCCCTCCTGAAACCTTCCCATCCTTACAAAAGGGATTGCTTCAGCAGGGTCCTACTCCCCCCCCGCCCCGGCCCTCTACTTTCATCCTCCATGGGAATTACAGCCAACAACTGCTCCTACCAAAAAAACAAGTCTCGGCAAGGTCTGAGGTTGCGAGACACGAATATTTGCATTGTAAATCCAGCTCCAAGAGCAACACTTGTCCAGCCAGGAAAGAGGCACCTGACCTGCCTGCCCAGGAAAACCACACCACACCACTTCAAACAAATACTTACAAGAACCTGCCATGTACATCTATGGACCAATTGTTCACCGAAATTCAGCAGTGAATACTTTTGAGAAATGAATTGATACTGAGGAAGATGCAAGTTTTTCCTGGGTTATTCAGAAACTCCCTCTGGCCTCAAAAGAGCTGGGATTTTGCTCCGTGTCCCAGCTGCAGAAAGGCAGGAAAACAAAGCAGCACCGTGCACCCAGTCTGTAACTTTGCAACCTTCTCTTTAGACCAGAAAATGCAGTTTCCTTTCCCCTCAACGATCCCCTTCTCACTCCACCTTCTGTTTTCAACACCCTTTTCTGCTCAGAAAATCACAGACGTTCGTTTCATCGCTCCTCTTCAGCGCTCCTGGCTTCTTGCCTGGTCCAAAGTCGCAACATATCAGACTCAAGCTTCGGTTTGGGCACAAACTTTCTCTATCTTTCTTCAAACTCTCAGGGTTAGTTTTTAAGGTTGGCACACCGAGGACCGTCTTGGACCCGGCTGTACACAAAACCCCAGAGATGCTGTCCTCTGCTCAGATGAGGACTTCCATCATGTCCGTATCTGGAAACTCGGGCTTGTGGAACAAGCTGCTCACTCTGCCTTTGCTGTCAGGCAGCTTCCCATGGCTTGAGTTCTCTGCAATGAGGAGAAGGGAAAGTTGGTCTTCAGCTCAAATTCAACAGCAAATTGTTCCATGCAAATATAAAACAATTTTTTTGGGTAGTGATGGAGCACATCTTAACTGTATGTCCTACATACTGAAAGCCAGATTTGATCAGGAGGCTGAGAACGTGTAATGCTGAATTCCCTGCACTTTGACAGGTATGTTGGTATGCACAGACCCTAAGGGCAGGCACAAAGATGGTATTTAAGAGTCACGGACCAAAGTAACTCTTTTGCTGTGGCCCTAGAGAGAAACAGGCATTTGTGAAAGGTCTACATCACTTTACCAAGTTATTACTTGTCATCTGATCCAGATCCACGGTAGCTCCCTGCAGGCATACTCCTATTCTGCATCAGGTACAAAATTTAGTTTAAAACATCATGGAGGCAGCACAAAAATAATCAGGTAAGTGGTTTAATCTAAAATGTATTACTTTGCCAGTGGGATGGGCTAAGAGAATGTACATGGCCAATTACCACAATGTATGATAGATGTTGTTAGATGTTTATCTTCATCACCATAGTTCTCAACAGTCAAATTCAGGGAGAAGAAGGACTCTGATTTCTTACAAGCAGGAAAAGCTTAAAAAGCTAAATTTTAAGAGTACCTGGAAACAAATTCCAACCTGGCTTGCCCAAAACACAGTAATCCAGAGTTTCAAGAAGAATCAGTGATACTGAGCCCTACTAATGATACATGGCATGTTTTTAGAGAGAAGGCTTGCTTTTGAGACAAAATTAATGTGTAGGAAACTGGATTTTTCAAAATAATATATGTAAAATAAATGTCTCCCTTGCTAGTGTTGCGACCAGCAGTTTGCACCTTTCGAAAATAATTAAAATTGTATTTCTTTACACACACACATACACCCCAAATCTCCACTTTCTCCTTACTATTTCCCCCCAGATTTCCTTTAAAAATAAGGGAGAAAATGGTGCCTTTGCTAACCATGGTTTAAGTTGAAAAAAATGGAAGGGTCTGAGTATGTGAGCAGGTGTTAAGCGTTTTCAAGGTGTGCAACTCTGTAATTTTATCTTTGGTAGCATGAATAATTGCTTTTGTTGGAAACTCTGCCCACCGCAGGCAAGTGGAGCTTTACAGAAGCTGCGGAGGATCAAGCTCTGCAAAGCCAGACCAGGCAGTGCTGGAAAGTTCTCTCCCTATGACTTCAGTTTCCCTGAAGAAACCTCCCCATCACCTTACAAATTGTGAAGCCGTCACCCGGCTCCACCAATACTGGGGTGTCTCTGGGGAACTGCTGACATCCCTAGGGATGCCAGCGTTTCACACTCATGCGGGGATCCAGCAGAGCTCACCCAGTTTCTCACTGGCCACTCGTGTCCCTGGGGGCCGTGGGGCCGGGCTGTGTGACGGGGTGGTAGCCAGCCGTCCACGGCCAGGGAAGGAGGCAGTAGCAGGCCAGAAGAGCTCAGCGCTTTTGTCCGTCTGGGTGCTGCTGTCTTTGCTGCCTGTCTTCACGTGGGAGGCTGCTGGTGGCAGGACAGGCATGCAGGACAAGGAGGGCAGCGGAGGAGGCAGTGAGGGGCTCGATGGGTGGTCGTGGTGCTCCTTCCCCAAAAGCAGCCCTGAAACACATGAAGGTCAGTCACATCCCAGCTCGAAACTAAGTGCTGTCCCCCTCATGTCACCCCAGAGCTACAAGGTGCTGGTCTGGATATGTCTCCAGCCCTTTAGCTTAGCTTAGTTTTTCCCCTTGACACTGCCTGTTGCTCTTCTGACATCCGCATGGTACTTTCCAACCAAAACAGCCTTTTGGGAGCAGCTGCCCTTTCCTGCATCCCCTTCTGCACCCCCATCCCTGTGGTACCTACCCCTGGTGTGGACTCGCACACCTCTGCAGCCCTTGTCCTGTGCAGCCCCACACCACAGTCCTGCACTCATTTTCCCATTTAGCTGCCACATCGCATCATCCACTCCTATCCAAAGGGATGTTCACCCCCTTGTTTAACTTTAACCAGGATTTTTTTCTAACCCAAATTTGTTATTTACTCCCACAAAATTGCAAACATCATCTGCATGTGTCTGGGAGGATTTCCCCCAACTATGGCATTCTACAATCAGTACAGAACAATTAAGATGATTAAAAATATAAGTAAGATACAATGCAAGGTTAAAAAAATGACTAATTTTTGACTTCAGCACAAGGACTAATGTTATTCTCATGGAAAGTGCTCTGGAAACAAGCCAT
Organism: Larus michahellis; assembly: GCF_964199755.1. Taxonomy (NCBI): domain Eukaryota; kingdom Metazoa; phylum Chordata; class Aves; order Charadriiformes; family Laridae; genus Larus; species Larus michahellis. The sequence continues at coordinate 210,474,904 of NC_133896.1, forward strand.
CGAGGCAACGTGCACCATGTCCAGGGCACTTTTGCGAAGCTCAAGCAGAAGGATTAGGACGAAGTGATGGATGAGCCAAAGCTTAACCAAAAAATGAGCCCACCTATGCTTCCCTTCCAGATCTTCTCTTCTTTCTTCTCCTCAGCTATCTGGTTGCTGGTGAGTGAGGTCTGGCGTGAATGCGTGCCCGTAGCAGCAGCAATGGAGGGGACGGACCGAGCTGGTCGCAGGCTGGCGCTGTCGGCTTTCCCAGGGTCCTTCCGTGACCGTTGCTGAAGCACCTTGATCATGGCATCCTTCTCAATTATTTTGGCATGGAGATTCTTTATTCTGCCAAAACATGAATGCTCTGCTTACAGGAATGGAAGAAGAGTTTATACAGGCAGCTCTCCCCGCCCTGAGACAGCAGGATGGGTCCCTGGGTACATGCCCTGCTGCTCTGTCCCCTCCGGTTTTGAGTGACTCAGACAAGGCAGCTCCACCAGTTCCTCTGAGGATAACCATGCACTTTGAAACAGCGAGCATTTCTGGCTATCAAGACAAAACTGGGAACTCTTTTCTGCAAGGTTAACTGAACCCATCTAGCGCTGCGGCTTTACCAACCCAGCAGGAGCAATGAGGGCAGTATCCTGACTGAGACGTGGATTGCTACCTTCACCAGAATGCCAACACACAGGCAATTTACACCCCTGTAATACATCGGGGCCAAATCTGGAAACCCTCCCTCAGTAGGCTGAATTAACCCCACAATTTGGGTCTGCTGTCAGCTGGAGCAAAGACCTGCTGAAGAGAGCAGAAAGGTTCCCTTTGGTTTCTCTAATGGCTGGGCTGGGCTCTTGCTTCTCCTCACCGCTGCAGAAACAACGAGCACGCAGTGTGCAGAGCCGAGCAAAGCTTGCTACTTCTCTCATACAGACCCCAAAGACTCTCAAATCACAAAAAAACAGGATAATCTGAGACTTTTCTCCAGGAATGATTAACACCAAATCATACCGAAAGACTACAAAACCACATTTGAATGAACCAAACTGTACATGTACAATGTAAGAGCCAGATGACTATAGCTTGAATATGATGTACAATATATAGTCCAATGCAGCTGCATTTTGTGAAACAATGAAAGCTAAAATGCTGCATCTGGAAAACCTATACGTACAAGGGAGAAAGCTAGTTACTTCTGTTGGCATTAGTTTTCATAATCAGATGTCTAATTTGCAACGAAAACACAAGATCCTAATCTATCTTTAATGAAGCCAAGGGCAAAACTCCACTGCTTCACTGGATGCAGGATTAGCTTGCATCTGTGAGTGGAAAACAAAAAACAAACCCAGCAAAACCAACCATTGATACTTTCCACAAGCAACAAATACACCTTTTTATAAAAGTGTCTGCAGACCGGTGTTTTTGTCAGGAAGCCAATACTGAAGAACAGATTTTAAATATTTTTTCAGTAAAAACCTAGAGGAATACACAAACTTTCTCAAGGGATTTTTACTCATCAAAAGGCCACTTTTCACCAGGAAAAAAAGCCTGGATTAAAACTACTGTTCAGATCTAATGCTTTTTGAACTAATGGGCCACATATCCACTTGCGTGCTGAAAATAGAGAAGTATCTGCAACAATGAACGTTACTCTTGCTGACTGTCTGTGTCCCAAAAAGTTTATTTTATATCTTCTACTACTTGTAAATGCCTCTTTTATAGCGGTGCTTGTGGCGCTAAGTTTTGCAGGTTTGTTCCTAAATGCCAGTGTGACCATCGCACAACTTGGATGTAGGAAACTTAGTGTGTCTAGAAAGCAGTAAGCAGGCAAGGAGCGAAGAGCGAGGCAAAGGCAAGCCCTTGCGTTGCTCATTATGTAGGAGTGGGATTACAACTTCAGCTTTTATGACCTTGTTTCCAGAGGGAGATTTTCACCGAGATTAAACAAGCATTCAGCTTCCTCGCATGGCAACCTACTTTTAACAATGGAACAGCCTCTGTTTTGTAAGAAGGTAGCTTTTAGCACAGAGACGGTTTAACAGGAAGGTAGGGAGGAAGTTATCTAACAACAGCAACTCTTTAATCCCTGTTTTACTCCTGAAGAGCAAAACTAAGTCAAAGTGAAGCTAAGCCCATCCTTTCTAGGCACGCGTGAAGGAACCGAAGAAGATCATTCTGGTTTATCTGAACCCAGCCCAAACACGACGGCCCCTTACGTGTACTCCATGTCCTGGCAGCGCCGGTTGGCTTGCACGATCTCCTCCTCCTCCTGCCAGCCCCGCACTTCTAGCGCGCTCTCGCTGTAGCTGCCGTTGCGTGAGTGGCTCGGGGCCGAGGTGTCCCTGGCAAAGCGGTTAGACATGGTCAGTCGGGCTCCTGAGACCACAAGGGTGGCTTTCGCAAGTGAGATTGGCACTTGCAAAGAAAACCCCAAACCCACATCTCAAGAGCAAGCTAGTGATGGTTGCCTGTCAAGTGGATGGCTATCTGGCATTGGGTCATCTTGCTGTGGGCTACTCTTGGCTTAGGTTTAGTCATCAACGCTATTAATTAACTGGCTGATACAACAGAGAGCTCATTGTAATCGTGGGTGACCCCCACAGGCCTAACAACCATCCTGAAGGACACGGTCCAACACCAGAGGGACTCACTCACTGGGAAAATGGTCCCAAGCCAACAAGACTACATCAGGGAGATAGTCCCAAGTCAACAAGACCATATCTCAAACAAGAAACGAAACTGTACACTTTGGAAGGTGAAAAACAGCACATGAATCACTGCCTAGACTGAAGTGCAAAAGAAAAGGACCGTCCTGAGTCATGCACTTCACCGCATTTCAAAGGGAAATTTCATTTTAGGATGTTTTCAGGGGATTTGGCTTCTAAAGAAACTGGGGCAAGAAGTTAATTAGCCCGTTCTCCTGATTGCTGGGAAGCCTCACTGCAGTGCCTTCTGTGCTTTTGGGCACCACGCTTTGACACAGACAAACTGGAGACAGTCCAGACAAATGCAACGGGAATGGGAAAGGGCTTATACTGGGACATGTAAGGAATGGCTGAAGGAAGGAAGTCAGTTCAGGACAGGGAAGATACAACAAGCGATATCTATCTTCCAATATTTACAAGGCTGTTACAACATTGAGAGTGATCTGCTGTTCATCAGGTACACCTGAGAAGGGCAAGAAGCCGTTGAGGTAATTTGCAGTAAAGAGGTTTAGCTTAGCTATCAGGAGAACCTTTTTGATTTGAAGCTTAATGAAGTGGTGAATCGGGGGACTTAGGCCACAAAATTTCCCTCGTTACAAGTTTTTAAAACTAGGTTAAAAACCACGTTGCAGAGCATGGGATGGATGCAGCCATATACCAATAGTCCCCGCTTGCTCGATCGGTGTGGTGGGGAGGAGTTGCCTTACCTAAGCTGTGCAATTTGGCAGCCCGAGACTTTGCCGTTGAGGCCATTGCTTGAGTCTGGTGCCTGGATTTGATAAACTTTTGGACCTGGTCAGAAGGGTAAATCCTGTCTGGACTGACTATTATATCTCACTGTCATGACACCATGGAGAAGTGCCTTAACCCTGGCGGCGCGACTCAGAAGGGAAAGGCAAGCAAAATCCAGCCTTAAGAAAATATCTATTCCTTATTATTCCCCCATGCTTTCCATGGTGGAGAGAGCTGCCTGCTTGCACCAGAGCCATCTTACCTCTCCGTTGCAGCTGTGGCCGCCGCATTCATGGCAAAGTGCCTGATTGTACTCTCCTCCAGGTACTTCTGCTCCCACTTGGTCATGTCAGCTTCCAGGGCCAGGATCCTCTCCTCCTTCTCCCGCACCAGCTCCATCAGGGCTGGGGCATTATGCTCCGGGAGGCTGCTCGCCTGGTAGCTGCCCTGCCTCTGTTGGTGCAAACAGTGACAGATATTCACCCTCTGCCAAGTAGGGGAGCTGCTGACCCTTTTTTCCCCACTTTCCTAAGCACGCAAAGACATCCCCATGTCTTTTGACAGGGGCAGGTGGAACCCCCAGGCTAAACCCCGTAGACTGCAGGAGGACAGGCAGGTTGACCGTGTATGCAACCCCACCACACTTCTCCGGACCATGTTGACAGAAGCAGGGATTCGGCTGTTCCCTGGATGTGCAGGGAATTCATGGGATACCCCAAGCCAAGGGAAAAGGCAGGAAAAAAAGCTGGTAGAGAAAAGAAGCAATGAAGCTTTAGAAGATATTGCTCTTGCTGGGACTTCATCACACAGCTGGGCAGTGCTCGGTATGGACAGGCCATTATTACCAGAGGGTTTACATAAAAAAGCAGAAAAAAAAGTGACATGTAGCCTAGCTAAATGTAACCTATTTAAAACAGCAGCTCGGAAAATACCCTGGATGTGGATTTCTGCCTGTCTCTTTTGGCACATTAGTTCTCATGTGCCTTCAGCAGATGCTTTCTGTGGCGCAGCAGGTAACTTTCTGACCGGAGGGGCAGAAGACGCCCAGGCACTGAGGGGTGGCTCCCAGGAGATGCTGACAAGCAGCAATGGGTGCATAACCCTCTGCATCTACACTGTGAGGAAAGCACTTACCCAGGCAGGATTTATCCCACCCAGTTACAGGCACTTAATTAAAGCACTTAAGCAGCACGGGTAGCTGCCTCGAGCTCCTTTCACTGCTGGTGGAAAGCGGAGGTGGATGGAGATCCAGCCCTTGGCTCAGGGGAGGTTGGGTGGGATGAGCCCACGCTGGGGAGAGAGGCACAAAGCTCTGGGAGAAGTCAGTAAAAGTAAATGAATTTTTTTTTCCAATTAAAAATGCAAGAGATTTGTCACACTCCACAGTGCACAGGACTGTGTTAAAGGGGAAACCATGTCTCCGGAGCACCGGCTTGTCATCCATGCTACACCATGAACTTCCACCAGCAAAGCGGTTCCCTGGCACAGTACCAGCACACCGGAGCAAGGGCTGCAGCAACCATTTCCATTTTCCAAACCACATTTCCTCCTTCTAGACACTTATCTCCTGCTTAGGAGAAACTAGAGATACCAGGAGAGGGCTGCAGCCTTTGCCTTTGGTGCGGTAATGACACGTTTGGAAGCTGCTTTCTGGAAATGCAATATGGAGCAGCCCTTAGGAGCAACAGCTGCGACTCTGTTCCTGCAATAATCAGCGCCTACACTTCAAATATTGTCAAACCACTGGCAGAAAGGTAATATTTTGGAAGGAAGGTCCTGGTCTGTAAATGGCATCTTGGGACGTCACAGATACCTGTCATCTTCTCAGTCAAAACCACTGACAGCCCTGCACGCTCAGCCTGCAGCGCTAAGTCAAAGGCAGGTTTTTTTGTCCAAGCTCGTGCATCAGTGATAATGAAGATCTGCCATTTGGACTTGGTTACCAAGAAGCCAGGAACAGAAGAGATTCTGGCTCGCTGCCTCCTTCTGCTGACTCTGGTAAAAAGGAGAAAAAAGCTCTTTTTTTCTCTGTGATGAGAAAATATTTCAGTAGACAACTCAGAGAGGACAGCTCTAAAGTAAAAAGTAAAAAGTAAAAAGTAAAAAGTAAAAAGTAAAGTAAAAAGTAAAAAGTAAAAAGGGTTGCATCTCATAAAACAAGAAGTATAAATAATAATAATAAAAAATACCCCAAAGTCTCCCCTCAAAGCTGAGAGGTGAGGTGTGAAGTCAGAGTATCTTTCTCCTTAAAACTTGACAGAGGGAACTGGTGCAGGCATTTGAGAATATGGCAACCCAAAATGCAGTTGCTGATTACAGTGACAAAAAAAAATATTAAAAATGAAGCAATCTGTAAGTTACAGAGGAATTTTCTGCTAAAACGAGCAGACGTAGCCTGAACTCCCAAGACAAGGACTTTGTCGACAGTCCATCCCATTTACTTAATATATTGATTTGTCCCTATTTTCCAGCCCAGAGAACAAAACCTTTTCTAGTTCTAGAATTCACTTGAATTTCAATTGTATTTTCTCAAATGTTCTCTCATTTACAGCAGCATTAGCATGCCATACCCCACGTAATTTCTTTTTTAAAGGAGAGCAGACTAAGGGGCAACTGAGAAGAGCTACTGGAAGAAGACAGGAACAGCAAGCCCATGGGGGACAGGGCAAGAAAGAAATAACGTGCTTATACAGCAGCAAGGAAGAGCGGAGACGGCTGGGAAGGGTCTCCAGGGAGCAGCAGTGACAGTGATGCTGTTGGAGGGGTGCTGGGGAACCTGCCCTGCCCTGCCCTAGGGGTGCTGGTGAGAAGATGCTCTCAGGTCTGGCCACCAAGCGGGGGTTTGATACACTTCGTACGTCTGCTCGCTCCCCTCTGAAGGCAATCCCTGCGTATTTGGCACTTGGTGCCAGCTGTAGCCTGGAAATCCTCCCTGCAACCTCCTCATGGTTTTTTTTTTTTTTTTTTCCCTTTTCACAGATGACTGGACTTTGAGACTTAGGGATGGAGGAGGAATAACAAAGGAACAACTGTGCATAAAATACGAGCATAACACTATCCCTCTAAGAACACAGGGCTGCCAAAAAACAAGGGGACGCACACAGAAATGCAAACCTACATTTCTAGACCATTATGGACTGGACTGATATTTAAATAATTTATTGTCTGAAGATGACACCATTTGTCTCCAGATCTGTCATGGATAGAGTTTTCTGTGAAACAACCGTACCAGCTTTGCCCAGAATAAATACGGCCCAACCTCTTTCTCCCACCAAATCCCACACCATCCACGTTGCTTTTTCAATGCAAGATCAGCCCAAGTCTGTGGGCTAAATCTCATGCCTACGCGTACCACACCTTTTCTCTCCTCCATCGGTGTGGAGCTGATCTTACACAATCTGTGATTGCTGGAGAGATGTGGAAGGATGTTCTCCCCTGGCAGGTGTGGGGCCACCTGGTGTGGGTGAGACTGGTGTGGGCAGGGGAGTCAGGACCTCCCAGCCCCGCAGCAGGCAGGGCTCGGCTGTGCCCAGCATCCCCACTGCAGAGCTCCCCCATCCTCCGCTGAAAATCAGGAGTTAGAATCATAGAGTGGTTTGGGTTGGAAGAGACCTTCAAAGATCATCTAAGTCCCACCCCCTTGTTGGGGGGAGGACATCTTCGGCCGAACCAGGTGGCTCAAAGCCCTGTCCAACCTCATCTTGAACACTTCTAACGATGGGGCATCTACAACCCCATCCAAGGGAAAGGCTTAGTTGGAAGGCCCAATGACTGAACCCAAAAGCAAGGTGGCACCTGGCAGGACTGCAAGCGACCGTCCCTCTTTAAAAGCAATGCCGAAGGCCCCGTGCTGCGGTCCTGCACAGACCGTCCCATTCTCACCTGCTGCATCCGCAGCGAGTCCAGCTCCCGTTCCAGGCGTGTGCGCAGCCGCCGCTCCATCTGCTCCCTCTTCTCGCAGGCCGCCTGCAGCTGGGTCAGCGCCTGCTGCAGCTTCTCCACCTTCTCCACGTAGGCCTGCTTCCTGCGCAGCTGTGGGGGACAGGGGGGTCAGCAGCACCAGGGGACACCTCACACCCACCCCAGGCTGCTGGGACCCCCGCGCACTTGCAGGTGATTGTTGGGCGCAAGCACGGCTTTGGCCGTTTGCTTCGCAGAGTTTCTCCGTGGGAAGGATGGCGCCCCTTTGATGGGCAGGGAAAGGGCACAGCAGGCGTCGCTGGGGCAGCTCTACCCCTTTCAGAGGGAACGCTGCCCAGATCTTCCACCCATTGGGGATCAACTAGCCACGAAACCCCCTGGCCATTTCTAAGCAACAGCCATCATGTTGGTGGATACTCTTTGGGCAAATACACAGACTGGCCTCAGCTAAGAGGAATCCCAGTGAGTTTTATCGACTGGTGACACTCAGCACAGAGTCTGCACCCAAACAGAGTCTCTTTTTTTCAGCCCTGCATATCTGCTCAATGCAGGTGGAGCAAGCGGAATGCCAGCAGATAGAAGCGCTCCACCTGCTCTATCCTGTTCACTGGCATGACCATGCCGACGTACAGATGTGCTGGCAGCTAAAGCCAGGCCTCCTTATGTATATAATGCGATTATTGAAGGGCTTAACATGACACAAGGATTTTGCAATACAGGGTTTTACAGCCAGAGATTGCTCGAGCAGCATACCCCAAAAGAAATTTGCAAGTGGACTGCAGATGTTCAGGGTGCTTAGCGGCTATCCCCACTTCTGGCTTCCTACCAGGCCACCGGGCACTCAGTGACACCGCAGGGTGTCGTGATCGGCAGCAGCTGGCACACTTGAGAGCCCTTGGGGAGAGGAGGCTGCAGAGGCCAGACACGCTGGGCATCAGCTGTGCTGGGCACTGGCATGGGCAGCAAAGCCTGTGCTGGAACCTGACTCCCAGCCAAAATCTGGTACCAAGAAGGGGCGAGCTCACTCACAGAGGCCAGGCTGACCAAAAACCTCGCCCACGGGGCTGCGGCAGTGGGGTCTGCTTGCTCACCCCACAGGCTGCAGTCCCGGCCTCGGGAAACCCAGTTCCCCTCTTCTCCCCCAGCCTTTTGTCATGAATTTTCTCTTCACAAGCATGAATAAATTTACTTTTCTAAAGACATCTGCTTTGTAGTACAAAAAGCAACAGCGCACACAAACTGAAGCTGTGAACCGCAAAAGACTTCGATGAACCTCAAAAGACCCTAAAACACTCTTGACTTAACTCCCTGCCTCAGAAAGGGAGGGTGAATTGGTTTGAATGCTGAGCCTCTGTGAAGCCCCAGCTGGACCCCATCTGCGGCCTGGGGGTTAATGGGGGATGCTCAAGGTCATTGCTATGATCACTAAGATCCTCTTCAGGACTTCTAGTCTCCCTCACTTATTTGTACACTCATTTGAGACCTGAAGTTTTTCAGAAGCAAAACAGGAGGCAGAAAACCGCATTAACTCCAGTCAACACTGGGGAACTAGACAAATAAGAGAGGCTGGAGAGGTGCTGTGAGCTGGCAAGGCCAGGGCCGAAACCATATCCTAGTGCCTACCTCTTTTTTAAGTTGAAATTAACTGTTGTAATTAACTGCAATGTGGGTTATGATATAGAAGCTACAGCCACAAAATATCCGTGTCTAAATATCTAGGGGATGTAGCGAGAAGTTTGCTGCCTTGTTCCTGGGCATGTGGAGCAAATAAACCCCAGCGCTGGGTCCCCCTGGCTCTGTGAGGTTCCCCTTCACCCAGCGTCCTCTGCTTAGCCCAGGACTCCCATCCTGCAAACAAGTTTTTTTTTTAATTGTGTGATGCTGGATTCACCTAGGTCCCCTCCCACTGTTTACAATGACAATAAAATCACTTTTTCTTGAAATTCCTCTTCCGGCACCCTAAATCCATTCATGTCACAGGTGAAGTGAAATACAGGCTTGTTCACAGCAAAAGCAAAGCTTGGCCTAAACAAACCTCCCCAGCCAGGGCCAACAACTGGCAGTGTGACCTCCCTAGCCCTGCTGTAATCCAGGCTAACGCTTATGGCTCCCGGGGCTTTCCATGAAAATTAATGAGATTATAATCCCCACTAGTCTCTGGCAGCAGCACGAAGATTGCATTCCTCGGGAGCTCATGACTTGCCAAGACAGACACAGCAGTGGCTTTTTGCTGAACGTGCTATTTTGGCAGCAGGAAGGTGCCTGTGCCACCTCCCAGCCACACCAGTGTGGATCGGAGAGGGGAAGGGGGCTTCCCCGGGGTCCCTCAACAGCCAAGCTCATTTGCTCCCCCATGTCCTGCCGGATGCTGGAGGGTCCATCTGTATCACAGCAGCCAGAATTTGGCTTTGCAGCAGCCCTTGAAGCACTGGGTTCACATACTCGTGCACCTCTGCCTGCGTGGGTGAGGCGATGCACACACATCCACCGCCTTAGAAATCAATCTTGTTGGAGATATGCAACAAGACAGTTCCCCCCTTCACAAATTTATAGGGAGTTTCTTGAGCCAATTTTGACTTTTCTATCCTGCCTGTAGGTTCATAAGCAAAAAAATTCACCCACGCATTTAAAAAATGAAGTACAACATGTTGTCATTTAAATTAATGGGCTTGTCAGTGCAGTATGCATCTGTAAGAGGGGGACTGCAATCAGAAATACATGGTACTAAGCTCCAATACCTCACAGAAACACAGACTCAAATGAAAAAAAGCTGGATGGCACCTGGAGAGGTACCAGTCCATCCTTGTGCTGCAAGGTAGGATCGACTCTATCTAAAACCTGGCACATGTCTGTATAATCTGTTTACAAAACTCTCCAGGGGTAGGGACTCCACAGCCTCCCCCTGCAAACTATTTCACGGCTTATTTTCCTTTACTGCCAGAAAACTTTTACCCTAATGCCTAATCTGGCTTTCTCTTATGCAATTTAAACAAATTACTTCTTGTTCTGTTTCCAAACTGTGATCTACTAGAGCAAGAAGCATTTAATGAAACAATTCACATATTCACAAGATCAGCAAACTTGCCTGAACACTGCCCTGGGACAAGGGATTAGGAAAATAAAGATAAAGAAGAGCTAAGGCTAAAAGGGGATGATCCAAGCAAATAAATCTGAGTAAAGGCAAGTGGGTCTTGGAAAAGCATCTGCACTAGGAACGTAATTCCAATTTGAGCTACAGGATGTCTACCCTATAGATATAAGTTTTGAGCTGAAGACGGTAAGAGACGGAGAATCCGCTATCACCCTAAGTGGGTTGTTTCAGTGGTAATTACTCTAACTCTTTATTTCCAGTCTGATTTCCTCAGCTTTAGCCCCCAAACACTGCATCTCATTATTTCTTCTTATGTTAAAGAGCAACATTTAATCTGGCTGACAGCAATCCCTTCTTCATGTTCATGTGCATGGACTGGAGCTCAGCCACCTCTTCACTTTAATTGTTCACAGCAAAGAACAGCTTCTGGGCCCCAAATAAATTCTACAGCTGTTTTCTGAAGCCTCTCCAAGAATTCAGTCTTCTATCCAAAGCGTGGACCAGACACACGATTCCAGCAGCAGTCTCCTAAATGACATGTGGTGATAATACCACCTACATATTTTTGAATTAAATCCTTCTACTAACAGGCACTCAGGATAATGTAGATTTACACAGTATGCTATCTTATGTTAATTCAACTTAGTAGCTACTGCTTATTTCTCAAGCCTTGACTTAAAAAGCGTTTAAACTTAATTACATTCTGGTGGCAGAAGAAATCTGTGTGGATTTACAAACCAGAGCCTGAGGTAGAGCTCTGTTAATACTAATAGTCATTTTCATTTGAGTGATTTTATGTTTCCTTCAATATATTCCAAATTAGAGTCAAAACCCCTGGTTTAAGATGAAGGGTCAAAACTTCAACAATATCTGCTGCATATGTTTCAAATTGAGCTCCAGAAACTGTTAAAAAGGTGCTCTGATTTAGTGATGAAACAGGGCAAAAGCAAGGGAAAGGGAGCACAGGAGCGTGGGCACACAAGCCAGATTAACCGCACTTCACCCGAGCTGCATGACACTGCCTTCAACAATTAAAACACGTCAGCTGGGATAAAATTCATTTGAACTCCCCTAGAATGAAAAAGGCAGTTAAACGCTACACTAGGTCAATGTGCGTTTGCTCAGGCTGAGGGCTCTGACAGACAAACTCTGGTAAATACTGTTGCATCACCTTCACATGTTGTCACCCCTGAGATCTACCATGCCCTATGCAAGAGGTTACCACCTCCATAACATATACCATGCCCTGGTCAGGAGGTTTCCACCTCTCTAACATCCACCATCAGGAAGTTACCACTTCTGTAATATCTACCATGAACATACCTGAACCTGAACATGCATAAGTCTACAGGACCCGACAAGATGCATCCCAGAGTCCTGAGGGAACTGGCTGACGTAGTTGCCAAGTCACTCTCCATGATATTTGAAAAGTCATGGCAGTCAGGTGAAGTCCCCAGTGACTAGAAAAAGGGAAGCATTACACCCATGTTTAAAAAGGGTAAAACAGAGGACCCTGGGAATTACCGACCTCTCAACCTCACCTCTGTGTCTGGGAAGATCATGGAACAGATCCTCCTAGAAGCTCTGTTAAGGCACATGGAGCACAGGGAGGTGATTTGAGACATCCAACATGGCTTCAACAAGGGCAAGTCCTGCCTGACCAACCTCATGGCCCTCTATGATGGAGTGACTACAACAGTGGGCAAGTGAAGAACTATGGATGCCATCTATCTGGACTTCTGCAAGGCCTTCGACATGATTCCCCACAACATCCTTCTCTTTAAATTGGAGAGGCATGCATTTGATGGGTGGATTTTTTGGTGGATGAGGAATTGGTTGGATGGTCGCATCCAGAGGGTAGTGGTCAACAGCTCAATGTCCAGATGGAGATCAATGACAAGTGGTGTCCCTCAGGGGTCCATAGTGGAACAAGTACTCTACAATATCTTCATCAATGACATTGACAGTGTGATTGAGTGCACCCTCAAGTTTGCTGACAACACCAAGCTGAGTGGTGCGGTTGACATGCCTGAGGGATGGGATGCCGTCCAGAGGGACCTGGACAAGCTCAAAAAGTGGGCCTGTGGGAACCTCGTGAGATTCAACAAGGCCAAGTGTAGGGTCCTGCACATGGGTTGGGGCAACTCCCTGTATCAATACAGGCTGGGGCAAGGGACTGAGAGCAGACCTACTGAGAAGGACTTGGGGGCACTGGTGGATGAAAAGCTGGACATGGGCCGACAATGTGCGCTCACAGCCCAGAAGGCCAACCATGTCCTGGGCTGCATCAAAAGAAATGTGGCCAGAAGGTGGAGGGAGGTGATTCTGCCCCTCTACTCCACTCTGGTGAGACCCCACCTGGAGTACCGCATCCAGCTCTGGAGCCCTCAGCACAGGACAGACATGGACCTGTTGGAGCAGGTCCAGAGGAGGCCACAAAAATGATCAGAGGGATGGAGCACCTCTCCTATAAAGACAGGCTGAGAGCTGGGGTTGTTCAGCCTGGAGAAGAGAAGGCTGCAGGGAGACCTTATTGTGGCCTTTCAGTGCTTAAAAGGGGCCTATAGGAAAAATGGGAACAAACCTTTTACCAGGGTCTGTTGCGGTGGGACAAGAAGTAATGGTTTTAAACTAAAAGAGGGGAGATTCAGACTAGATATAAGAAAGAAATTTTTTATACTGAGGGTGGTGAAACACTGGCACACGTTGCCCACAGAGCTGGTAGATGCCCCATCCCTGGAAATACTCAAGGCCAGGCTGGACGGGGCTCTGAGCAACCTGATCTAGTTGAAGACGTCCCTGTTTATGGCAGGGCGGTTGGACTAGGTGGTCTTTAAAGGTCCCTTCCAACCCAAACTATTCTATGATCCTACCATATGCCGGGCAGGTGGTTACCACCTTCATAATGTCTTCCTTGCCCCAGACAGGAGGTTACCACCTCTGTAACTTCTACCATGCCCTAGGCAGGAGGTAACCATCTCCTCAACATCTACAATGCCCTGGGTGGGAGGTTAGCAGCTCTCTAGAGGGGAACATTTGCCCTCTCCTCAGCTTCACCAATCCACAATCCAGGATCCTAGCTCCAGTTCCCACCAGAGGCACATTTCTGTTGGATGCCTAGATGAGGAACCAGCAACTGCAAAGCTCTTAGAGACAGAGCCCTAAGGCTACAAACGTATTTACTACAACCCGGCAGGCATAGGGCAGCTTCTCACACTACCTGCCTGGAAATCTGCGTTTATGCTTCTGCTGCCTTCACCAGTGTGTATTCAGCAAGTCAGTGTTACGTGCCAATAACACAGTGACAGTGTGTGAAGCAGCCAGGGAGCTAAACACATTTCTTCCCGCCCCCCACCCCCCCCCACCCCTCCCCCCGTGTGATGCTGCAACTGCACTAGCAGGTGTTGCCACCTAAAAAACGTTCCTTTATTCAGCCGCTTTGTAATGAAATGCAAATAGAAAACCTCGGGTTACCTTTAAGGCAAACAGTGTCAAGTGAATTACGTACAGATTAAAGGTACGCTAGCTCCTGCAGCTACCCCAAAGGGACTGCCCCAGATACACTGGGACGGTGAACGGGCTTTAGACCAACTAACAGAGGAGCAGTTAAACTTAATGTGATCCTCTTCTTGCTGCTAAGTGCATCCACCAGAGGCAATGGAGGTTTTAAAATGTTCCTAAATAGGAAGTCAGAATGGTCTAATGGTCAGGAACAAAACAGCAATGCCTTCAGCACCTACATATAGTACCTTAAATCTTCTAGACTCTAAGTAACCATTAGGTAGCCTAAGAGGGGGTCTGTCATCCTGGATACCCTGACAAAAAACATTCAAGTATCAATGAGGTCAATTCACCTTTCATCTTTTCAAGACAACGAACTGCACTCAAGTTACTTGCAGGTATTTGAAAAATGATTCTATGAAAAGATCCTCCCTGCTCCTCTCAAAATGCCTTGCATCCACGCACCCAGCAGGCTCCTGTGGATTTTCCCCCAGGCCAGCCCTGGGGAGGGTGCAGCTGGGAAATGCAGCACCAAAACGGAACAGACCCGCCCAAATTCATGCCAGCAGCCTGTGCCAGAGCATGAACCTCTACCCAAGCCTGCTAGATGAGTATCCTTGCCCTCACCAATGGCCCGCCTGCTCGGATAGTAAAGATTATGTTTCTTTTATTCCCCGTAAAACATTTTCCCTCTTTGTTGGTCACAGGGCTAGAGATTTTAGGGCCAAAAAGGCCTGTTTTGACAGTCTTGCCTGATCTGCCAGAGTGCACAGACTTTCAGTTAGTTATTAAATCCACACCTTTTCACTGAAGGTCTTAAGGAACAAAATAAATTGAGACTCAGAGACCTCCAATAATGGAGAACTGACATCACTCTTAGCTATAGCTAAAACTGAGCATCATTTCCACTTTAAATTTGTATAACTCTAGCTTCCAGCTACCAGATGTTGTTCTGTACTTGTCCGTCAGTTGGAAGAGCCCTCTCTTCCTGGGATTTCTCTTCCCATCTGAATATCTATTTTCACTATCAGGCTTACAGGAGCATTGCTTGAGCAAGACCTCTTGGGGGTTTTGTGCAGACTTCTTGGGTCTCATGGTATGACAGGTTTTTTCAAGCTCTCAAATAAAACCTGTGGCTCTTTGTAGCGCCTGGAAGGTCTGCCTCCAGCCAGCTCTGTCAGTTCTTCTAAGACCGCTGTTCAGATATGAAGTTATCAAGCCCTGCACTGCTGTGCTGCTGTGCACATCTCAAAAGCCTCCTGGCATTCTTTGGGGAGAAATGGCATGTACCAACATCACGTTTGTACTGCAGTCCCAACTCAGTGAGTAGTCAGCTCTTTATTTGGTATTTCTGTGAAGTCCTACCATGACCCAAGCCACCTGCTAGCTGCGTTTGGTGTTGCCCCTGGTTACATGTTGAAGACTCTGCTCTGAAAACATCTATGGTTGTGGTCTCCTTTGCTTGTTTGCTTGGCTCAGTATTGTATAACTATGCATAGTTATACATATAAGTACGCAGTGCAAGGGGAGCAGGAAGACCTGCCACACCATGGCTAGAAGAGATTCAGGACTCAGACGGAAAAAGCCCTAACCATGAGCCACGCTAGCCTCAGAGTAGAGAAATGCTGCCCATGCCTCACCTCCTCTTCCAGTTTGATGACCTTGGCTTGCGCATTGTTTAGGGCCTGGTCAAGGATTTCGATGTGCCTCCGCTGGTCCTCATTGGCAGAACGCACAGCTGCCAGCTCCATCTCCAACTTCTCCTTCTCCTTCAAGTGCTCTTTGTCTGAAAGAAAGACAAGAACAAGGGCCGCTCCATCAGGACAGCTCGTAGGCCCTGGGCCACATCCTTAGAAAAGCAAAAATCACGTGAAGCGGCAGCGAGCAGGGCCATTACAACACAGTGCTGAGACACAGCGGGCAAGGAGTTTCTACTGCCAAGGCTCATCTCCTCAATGCCCAGCTTTACGCGAGCACCAGCAGCAGAAACGAGCGGCAGCTTGGGCTGCATCTGCACTAGCAGAGCTTGTGGACCCGGGCACCGCCTCATAATTGTCCATTCTGCTGAACTACTAGCACGCTCCCCAGCAAAATTTTGGCTTGTACCAGCTACTCGTTTCCCACGAGGATTGCCTATGTCAAGGACTGTTTATAGCTGCCAGCTTGGATGCTGCTGCCCTTCTCTAAGGGATGAGAAACCTCAGCCATGTGGATGCTGGCTCTGCCATGCCCAGTCCGTTTTATTTGCAAGGATGGAGATTATGAGATACAGAACACGTGAAGAAGCCAAATAATAAACACAGATCTGTGCTGGACAGCTTGAAAACAGAAAGAGGGGAAAGCAATAATGAAGAATAAGATAGGAGGCACCTGAACAGGCTTTCTCTGGACATACAGACAAAGGGGAACTGTGGGAGGCATTCCAACACTGTGGGGTCCCTGGGAGACTTTCCAGTCCTCCTTAAAGGGTCCAGCAGTTGGTGCTTCTCCCTCATTAAGTGCCTTAAAGCACCAGGAGTGAAACTAAAACATGTAGATAACCTCCGTGCTGGAAAATCATCCCTTTTTTGGATAAGACATTAAAAAAACCACAACTGGCTAAATTCAGTCAGCTTTGCTCACATCTTTCTCTTTGGCAACAAACTGCAGTCCCACCATTGACTTCACTGGCAAGCTGCCTCAGGAAAGGCTCGGCTCCATCTACCTCTGCCCTGACACTGCTGAGAAGCCATTTCAGGGAACATGAGCATCACGGGCCAATCACTGGATCCCTGACATCGGACCCCAAACAGTTAATGATTGGAGGGAGCAGGGGACGGAGGTTTCATTCAGTGAAATCTGAGATTTTAAAATCCGGCCTTCGTTCTTAATGACGCCAAAAATAAAGCACTTGGCAAGACCCCAGGACAGAAAATTTCTTCCAAAAATTAATTTGGCATCAATTAAACATTGTTTTGATTTTTGACTTTTTAAACACAGCATTACAGAATTTGTTATTTTTTAGATGAAGTGGAAAGTTGCTCCAAAACCATCAAAACATGGAAAATCTGCCCCTAATATCCAGCCTGTCCGACCCAGGTGTGACCAGTCAAGCTGCAAGCCCCACCACTATCCACCTCCCACCAAGGAGGGTCAGGAACCTTCACATGGCCAAAGCCAGGCCATTTCAGACCTGAACTACCCCCCCAAGGGCCTTATTCTTCCTTAATCACAGACGGGATGAGAACAGGCTTAATTTACACACTACCAGTAGGCACCTGCAGCAAGGTGAGATGCGTAGGAGCTGAGCCATGAGGAACAGAGCACAAATAGCAAAGGTGAGCCCAAACCCACCTGTCCGTCTTCCCATTTATCCTAAAAGGAGGAATTCGGCACCTCACAGAAACATTCTCTGGCAGGAACACTGGCACATTGGCCTCTGCAAAGCCCACGAGCAAAGCCCAGCGAGTGCTGTGCGCACCGCGCCACCGACTGCCACCACAATCCATCTTGGTATGACATGCCTTAACCTTCCCACATCAGCAAGAAATTTTATATTGGACACGCAGGTCTCCTCCTTCAACGCAAAGACATTTACTTCAATCAGATTCACAAGAAACGTTATTATCTACTATACAAAAGTGTAAATCTGGGCAAATTATCAAGCAGCTAATTTCATTAGAGGGTGAAGAAGCCGGAAGATGAATGCTATTTCAGCCCTGTGGCACTCCACTGTCTCATGCTGGGACAACATTTGCTGTGCTCCAGATTTGAAACCAATATTATAGGAGGACAGCACATAGGAAAACAGGACTCAGGACCTTCACTTTCAACTTTCATACGAGGAACTTGAAGCACTCAGCTTGCTCTGCTGCATTACACTTTCTATCCCCCCCTTAAAGGAGGACAAGGTTACACTGTACACAAAATGACCACTGAACCCACGAGAAAGCTGACAAGAAAAAAATCACTTCACAGCTCTCAACACTTCTCCACGTCACCTTCTCCCTGCAAAAAGCTGGAGGTACATTTTATAAGTACTTTCCTATATTACATTAATTGTTAGCAAAGAAGGTCTTTGTTGAATGTACCTTAAATTCTCTTCAAGTACATACAGGTATCCTTAAAGTCTAAAATTACCATTTTACTGTGCTACACTGGCACGTACCTTCTGCCCAGGCATGTGCTTTTTACCTAACAGACTCCATCTAACACCTGTTTCTATTTTCTGGTGGGTCACTGCTACATCCCATTACTGAACATTCCCCAAAAGTCTTCTCAGCTGTTTGTTGTAGCTGACAGTTGTAATCTCACAGCTTTCCACCCAATGCCTCTGACTGTTGTACCTCAACAGACCGAGGACATTACATCAATATTCCGTGGCTGGGTAGAAGAAAAAGGAGATAAAGCCAAAAGCCTGCTTCGCTGCCTCGCAACCAGGCTTTCTGAGTTGCCAAGCTGGGTAGGTACACCAAGAGCAGACCAGTCTTGACCCTGCTTTGAAGCAGGAACATTAGACGGAAAGATACACTCAATCGCTGCCACCCCTTCACTACACTAGGATGCGACCACCAGCTTTTCACACAGACCTCAAACGTAACAGAAGGTTTTGATCTGATCAGTCTTGAAAGAAAAACAAGAAATATGTTTTTAACGTACCATTTACCAATATCAGTTGAATGTGTGCCCTCAAACCCACTCATAAATAACACTACATTATAGATAGCACAGGTCCACCCCGCACGCTTCACAAGGAGTGGCTGTGTTAACCAGCTCATTGCAACCTTCTCCTGCAGTTTCACTCACAAATGGCAGGTCCCAAGACCCCTCTGGAGTTTGGACCGTGCCAGCACCAAGAAAATGCTGAGAAGCTGCAGGAGGTTGTGCTCGAGGTCCCTGAGTCCGTTTTCGCAGGTGGTGATTAACAGTAATAATTATGATCGATTGTAATATACTTAATAAATGGTTCAGTGCATGGTTACTTGTGGTCACTGACCTAAGCAGGGATGCAGAAAGGTTTGATGCTCTGTTGTCAGAGGAAGCCGCTGAATGTCCACTGAAACTCGTGATGGCTTTCCTTACCCTACAAAGTATCGCAGGCATCTTAAGCACAGTCTGATTTACAGTTAGGATGTTTCCATTTGCATGTCATGAAGTACAAGTCAGGGGAGAATTTGACCTTCACGTGTTGAAAACTGAAATCAGATTTCCCACTCCCCTTCGAAGGGCCGGGGAAGTCACGCAGAACAGATGCATTTTTGTATTTGACACCATTTCTTCAGGATGCTGCTCCCTGTGCAGGTGCCCTTGGCTGTGAAATGAGAGGGCAAGGAGCTCCCTTTCACTTGCCCCTGAAGATTCTGCCTCTGCCCTGACTATTTCCTGTCTTAATACCTCCATACGCCTTCATCGGTCACTGCTTCATGTCTTTCCTTAAAGGAACCTTTTTCACTGACAAAACACCACATAATTATCATGAAACTAATAGGCTGCGAGTTCTCTCCTACCCCTAATACAACAGTACCATTTTTCTCCGGCACAAATGCCTACCACTTAATACTTTGAGGCATGCAGACTGGCTTTGCCTATTATTATTACAAAGAATAAGAGGTTTTGTCACCTCCGGTCTCCATCTCACAGCGCATGACCACTCTGCACTGTTGCACTGAGAGAAACTGAGAAATGATCCCTGAACATCCTGCCTTGCCAGACTTCTTTTTCAGGGAGTTCTTCCTATTACTGGAGTTTTACCACAGTGTTCATTCTGCATTTGCATTATTACCAAGGATGAGCATTAAAAAAACCTCATGAGTTTTATCTCTCCTTCTTCATAAAATCATCAGGCTGGCTTCAAAATGATAACTTTTAGGAACTTGCTGATGTTGGAGTCTTTTTATATGACCTGGGTCAGGGATGTTAAGGGATCATGTTT
Source organism: Larus michahellis (assembly GCF_964199755.1). Lineage (NCBI taxonomy): Eukaryota > Metazoa > Chordata > Aves > Charadriiformes > Laridae > Larus > Larus michahellis. The sequence continues at coordinate 210,494,747 of NC_133896.1, forward strand.
TCAGGCTGTTTTCTATAAACATAGGGACTTGAGTACTGCTTTTGCTTTCCTTAAGAAAATAAAGATTTGTATTTCCTAATATGACTTAACAAGCTACTACCCTTAGGAAAAATCCAAACACGAGTTTCACGACAAAATTGCGACAGTTAATGGGAGCACATGTAGGCACCATTTTTTCTCTTCTAAAACCAACTGTTTCAGTCTCAGTATACAAGTGTACACAGAGCAGATAAAACAAGATGCACCCCTTCTCCTCTCAGTTTTCTGCCTGAGTATTCCATCAAAAGAGCTGAGGAGGGTACAAACCACGCTTGGAAAACCTCCAGGTTAGCAGTGGGGTGCAACCCTGGTCACGGTCTGCCTCTGGGGAAGATAAAAGCATCAGGGTATAAATGCAATCAGCAACAGAGGATTTCCAAGCAAAACCTTTTATGGGCTCTCAGAGGGGTGCTTTAGGCTGATACCCTGATATCGAGGTCATTACTGTGCGTGCCCCAGCAGCCCAAAGAACCTGACTGAAGAGGACTTGCTTTACATGTGCCCATTTTTCTATTCTTGGAAGCACTCTGCATTGCATTGGTAACATTGAGCTCTCTGGCCTAGCCAGGAGACACTCAAAGCATCCAGCCCGTCTTGTGTGATAGGATCTGAAAAGCTATATTTGTTCGTAAGCTGTGAATTGATAGCAGTAATGTGCTGAGTGCACAGCGCAAAGTTTTATTGCTAGATATTTATCAGCAGAACCATAGAGCATGTTTATGTGCTGGAAAATGACTCAAATTCAGCCCATCCTGGGGCTTTAACTCCCCCTTGTAGCTGCCAGTATATGGGAACGCTGCCAGGCTGTCTACACGAAGACAGCAGACCCCAGTCTGCAATTTGCACTGTGCAACTTACCCTGCTTGAACTCTTCCCAAGGATGACAAGACTTACACAGCAATGTGATTTTCTTAACAGATCATCCCCTTGGATTCGCAGCAGTATCTACATGCCCTTGTGGCATCTGCTAATAGGGCAAGCTAACACAGTCATGGAAAAGACCATTAGATTGTCTTCTGGTTTGTGCACACACGCACATCAGCAAAGTGGCCATGCTGGCATTGTCACTGCTGGTGGGAGCTAGGAGAAAGCTCTCCTGCGTTTGGAGCAGCTGGTGGGCACGGCAGGGCTGGCAGCAAGGCACGCTGAGTGGTACCAAACACTGCTAATAGAGGTGGCCAGTTCTCCACCTCAGGATTTGCAGTTGCAGCTCATCTTTCAAGGAAGCTCTTGGTGCAATAAATAAAACAGAAGGTTCCGTTGTACACAGCATTTAGCTTCAATGGGATTTAAGCCTGCAAGGTACTGCACAGCTCCCGGGTGGTCAAGCCCTTCTGGAAGCATGCTGAAGATACTCAGGATACACGAGAAGACACACGCTGTCATGCAGCATCCAGCTGCTCAGGTTTTGGTTTGGCTGGTCACACGGAGCCATCAGCACATGGCAGGGAAACGCTGCAGCACTTTGCTCAGTCGTTACAGGAGCCTAAAAATTGTTGGGAATGGATGTTTTCCATAGCAGTAGAAGTTGTAAAATCTTTGTCTTTTCCATCCTTTGTGAAAAGGAGGGTCCAGCTCTGCTCTCCCTCCCCTTAGTCAGCCCCTGGCACTGACAAGAAGTCAGGAGAGGTTGCTCTGGGCTTTTCCCAGCCAAGAGAAGGATCTGGCTTCTCTATAAAGCACGCATCCCTAGGGATGATCGCCGCAAGCAACACTTCACAATTTCAGATAAATATTTATCAAAAATAAGCTAAGTTGTATTACCATTAACTCCCACTGCCTGGTTCTGGTGCTCAGAGAGGAAAAAAAAAAACAGCCTGAACAATCCAGTCTGCAGCTTAAATAACAGTATGTGACGAATTAGCTGAGTAAAACCAAGCCCTAAGGGCAATAACAATTAATAGCAAAGTATTCACCTCTACTCCAGCACCTATATGTGTGCATATATATATATACATGCACCTTCAAGATAGATTAGCACAGTACTCACTCTGAGTGACATAAAGGCCCTCTGTTGACTTATCCTCATGCCCATCGAAGTCTCTGCTGGCTAGCTGCCTATTGGCCGTCTCCAGTCGTTCTGCAAAAAACAGGAAATACTTTAAGTATAAATATATGTATATAAAATTGTAGGCCAACCAAGAAAATAAGATGCATGCCAGCAGAGCAGTATAAATAGACTCTCTGAAGGAGGACATTAAAATGGAGGCTGACACATACATAAAAGATGAGGCCTTTGACCTCTTCCATGAAGCTGTGTCGTTCAGATTTACAGAAACTGGGGGAAAAGCCTCTGCCATCCACGGCTGACGTGCCCGAGCACTTCATCTCTCATGCTGTCCAAAACGCACAAGGCATTTGTCATCTGAATCACCCAGCTTTGCCAGGGGATGGGTGCCTTCCCGCAGTGGTGTGTGGCCCCTGGTGCAGTGAGACACCCTGGGGGATGGTAGCCCCCAGCCTGGTGACACCAATCCTTGGGGATACCCTGGGAAAGGAGCGGTTTTCTGCAGCAGAGGACAGATTCCTCTGGGAAGGGCCTGCCTGCAGGTGCCCCCCTCCTCCAAAAAGACAACCCAGCCCCCTTGCACTGTTGCAAAAAAGCACGAGCCAGCTTGCAGGCATCTCGCTGCCCAAAGACATATCAAAGGACTCCCATCAGGCACCTAGACAGGTAATAGCTCAAAGTCAAAGTCATAGTCAAAGGCACCCTCTGAAGCTGACTCTCATATTTTGCCACAGAGTTTCTTTGCAACTGGAGGGAGTGACAGCAGTTTTATCCCATGCCAATGTGCAGGGCCTGATTTCTCAAGAAGTTTATCTAAAACATGTGTAAAACCATTCCTTTAAAGCCTGCTACTCTGTAAGAAGTGGAACACCATGTCAACTGGGGGGAAAAAAAACCACACAAGCAAGCATAACGTACCACGGAGATCCCTGTTGAAGTCATGAAGTCTCCTAATTTCTCCTTCAAGTTTGTTTCTCATTGCTTTGTCCAGAGACTCCCTCTTCGTGGTGGTCTTGACCAGGCCCTCATAAGCTTCTGAAATCCTCTGAATCTCTATTTCAAACTGAAAGGAGAGAGAGCTCCCGGTAAAGCCCAGCAGGAATGCGTCCCATCCCAGCATTTGCCCAGGGCATTTTGATGGGGCGTAGGGGTCGGGGCAATGCCCATGCTGAGCGCCACACCAGCCACCAGCTCTGCAATGACCAATCTCCCCGGCGGAGGATGGTGCAAAGTCCCAGTGTTCTGGAGGCTCCTGCAGCAGGGAGCGATTGCTGGACCCCTGGAAATGCCCCATGGGGCGGCCCGCCATGACACAGCACCCTGTAGCACCCCACGGGCAGCTCCCAAATGAGCTCAGGAGGGGCTGGGCCTGACGTAAACACCCGGTTGCCTTCACTCTATGACCGAGGCTGCTGCTTTAACACCATCCAAGAGGAAAAGCAAAGGAAAGAGTATTTGTGTGTACTGTATTCTTTCCTATAAAGAGTTTTAGGAGGTAAGATTTATTGTTCTGACAGATCCTTAACCCAAAATCAAGCTCTGCACGCCACCAGAAATGCTTCAGGCTTGTGTCTGACCTCATGTCTTAAACTATTGTGGTCCACTCCTTTCCATCCTTGACCAAAGACTGCTCTATAGAAAAAGAAACTAGAACAGACCAAACCAAGTGATTTGGATTTTCAGTCTTCTTAACTTCATCTCCTTGAAATCTGCCAAACTGTAGGCAAAGCATGCAGAGGAAGCCCTTAGCGGTAAACTTGCATCTTAAGACCTGAACCCAAAAAACTGACAGGAGGATAGTCCCAGGCAGAGTTTTGCTGTCCAGGTCAATCCCATCCAGCTCTTTTAATAAGCTAATGTCTTGTTAAGTGCTTTGCTGAAATCACTGCTGCAGGAATGATCAACACTGATGTGGCAATCTGCTCCTGCATGCCTAGCCCTCGTGTTTGTGGAGAAAAGTTTGATAATGTGCACAGGCTGGAAAACCAAGAGATATATATAGCCTCCAACATACCTTTCTAAATCTGGCACTTTTTTAGCCTCTTGCATCATGGGTGGGATGGATTCGTGATTTGTGAAGCCAGGGTGCGAGCCCACCTCCACCTGTCGTGGAGGTAGGTACCTCTCCAGGGCTCGTTAAGCTTTAGGTGTAATTTGCCAGTTGCAGCACTTGCAGAATAAAAGCTCCAGGGACACTGGAGCTGTCACCCTGCTGCCTGCATAAGAACCAGCAGCCAGACTCCAGATGCCTGGAGCTGTGCTTCCCATGACCCCAGGGACACTCTGACTGGATACAGCCCATGGACATATGGCACCTCCGAAACACACAATGAGGAAAGACCAGCAGAGCCATGATGGGGAACCTCAGTTACCTTCCCCAATTTCTGCTTTCAGCTCACTCAGGCACAAAAGCTGAAACAACTGGTGATGTGCAAAGCCCACATGTGGCCCCCATGGCACCAGCAGCTTTGGATTAGTATCTTGCTGGGTATCACAACACCTATCTCACACCAGTGGTGATTTAACAGCTCGCAGGTATTTCACACACGTACAAGCGACTCTCCTACACGCATGATGTTAAACGGTACCATACACAGATTAGTTCTCAGCTGACAATTCTCCACAGGTCCAAGAAGAGGATGACCTGTTGAACTTGCTGTGAAACTCCTTCTTGGGTGAACTACAAATTTAGTTAGATTATTCTGGCTTTCCATTTTGTTTTCTTTTAAAGCAGGAGCTCCAGAAAGCCCCATTACATTTTCCCTAACAACCTCTAGAAAAGCATGTTTTTCCCCACTCTGCTGATGCACGGCCAGACACCAAGCATGTTCCCACCACGAGGATAGCATGCTTGGAGGAATGCTGCATAAATCCAAACTCATTGGAAATTCAGTCTGAACCTTACTGTGGTTTAAAAGAAGTCAATGAGTTTTATTTTTCCTCGTATGCACGGCAACACAAACTTGTACAAAACCTCACCAAAAAGTCTGAACGCTTTTGAGAAAAGCTGTTTCATGTGAATTTTCAAGAATCAAAACAACATGTCGATTAGTTACTCATTAGTTACTCCAATAACAGCATAGCTTCAGCTACTTGATTCTGTTACAGCTTTTTCTTTAGAACAGCGTGACATCTGCTGAAAAGTAACATTACTGAAAAGAAAATAAGTTCTGTTTTACCTCAAACCAAGACATTATACATAGTTAGAGGCTATATTCAAGCTACCTTGCATTGCTCTCCTTGACTATTTTAGCAGATGGAGCTTCTCTCTCCTTGAAAGGAAGGTTTGGCTTAGCAAAAGTAATTTTTGCTTTCCTGAATTCTTAACTACATGATCCCAACCAGACACTGTGTTCAGTTGAGTGCCCTGACACCCGCTGGTTCCTGCACCTCCCCTCTCCTGGGTGAGACGCTATCTCAGGAGAAGATGCCTGCTCCAGAGAGCTCCTACCACAGCAAAGCAGATCTGCCACCACGGCAGGGGGTTTCCACAGCCCAACAGTCCTGCCCAACACTGCTGTTTACCGCAAGGGCTCTGCTCTGCCTGTTATCTGCCATTATTTCCCAAAACACATCACCACACAAACCTCCTGCAGCCCTGGAAGCAATGACTTGCTGCAGGAAAAGAAAGAACCTCCATCAGCACAGAACAAAATTAAAGGAGAGCAGAAGAACAGCCATAAATTGTGTCGGCGTGTCTCAGGAGCTCTGGGATTTCCTTCCCCTTCTTCTACGGAGGGGAAAAAACAGTTCAGCCTCTTCTCTGCCTGGTAGCTCCTAGAACCGACCCACTCAAACAGCCCACACACATGGTACAGGGAAGAGCCAGCCCAGCCTGGCAATTAAACTTCAGCGAGGTAACACCATCCAACAAAAAACAACAGAAAAAAAAAAAGTACTGCTTTGCTTTTGCAAAAAAAGCTCAAAGTCAAATGTGTGCGACCCCTCTTCCTCCCCAGCTCTTTTTAGGTAAGAAAACCAGACAGCTCGTCAAACAGCACAGGGATTAATCACCACCTTGTACCTCTCTGTAAAAAGTCTGTTCAGACACGATTGAGAATTTGACAGCCCTCAGGGCTGATCTGTTCGTATGAATGCCCAGGGAGCCCTCCGCGTCAAGCCAATTTTCTCTAATTTCTTCTCTTATTCTGCAATGAATAAAAGTGATGGGAGGGTGGCTCTTTGTAGAAAAAATCTGTTACACACAGACAAACCAGAAGTACTCCTCGTGACCCTGCCGCTTCCAACAAGAGGGAAGAGTTTTCACACCCAAAGTATGTAGTTTAACTCACTGTCACATTTTCAGAGGTGACGTGCAGCTGAAACTGTGGGAACAGAGGAGGACCTGCCCTGTCCTTGTGTTCAAACACAGAAATAACAGCATGGGAGGGATACTGCGTGTTAAAGCTTTGGTTCAGGACGTTTTCCTGAAGAAAGAATGCACTTGAGCATGTGTTTCGCTTTAATACTCCGCTTACATTCCCCCAAAGTCAATGGGACTCAAGTCCATGCTTTGTTGACTGAAGTGAGACTTCAGCCCATGCTTAAATACCTTTCTGTTAGTGTCTGATGCAATCGACTTGCGGAGCATCCAAGATAAAGAGAGAGCCGTTTCCAAGAGTGTAAAAGGAAATCGGAATATTTTTAGGGCATCGCATTCAAATACCTTCTACTGAACAACGCAGCTTTTTTAAAATTAATAGCTGTAATATTTCTTTTTGCCCACGAAGGCCACAGGGAAGTCAGCGTTAAAATCTTTGCAGACATCTTCACAAATAATCAATGTTGCTGCAAAAATTTCTCAACTAACTTTAGGAAATTCTGTGAATAAACTCAACTCATCTGGTTGCAGAGGAGGAGGCTGAAAAGACGGTAACAGCTAAAAAACAACAGGTCTTTTTTCTAACCTGTTTGAACAGATTGTCAGGGACTTTTCCCAAAGCTGAGGCTAAGACATGGTCTCTCAGAGGTGCCTCTTCTCCCGCGAAGGGTGTCTCCAAGAACACCCTGATCCCACACAGCGCAGAAGAAACTGAGCTCCTCTTTAGACTCCTGAATTCAGAGAGAAAAGATCTGCAGCCTAAGCCCGTTTGTGTTTAAGCGGTGGGAAGACATAAATGAAAGAGCAGTGCAGGATCCTAAATAACTCATTTGGTCTGGGCCCTTGGGACCCAAAGCCAGCAGATCTGGGGAGCACCTCTGCATTGCCTTCAATGAGCTCTCATTTTTAAGCAACTTCTACTTTGTTTGATTTCACTCGTCATCTTGTCACCCCAGGCAGTGCACAAGACACTGCCCTTCTTCACGGACAATGCCAGCCTGCATACAGAAAAGAGGGTGAAGGATCTCTTCGCAACAGGGTTTTTGAGCAAAATCTTTACCAAATCGTCCTTCCAGATAACGGGGCATTGCTTTTTGAACCAACATGGTCAAAGGTGGGAGTCTAACCCCAAGTCTTAGAAACCCATAGAGCAGTCACTGAAAACCTCTGAGACAACCAAGTTAATGCATTTCCAAATAAAGGGCAACCTCACCGACGGCTGTTAAACTTCCAAAGAGCATGGAGTATCGTGTGAGCATATTGTGGTGGACAAGACTGCTCCAGAGAGATGTGGCCATGCTCTTCAAATGCTTCTCACCGGTATCTCTACTGCCCATGCAGATGGTGCAGGACCCAGCTGCACCAGAAGCAGACTCTGCCCATAGGAGACTTCCAGGGAAAGCTCCAGTGAGGCCGGCATGGAGGGATGGAAGGGGCAAATCCTCAACTGAGGAACATGTAATGAGCTGCCCTATTTCGCCCTAGAGGACAGGGAGCCCATGGGCCTTGGAGCACAAGATTACACTTCTTTCAGACCACCATGGAGAGGCAATGGTTAGAGATGGCCACTGGTGCATCCCCACTGCAGTGACATGACTACGAAGAACAGCTTGGAGGACTCAAATGCAGAAACATCAAGAAGGTTGCCCTGCCCAGGCCCCATCCACCCTTCCACTTACCTTCTGCAGCTTGTCCGCCTTCTCATAGTACCCCTCCAGCTCCTGACGCAGCACGTGGTTCTCCTCGGATAGCATCTCCACCATCTGCTGTGCCCTCTCCACGATGGCGAAGGCATCGGGTGTCAGCTGCTGGCCCAATGGCATCGGCGGCTGGGCAGCAGCAGGGGCTGGCAGCGGTGGCAAGGCGCCCGGGAGCAGAGGGCCGGTGGCGGCAGTGGCCTGCGAGGACATGGGGCTGTGCTGCTGGGCCGGCGGCGGTGGGAAGGGCGGCTGGCATTGTCGGCTGCAGGGAAGCACAGGGGAGGAGGTGTTAGAGCCGCGCGCCCTCGAAATGCGTGCAGGAGCTTTCGTCTAATGACTGCACGATTTATTAATAGGGTTACAACTGTACGGTCATGATTCCAGTCCTTCATCACTCTAAATACCAACAATCACAGCAGGGACCGGGTAAATTGTCTCCTCGCCTGCTCCTGACAGTGATGTATACATCTGGCATGAACGGATAAAGGAAGCATTGACTCGAAAACGGCATTTTTGCCTAGGTGCGCAGCTAATATTTCAGCAGCCAGCCAGCCTCTCCCTGCCCCCCCTTGCCACAAACCCCACCGCTGAGAAGCACGAGCCAGCGGGCTTGAAGGAAACACAAGGGATGCATTACTCACCCTTCGGACACCGCTCCCTGCCTGGAGCGAGACTGGCTGATCAGCCGAATTGGGAGGCGAAAGGAAGTGATGTGAATGAAGCAGCGTTCCCGAGCAGCTTTAGCAAGCAGCAAAGGGAAGGGCTGCTGCGGAGCTGCTGGAGGCACAGCCCCAGTCAATCACGGCAAGCCACGAAAGCCATCTTCCAGCGCGAGACCTCATTGTGTCACCCCCGGACTAACAGCATCCATCACCCACCAGGCTCATATTGGGGAAGGATAGGAAGCGAGCTGGCGGTGGACCTGCCTGTGGGCTAGGCTTTCTGACAGAGGGCGGCTCTTTAATCCACCCGAGCCACAATTTGCAATGGCTGGAGGATAACCCAGGAGGATGTCTTAGCAGTGAGGGCATCCCCGTGGCTGGTGGCCAGGCAGGACCAGAGTCCCTCACTTCTACTCTGCGTTGCAGTCCTGTGAGCTTGAGAAGGGAGGAAAGGGGGAAATTCAGGCAGGGAGCAGCTCAAAGCTTGTGTGCACCACATCCATCTCCATCCCTCCACCTACCGCGCTGGCAGCCTCAGGGCCTCAGCCAGGGTGAGCAGCCCCACGCAGAGCATCGCTGTGCACAGGCTGAGCCACTCCTCAGCCCAGATGCCAAACTTGTGAAACTTCTACCCCGCGCTTGTCTGAGAGACTCAACCCAGACCACGCGGGACATCTATGTCAGAGCCCAGTTTGGCTGGAAAATAAGCTGGCTGCTGGACCCCACCTGAAGTCTGCAATCAAGTGCCTTCTGAAAGTTGTATTTTAGCCTAAGCACAAGCTACTATGCTTGCTGTAGCTATCATTGCCTTTATTTCTGTACCCTGCATGAGGCAGGAGACCTAACAAACAGATGTATTCACACCATTTGGCCTCAAAGATTCATGAATGCTATTTTTTAGACAGACGATTTTGTGTTATATAAATACATAATAAATATGATTACCATTGCCTTCAGTACCTACATGGTTTCTCAAAGCGGGGTTTTCAAAAGCTATCAGCATTGGCCTAATTCTACCGATAATAACCTGCCACTGCCTTCAATTGCAGCAGAATAAGATGAAAAGTGAAGGCAATTTTAAAGCCCTGCCCTAAAAGCAAACAGTGCTTCTCTAACAAGCGTGTCCCCACCAGGCCACACAACAGTGAGGAGAGCCAGCAGTTCACTAGTATCTTCTGTCCAAACTAGGGGAAAGCAAACGGGGCTCTGCAGTCCTCCAGACGCAGTGCGCACACAGCCCCACACTCCCATCCCAGCTCTCGCGTTTTGCCTGATGCATCCACCGTGGCACAGAAAGGTGTTGAAACAGAGAGAAGACCAGCGATGAGCCCGTTCCCAAATGCAAGCACACTGCTCACCTGCCTGACAGCACAGACCCTGGACCAGGGTCAACATCTTCGGGAGGAAGATCCCAGCCAAGCTTTGTGCAGGCAGCATTGGGAAAACCAGTGCTGAGCTCACCCTGGTCTCGAGACGGCTTTTACCTGCACAGCATAGGCTGTGTATCCTCTGGTAAGTTAAACATCTATGGAGGAAGCTCAGGAGCGCAGGAACGGGGCTTTCCGCATGGCCAGCTCCAAGGAGGGCCAGAAGGGTCTCTCAACCCCAGGCATGTTACTTCTCTGGCAGAGGAGCAGCCTAATGACTTAGGAGCTAAACTTCTACTGAAAGTGGATAAAACTTTCCAAAGGACCGTAAGGTAGGGAAGCGCTGTATGACACATTACGTATGGCCAACAAAACATACGGTAATTCACAGAATCATAGACTGGTTTGGTTGGAAGGGATCTTTAAAGATCATCTAGTCCAACCCCCCTGCCCTGGGCAGGGACATCTTTCACTAGATCAGGTTGCTCAAAGCTCCACCCAGCCTGACTTTGAACGCTTCCCATGATGGGGAATCCACAACCTGGGCAACCTGTTCCAGCATTTCACCACTCTCAACCCCAACTCTCTCAGCCTGTCCTCAGAGGAGAGGTGCTCCAGCCCTCTGATAATTTTTGTGGCCCTCCTCTGGACCTGCTCTAGCAGGTGGAAGCAGTACTCCAGGTGTGGGCCTCACGAAAGTGGAGTAGAGGGGCAGAATCCCCTCCCTTGATCTGTTAGCCACGCTTCTTTTGATGCAGCACAGATATGCTTGGCTTTCTGGGCTGCAGCACACATTGATGGCTCATGTCCAATTTTTTGTCCATCAGCATCCCCAAGTCCTTCTCGGCAGAGCTGCTCTCAACCAGTTCATCCCCCTGTGTGTACTGGGGACTGCCCTGACGCAGATGCAGGACTTGCCTTCTGGATGTGGGGAAGGCTGTGGACTTTGTCTATCTGGACTTTGGTAAGGCCTTTGCCACCGTCCCCCACAGCATTCTCCCGGAGAAGCTGGCGAATCATGGCATAGACAAGTGTACTCTTTGCTGGGTAAAAAAACGGCTGGATGGCCATGACCAGAGAGTTGTGATGAATGGGGTGAAATCCTCTTGGTGGCCGGTCACCAGTGGCGTCCCTCAGGGCTCAGTTTTGGGGCCAGTTTTGTTTAATATCTTTATCAATGATCTGGATGAGGGGATTGAGTGCACCCTCAGTAAGTTCGCAGATGACACCAAACTAGGTGGGAGTGTTCATCTGCTTGAGGGTAGGAAGGCTCTACAGAGGGACCTGGACAGGCTGGATCGAAGGGCCAAGGCCAACTGTATGAGGTTTAATAAGGCCAAGGGCCGGGTCCTGCATTTCGGTCACAACAACCCCAAGCAACGCTACAGGCTTGGGGAAGAGTGGTTGGAAAGCTGCCCGGCAGAAAAGGACCTGGGGGTGCTGGTGGATGGCCAGCAGTGTGCCCAGGTGGCCAAGAGGGCCAACAGCATTTTGGCTTGTATGAGGAATAGCGTGGCCAGCAGGAGCAGGGAAGTGATCGTGCCTCTGTACTCGGCACTGATGAGACCTCACCTCCAGTGCTGTGTTCAGTTCTGGGCCCCTCTCTACAAGAGGGACATGGAAGTGCTGGAGTGTGTCCAGAGGAGAGCTACCAGGCTGGTGAGGGGTCTGGAGACCAGGTCATCTGAGGAGAGGCTGAGGGAGCTGGGCATGTTTAGCTTGGAGAAGAGGAGGCTGAGGGGAGACCTCATTGCCCTCTACAGCTACCTGAAAGGAGGTTGGAGAGAGGTGGGTGTTGGCCTCTTCTCCCAGGTGAATAATGACAGGACCAGAGGAAATGGTCTGAAGTTGCGGCAGGGGAGGTTTAGATTAGATATTAGGAAGAATTACTTTACTGAAAGAGTGGTCAGGCACTGGAACAGCCTGCCCAGGGAGGTGGCTGAGTCACCATCCCTAAGGTATTTAAGAAACATCTAGATGTGGCGCTTCAGGGCATGCTCTAGTGGCAGAGATTGTAGGTTGTTTGGTTGGACTCGATCTTAAGGGTCCTTTCCAACCATGAAGATTCTGTGATTCTGTGACTTTGCACTTGGCCTTTTTGAACTTCATGAGGTTCGCACAGGCCTGCCTCTCTCAACATGTCACGGTCCCGCTGGACGGCATCCTTTCCCTCTAGCAAATCATCTGCACCACTCAGCTTGGTGCGATCTGCAAACTTGCTGAGGGTGCACTCAGTCCCACAGCCTATGTAATTGATGGAGATATTAAACAGTATTGGTCCCAGTACAGACCCTTGAGGGATACCACTCGTCACTGGTTTCCACGTAGACATTGAGCCATTGACACTAACTCTTTGGATGCAGCCATCCCACCAGTTCCTTATCCATCTAACAGTCTATCCATCAAACCGTATCTCTCCAATGTAGAGGTAAGAATGTTGTGGGGGACCACATCAAAGGCCTTACAGATATCTAGGTAGATGACATCAGTAGCTCTTCCCTTGCCCAGTGATGCAGTCACTCCATTGTAGAAGGCCACTAGATTAGACAGGCATGATTTGCCCTTGTTGAAGCCATGTTGGCTGTCTCTAGTCAACTCCCTGTCTTCCATATGTTTTGACATATCTTCCAGGAGGATCTGTTCCACGATCTTACTGTTTCTTAAGAAATATTGCAAAGTTTTATCTGCCATTGCTGGTGAGAGCTCTGTCTGTGCTGGCCCTGCTCACTCATCTCATGTTCCAGCACACACCACAGAGGCATTGCAACCGCACAGAGAAGCCAGAGAAAGGAAACTGCAGCAGTTTTGCTACGCAAAAACACCCTTCATCAAACGCCATGCTAACTGGAGCTGAAAACCATCCCACCTAACCAGAGGAGAGGATGCTACCACAGCTCTTTCTCCTGGACTGACTGCAGTGACTTGCAGCGGTGCTTGACATTGCTTTCGTAGGAAGGAGGGACATCGCAGCTGGGGGTGTATCATTTTAATTTGGGGTGTTAGGCTGCCTTGCTCTCTTGCATCTCTCATCAGCTGTGTGGCCAGAAAGGAGAGCAGCATGGATCCCCACCCCTAAACTGACGTGGCTGGTGTATCTGCATGACCTTTGGATGGTGGTCAGCAAACGCTGGGGATGCAAAAGGAAGCACATCATGACTTCCCCTGAAATCCCCTCAAAGCGGTAGGGCCAAGGTGGCCCCAGAGCTCCCAGACACTGGCGCTGGGTTAAGATGCTGCTCCCTGTTCACCTGCCTTTGGCATTTACTGCCTCTCCAGCCTCATCACTTCTGGCTGCTGCTGGGACCTCACAGCAGGATGCCCTGGGTGAGGGGTCACACCGACCTGGGGGGCGTGTTTTACCTTCCTGAGACCAAAACCACATCTAGCAGTGCCCGGCAATCCAAGGCCACGCGAGCCGTAAGCCCAGCAAGCCCTGTGCCAAGCTGCTAAGTCTCAGGAAAGTAAATCACAAGGACAGCTCGCCATGGGCACAGTTCTCACACCATCCCCACGGTTCCCCCTTCCTTCTGGTGCCCCCGCATGTAAAACGCAGCAAGGGACCACACACCCATCACGGGACTGGAATATTTTTTTGCTCAGAAATCTGAACAATAAAGAACATCATGAGCGAGGGGTGTCACTCGTGATGCAGAAGATGCTCCCCAAGTGTGTGCAAACACAGCCAAGCATGCAGCACTTCCTTAGCACTGCTGACATTAATTGTTGCACTTGCAATTAATTCAACCAAGTGTGAGTTTGTTAGTCTTTACCAAAAAAAAAGGTCATAGCTGATTTTATGCAAGAAAAACCCCAGCTATACCCAGAAAGTAAAAGCCCAGTTATACCACTACAAAGACACCAATTTGCTACAGCTACAGATCTTCTCACTTCTTTATGGGAATAGCTTAGAGCAATATATTTAAATTGAATCTAAATCAGTGGAGATATAGCAGTTTTTCTTTTTCATAACGAAGCAGTACAATCTTTGGTCATAGATACACCTTTTAAACACTTGGAGGAACTCTTGACGCTGTACTTCTGGGAAATCTCAACCTCCCATCAATTTAACCTTTTCCCATGCACTTTGGTCTATCTAGCTTTACACTACAGAGGGAGAAGGGATCCCCGGGATCTCCATTTTCTTGACTTACAACCCACTTGTTGAGCTACTAAAGATTTACACCCTGTAGCAGCTGCCAGGCATCAGAGTCTCAATAGCCAGGGCCGCAGGAGATATTCTCCAAAGTTTTTTCTAGCTTGGAAACTAAACCGGCAAAATTGACATTACATCTCTTGAAGCGTGTCTGTTCAACATAACGAGTGTGTTTCTGACTTTCCTTTTACTTGCTTAATCTGTCCCAACGTAATTCTGACTAAGCCTACTGCAAAATCTCTAAGTGTATATGCAGTAAAATCAACAGAGCGATTCATACTAACAAATCAACATTTGTAGAAACAGGAGAATTATAACATCAGCTTAGTTCATATCCAACCTCTCACCTAAAGCTCCAAAGAAACAAAGCAATCAGGATTATCCTGAGCTCCTTCAGACTTAGTAAAGAATGACATTCTCAAAATGCTTCTACTGTATTTTAAATTTTGATCTTACTCCGCATTAAAGTAGGTTAAAATCTTCCAGCCAAACACCTTTTCATCAAAAATTGTCCTTCTTAAAAGCATGAAACTGTGGAACATTATGAGTTTTGGTTCTCTCTGCAACACTTCGGCTACATTTCTATTGAAAACATATTTTTTGGTTGACGTTATTGTAGAAGGGCTCCTATATACTTCTGCAAGGCAATGCAAAGAAGGAAAAAAAGAAAAAAACTAAGGAAACCAACTTTTAGAACAGCAGGAGCCACGCAGACAGCGAGCCTTTCAAGGGCTACCATGCTTGCGTCACCAGACTGCACTCTCTCTTTTAAGTGATGTATAACTTGCGATATATATAATAGCTTGCTATACATAGCTTGCAATACAGTGTCTTCGGCAAAATACTTGACCATGGGCTTAACTTTCAGAATGCATCAAGGCCACCCAAGCCCCCAGATTTAGGCATGGTCTTAATCCACCTCTTATACTGTAAGGAGAGCAGAGGAATTCGGGGGGGGCGGAATTTGTATGTAGGAATAAGAAGCCCTGAGAGGACACTTAATGATAAATTCCAGTTGCTGTTGACCACCAGGAAATGGTAAATACAGAGGAGCTATTGCTCAATAAAGCAGGGCAGTATTAGGAAGTACTGACATGAAAATGCCTGTGAATGTTCTGGAAAGTTCACCACTGCCCTGCTACAGGTACAACGCAGCTCTCCTCTACGTAAGGATGAAGAATGGCCAGTGGAAGAAGGACTTCATTTCTAACATGCTATGGCATTTACATTCATAATTAAAATGCCTTCCTCTAATCTATTTAGCTCATCTTTCTCTGAATGCTTCGCCTTTCTTTGCCTCTAGGACAGACTGGTCTGCTTCATCTCTCGAAGACTCTCCCAAGGGACTTCATCTCACAACTTCACACATCTACTGTGGATACTCCAGCTGAGTCAGGGAAGAGAAAGAGGTGTTTCTGGGGTGCGTATCTTTGAAGCTGCCTTAGGCTTTTAACTTAAAATGAGAGTAAAAAGTTCATGAAACGTGCTTATTTCTGCCCATTGACTGGGAGCCTTGAGTCTGGATACTAACCTCAGACCCAGGTGTCTACCAGACTTCAACTATGATTTCTGCAGTCATGAAGCAGATTTCAAATGCTGTTCTATGCAGCTGTGGATAACACCAGTGTTGCCACTGTGTGGGGAAAAAGACAGGATCCCAGAGAAGTCAGTAAGCCCAGTCTGATGGACATGGTGTAATGAGACACAGTTATATACCCATTATTAAATACTGATAAAGCTAGAAATGGGAGAAGACTTTCCATAGCCAAGACATAGCCCTTGTGATATCTGCTAGCTTACAAAATCAGCAACAGTTGCAGCACCTTGTAAACACAAAGGTTTATTTAAAAACCATTTTGGAGACTTGTACTCACATCTCCTGAAATCGCTGTTTTATTGGGGATGTTTGTAAGACCTGGCCTTGTTTCTTCAGGGAATGATTACACCAAGATTTGCAGGGCAAAATTATCATCTGAAAAGACACACGTCATATTAAACGTACCCTCTGTAGTTAAGAGAGGGACAGGATATTGTATTTCTTCACAGGGATCCACACTCAGAATAGATACTCTTTCTAAAGCCCAGTTGATTTTCAGCAAAGGAAAAGGTGCCTTCCTCAACCTCTGCGCTCCTAGAGGAGCCAACCTGGACAATTATACAGACGGTAAAGAGAAACGACATGGGCATCACCCAAGCCATGGGAATGGCTTCATTTCTCTCTCATTTCTTTTAATGACAGGCAGATTAGACCAGAAGGAGAGGATACAAAGCTCTTCTGCAGGGCTGCCAGCATCCATGTCAGCTGGAAGCGCAGCCTTCGACCCACACTCACGCTTGGGCTATCCTTGCACAGAAACGCCAGCAGAAGTCGGCTTGGGTGTGACATCCCTCGGCTTGGCCACACTGCCAGCACGCCTGCCTTCCTGAAGTGTCTCAGGGAGGAAAACGAGCTCCTTGTAGTCCCCACAGCAGCCACAGACATGTGGTTGAATGAGTAAATATCAACAGGTTGTCTGAAAACAGCAGTAATGTGTATGGGGGGGGTTAATACACAAATAACCAGAGAAGCCACAGACTATTCCAGCAGTTAAATATAGGCTTTTACATCCAGGCAGGGTGGAATTTTATAAAGCACATAAAAAAAAAAAGGAATACCTTTAAAAACAGCCCAGATTTATTCTTCAGTTGCATGCCACCTTTTAAAATGCATGGAGTAAATCAGAATTAAAAGGTGGCTGCACGACTGACTTCTGCACATATCCACGACTGAAGTCCCCTCGCCAGGCAGCAGTGTTTCCAGTTCAAGGCTTCATTTGCATTATACACGCTTTTTATTAACAGTGCGGAGAAAGAAATCATTCTGGATAAAAGACACCAGGATCTGACAAGGGCCACTGGGAGCAATGAAGAGGATTCATTGCACTGAGTGATCTGGATCACTGCTTAAGCAGGGCACGGAGAAACAATACGGACTTGAGCAAGTCCAAGTTCTTTCCCCCAGGAATAAATAACTGCAAGCTACAGTGAAAGGGTGGGAAATCCTATCCTGGGCTGTGACTACCCTTCACATGCCTGACTGCATAACAAGCTGGATGGGGGGGGTCCCGGAGTGCCAACGTCTGAAACGGCAAGTGTTAATGAGCTACGTAAACGAGGAACATTGAGTCGCATTGCGAAGGTGATATTATTATATCTGATTAGCCTCTGGTTGAGCTGGTATTGCAACGGTGTCCAGGTTGGCTTTCCACAGTGAAAAAGAGTTTTTGACAACACTGAAATAATTAAAGGGCTCCAGGTTCCATCTGTTTAAAGCATTAAAGGACCGATAGCACAGGGCTCCTCACTGTATCTGATAAAGATATTGCAAAATCCCAACTGGTAACTAGAAAATACAGGCTAAAACTAAGATGCAGATCTGTGCCAGAGATGGCAATTAGCTAGTGGAACAAGTCTGTAAAGGCCGTGATGGATTCTCCAGACGGAGAGTGTTATAATCACCAGGACTGAACGTTTCACAAACTGGAATTAATTCACAGCATAGTGCAAAAGACCAAATTTTATTATTTCAAAGCCCTTTTACTTGACAAGCTGCGATTCTCTCAACACGCACCTAAGGAAAGTTAGCAAAGACACCATTCAGGAATAGCTGCACATCTAGGAAAGGAAAGGTTTTCTAAAGATTATTATACTTGGCCAACTTAAAGCATTCAGAAGTTGTGAGTCAGGGCCCCAAGCATCATGTATCTGGCTTAAAAATACTGATATTTTAAAACAGGAAAAAATATCGGTTCCTTTTTATTTGCCTTCTGATTTTTTTGCCTTTTAAGCTTCGGAGTTCAAGCTCTGTTCCGCAATCATGATGCTCATAAAGCAGAGGCCACTAAGTCTAATTTATAGTTATAATTATTATTTATAAATGCTGAGATTACCGCATCATATGACCCTAGGCAGTCTTTAGGATAATACCAAATATCTTGAGATTTACAGTAAAGTTGTGAGATTTCACCATGGTGATTATAAAGGCGACGTTCCCTTTAAAACCAGCCACATGCAAAAAAAAAGCCAAACCAAAAAAGCAAGTTAAGCAGCAGCTGCAGTTATCCCATCTCCTTCAACAGCTCCCTGCCAGCATTTGTGGCTTTCCAGCCACATTTCCATCACCACACATGGACTGGGGGGGAGGGGAGGATTGGTGACCCTACAGGTCTTTTCTACCCCTGGTATCTGCGGGTGCTTCTTCCAGACCAATGCAGCTCTACGCTTCTCTCTTTTCTGGAAGGTAGAAGCCTTTTGCACACTCCCTGTCTGGAGGATACCAGGATGGATGTGCTGGGGAACAGATACTGGCCAGGGAAAAGGAGATGCCAGGGTATATGAGATTCCCATCTGACCACAGGCAAAGCTCTGTTTCCATTAGCTTCTTTCCCAGGCCCTCCCAATGAGATGAAAGCTGGAATTTCTCACCTCGCTTCCTCCTCTAACAGAAAAAACAGCCTCTCCAAACTCCACTCTCCCCCCAACCTTATGAAACCAGGTAGTCCCCCACCCTGACCTCTCTTAGGGAGGCCCTCTGTCCCAGCCAAACATCCAGCTGTGAGCCTCCCCAGCGCCCAGGTGGTGGGGAAAGCGGTGAGCGATAGCAGAGGCACGGGAAGGTTTGTGCTTGGGAGCAGCCCGGCAGCATAACACAGCCCCCGGCTCTCCTCCAGAGGTGCTCAGGGGCTGCCTCCCAGCTGAATCCTCTAGCAGAGATGGGGTGATGTCCCCGGACAGGTAACCTGCCTTAACCCACTCCATAGAGAGGAATATTTGGGGTAGAGGCAATTTTGTGAAATCACTTTTTTGCCATGCTCATTCCGGACTTGGGCAAGCCCACACCGTGACGCAGTCCGAGATGCACACAGGAACGCGCCAGAGCGCGGCTGCTGCTGCTGAACTTGCCCTCACACAGATGGAGCAATGGCAAGTGATGAGCACACTGGGATTACTGCCGCTTCCCAAAAGCTTTTGTCACCCAAATCTTCCCAGGTAACAGGGCCGTAAGGGGACCCTGCAGTCTGTGAGGCCAGTTATAAACTGGCATACAGCACAGGAGAAGAAAACAAACCAGTTCTCACCAACTAAGAACAAGTCCAGGTAATGCCAGCAGTATTTCAGAGCTTCCAAGCAAAATGAAAAATCAACATCCCTGTATCAAAAAATACCATAGATAAAAGCCCGAGATGAGGATGAAGACCACTGTTTCACCGAGACAAAGAGTCTCACTGTCTGACATCTCCTGTGCAGCCAAACATCCCCCTGGCCGCTAGCACTGTGCAAAGCAATGGCACAAAATAGTCTACAAGCGAGCAACTGTCCTGTGAGTGCTAATTACAGCCTCACATGTAGCCAGCAGGAACACAGGTAGGAAACATCCCCCAAAATCCAGGTACCATGTGAAAGGACCTAAAAGGGACCTGAAAATCCCCATCTGTGCACTAGGACCTAGAGCTGCCTTATAGAAAGCACAAGAGAGACCATACGCCTTAGACCAAACCTAGCTTTGGTGAAACACCCGCCGGCTACGCCAGCCTCCTAACCTACCTCTGGAAATGCATGCTGGAGTAGCCAGCAGGGATATATGCAGAGCGAGAGGTATTCAGGCCCTTGCTGAGCTGCAAGAAAGACACCACACGAGATTTTTTGCTCAGTCTGCAAACCACAGCGGCTCGGCTCTGCCGCGCTGCCAGTTCTCTGCTGCACAACACATCCCCCCTGTGCCCCTGCACCTGCCATTTCTCCACCATCATGTAAAGAAAATGGCAAGCAGGGGTAGCAGGCATCCCCTCTGCAGTGTGATCTGGGGGTTAAACTGTGCTGCCTTACCGGGAATGGGCAGTAAGCACCATCACGAGCCAGGGGTTTCTGCTGGGGTGATCCAGCAGCGCCTTGGGGTAAGGCTGGGGACCAGCCCACCTTGCTGATAAGGCACCCAGGAATGGTTTTGGAAGTGGCCCCAAAGGGTTTCCCACTCAACACCAGTGCCATTCCCAGTTAGCTGCGGCCGTGCATGCAGCAACCGGGTCTGCTCGTTTACACGGACTCAGCAAAATAGATTCTGTGGGTATTGAATCAGCATTTTCCAAGAGTGATAAAAAACCCCAAACCAGCTCCTTTTCTGCAGAGACAAATCTGCTTGTTTCCAGAGATGTCTCTTAGCCCCGCAAATGGCTGCGGGAGAGCACGGCCCCAGCTCGACCCTGTTGCCCTCGAGTTCGTATAGCTGTTTCATAGCACAAACAGAGATTTTTCGCTGAGCTCTTAAAAATATCATCTTGCTCTGAGAAAAATTGCACGAACTCTGCACAGTGGTAGGCAGGTAATCAAAACACACGTGTAGCTGGAGGAAGGCCAGGGGAGCTCAGCGCAAGCCCTCCACTTGTCCCAACCGCTTTGCAACGTGCACCAAAGCGACGCTCCGAGTTTCTCCCCGTCTCGACACGAAACTCGTCACTTTTGCAAACACTGAAAGGCAGAGCGTTTACTCACTCATTTCACGCCTTACAAATTTCAGAAAGAAAGAGATGGGTCAGCTGTGCCACCTTTTCTCCATGCCTGTGCTGTGCCAAAATAAACGCGCGCAACTTAAGTCGACGCTGACAAAACCTTTGGGCATCTTGGGGTCTGAAAAGACCTAATGAGGCAGCTTGCAACATGAAAGCCACTCACACCACACAACTCCAGCCTTCCAAACCCAGCAAAATACTGTCTGGGTGGTCAAAAAGACAGGGCTGAGACAGGGAAACACTTGTTTTTAGCTACAGTAAGAAAAGGGAAGCCCTCGACGCAAGGCAGCCATCCTGCCTGGGCGCTGGTCGGGACCCGCGCCGCTCGCAGGGATCAGCTCGCAGAGTGTAAATGCTCGGGATTATTTTTAATGTGCTTGGAATAAACCCGTGCTCGTGGGGAGGCCTGGCATGAGGGGCCTAGCACTGAGAAAGCCCCACATGAGCTCTGTTGGGAAGATTTAAGTAGGGCATAAGCGGCATATATGCTTTATATAGCCCTCTCGGAGACAGGGGGTGCCACGCTGTGCGGGGTGTGATGTCCCCACCGCCTGCCTGCGGCTGAAACCCGCAGGGGCCATGTCTACCTGAGGCCCCAGCCTCACAGATGGTTCCCCCATCGAGGGCAGAATCAGGCCCCTCCAGCAGACCCACCCCCAGCCTTGACGGCCATTACCTGCTGACCCCGTACTCCGGGGGTGGCTGGTAGCGGACGAGGGCCACCTCGGCCCGGGCGGGCTGGGGGCCGGTGGCGTAGGAGGCCTTGAGGACATCTTGCGCCGGCTGCTCACCGTAGAAGAGTCCGTGCTCCTGCGCCTTGCTGCCGGGCGCCGCCGCCTTGCCTTTGTAGGGGTACTCCGGCGGCGGGCCCCGCGGGTCCGTGGCCTTGCCGGGCGGTGGGGCCGCCTTGAAGCCCTTCCCGCCCGCCGGGGCCGGGGGGTGCTGCTTGGCCCCGTTCCTCTCCAGGGAGAGCTGCATGATCCTCTCGCTCAGCGAGCGGACGTGGCCCTGCTTCAGCTCCTTCAGCGCCTCGTCCTTATGCGCCTGCCCGCTGTTGGCCCGGTTCACCGTCGGCCTCCCCTCCGTCCTGGACTTCGGGCCGGACCCGCCATAAAATCCCGGCGCGGCGGCAGCGGCGGTGGCCGGTGGCGGCGGCTGGCCTCGGAAAAACTGGGACTGGGCCTTGGCCTCCTCGTAGGTGGGGAGCTCCTCGGTGCCGTGCGGGGGCTGCGGGGCGCGGGGCTGCTTCTCCATGGCAGCACCGTCCCCCTGGTGCTCCTGCCCCTGCGGTTCCTGCCGCCCCGACGGCTGGACCATTGGCGGCTCTTCGGGCGCGAGGTTTTCTGCGGAAGAGAGAGTGCTGGCAGTGCTGTTGGAGGGGCCGGCGCTGCCCGTCGCCTGGTGCTGTATGGCCAGCAGGTTCATGTTCTCGCTGGGGTTGCCATACCTCAGCCGCTCCTGGATCAGGCGCTGCAGGACGGTGCCGGCTGCCACCTCCTCCGCCCCTCGCATCTCCGCCTCTGGCACCCGGCGGAAGCTGGGTGGGCGCAGGGTGCAGAGGGCCTCCTCAGCTGGGCAGGGAGAGAGAGAGGTGGCCGTTAGCTCTGCTGCCCGGGAGGTCTAATCCTCTCCCCATTTTTCCCCCTCCTCCACCCTGTGGCTGTGACCGTGGGGCAGTGCACTGGCAGGGTCCCCCTGGGAGCAGGCAAAGCAGGCAGGGCACTGCTCACTGCTCGTCCCCCCACCCCAGATCATCCCTAATTCTGTTTGTAGTGACCCCTAACAACATAATCCTGTCCCCTCACTGGCCCTCTCCTCCATAATACTCCATGCACACCATACTCACAGCTCTGAACCCCCTCCCAAGTCAATGGAGGGACAGGCAACATCAAAGGGAAATCTGGTCTTTTCTAAAATTAGGATACGATAGGATGGGATGGGATGGGATGGGATAGCATATAGAATAGAATAGAATAGAATAGAACAGAACAGAACAGAATAGAATAGAATATTTCAGTTGGAAGGGACCTAAAACGATCATCTAGTCCAACCGCCTGACCTCTTCAGGGCTGACCAAAAGTTAAAGCACGTTATTAAGGGCATTGGCCAAATGCCTCCTAAACACTGACAGGCTTGGGGCATCGACCACCCCTCTAGGACGCCTGTTCCAGTGTTTGACCTCCCTCCTGGAGATGCCTTGCATGGCTTACAGAGGCAGCCTGCGCAGCAATGCTAAATGATATGCTGCGTTTTTGATGGCCGAAGTCAGATGAGTCAAATCCCCTCCTAAGTGCACTGCCTGCCACGACAAAATAAAATGCAGAATGTGTCACAGAAAACCTGTGAAATGACAGTGAAAATAGAAGTGTCCTAAAAGTGTAATTAAAGAATAGTCTGTGCTCTGGCATCTTCCCGTAAAACTGCAATTTCCCTTCTGACCAATAATGCTATTTCTAAGAGAGGCAATACTAACCATTGTAGTTTTTCTGGGTGAGTACAAGGAAGGCATTACAGCCACAGATGTAATGCCAGCATTTTAAAAAGAGCACAGATGGATCAGCTACACAACCCTAACACAGAATATCGAAGTCATTCAGAGGCAATGGTACCATTTTTGTACCATACGCGCAGCGGAGCTTGCCCGGTGCTAAGCATCTAATGGCCTATAACCACAGCTGGGAGGCTGGGATCCCTCCCTCCTGGAGCCGTCCTCCCGTACCCATCCCAAAAGTGGTGTACATCTGCCTGAACAGTGCCTGAGCCCGGAGTGGCGCTCCTGAAAGACCCCCGTGCGGATAAAAACGAGAATAAGCCTGCAGCTCTGGACAGAGTCCTCCCATGTCCCCAGAAAAGACAGAGGTGCTGTTTTCAGCTCAGTTTTTTGAGGTCATTCTTGGCAACTTTCTTTCTCTCTCCCGCTGTTTCCAATTCTCAGAGGAGTTCATCAGAAGTACTTACATTTGTTTTTTGGCATTTGAAAGTAGTTAAAAAGCAAACTTTCTCTTGAGGTCTGGTATTTCCCTGAGGTTTCATCAGTTACTGCACATGCTGTGGGATAAGTTACATACGACCCAGAGGAAAAAAAGCCTTTGCCTCTCGACTATGAAAATAGGTCATTTCCACTAACATTTTTGTGGCAAAGCCTTAAGATGATTGTGGGGCTTGAGGGGGAGAGACGTTTCCCAGGCTGTTTCACTCCACACCTGCCCTACAAAATACTCTTCTCCTCCTTCCCGTGAGACATTACCTGCCTGTCGGCCTGACTTGTTGGTGTTCCAGCCTGGCCACCAGCCTTCAGGTGGTCTGTCAGCTCCACAGGCCAGTGTTTAAGCCAACAAGATGCACAGACACACACATCTCCATCTACCTGTCTGCACAACAGCCACATGCCCGTCAACTTTATAGAATCATAGAATGTGTTCGGTTGGAAGCGACCTCTAAAGGTCATCTAGTCCAACCCCCCTGCCATGGGCAAGGACATCTTCAACTAGATCAGGTTGCTCTGAGCCTCATCAAGCCTGGCCTTGAATGTCTCCAGGGATGGGGCATCTACCACCTCTCTGGGCAACCTGTTCCAGTGTCTCACCACCATCATTGTAAAGAACTTCTTCCTAATGTCTAATCTAAACCCACCCTGCTCTAGTTTAAAACCACTGCCCTCGTCCTGTCGCTGCCCCTGCAGCTCCTACTGCTTTATTCATGTTATTGCAGTGCACAGAAGCCTCATCAGACCGGACATTTTTGCAGATGTGAAATAAAAATCTCTCTAACATACCAGAAAGCTCACCCTAACGTACCAGAAAGCTCACAGCCCAGGTTGTTAGACTACACCTGAGATAAGGCTGATGCAAGTGGAAAAAGACAACTCCACGTGGTCAAGGCAGCTCTTTATCATACACCAGAAGGATTTTCACCCCTGCACTAGTCATCTGTTACCATCCTTGGATTTGGGAGATGTACTTTAGTTGCCAATTTTTGAGGTCCAAAAGGACCGACCACGGTGCACCTTCCACACGCCACCTGCAGTCCTGCTCCACCAGCTAAAACCTATGGATCTCAGTCCAGCTGTGCCGTGAAGAGTAACCAAGCAGAAACGTTGCATCCTCCACAAGAATAAATGACAAACGTAATTGACTCAAGTCAAAGGCATCTCCCATTAGACTCTACGGAGGATGAGGAGCTGGCCTTCAACTCTGTAAATATTATTTGTAAGTGGTCTAAACTGCTCATTTTTGCTTCAGAAAAAAACCTGGAAGTAAATGTGGTGGGTTCGTATGGAAGTGTGGCCACCCACTTACCAGCTTTTTCTTTAGCACTGATCGCTTCAGCTGTTAGCGGAGGAACCTCATGCCTGCCAGCAAACAACTGGTGATCCTGGTAAAGAAATCCAGTGTCTTCCAGTACCT
Organism: Larus michahellis; assembly: GCF_964199755.1. Taxonomy (NCBI): domain Eukaryota; kingdom Metazoa; phylum Chordata; class Aves; order Charadriiformes; family Laridae; genus Larus; species Larus michahellis. Next base: position 210,519,948 of record NC_133896.1, read on the forward strand.
GGACTGGGCTGGTAGGCTTGTAACAAACAGATGTGGAGCCTGCGAGAAAGAAGAACAGGATGTCAGTAAATAAAACACTTGAATGACAAAATATGAAGCCATGACTTATGACAGAAGTCCAAAAAAATTTTCTCAAGTGTGGCTAGGTGCCCGAGAAGACCTGACAAGGCCACCGAGCAAATCACCTCTCCTCTTTTCAACACCCAAATAACACATTAGCTCTGAGGAAGAAGAGGCAGCCATCGAGTCATGTTCCATGCACTGACCCAGCCTGGCCTTCAAGGCTGGCACAGCTCAGCTTATAAGAGCTGACAGTGACAAGCTCACAAATCGAGGCACAGCCCTGGGACATGAAGCCAACAGAGCCAGCGTAAAACTGAAACAGGGAGTGGGTAAAAAGAAGGAAAGGATAGGTGAGGATCCAGCCACACATTCAATAGGGCTAAAGTCTGGGAAAGGCTTTGCCACAAAATCCGCTCATGAATAATAGTTCAGCAATACAGAAAATTGCTGAGACATAAAATACAGCCAATGCTATCAAGGGAGGGAGTTTATAAATCACTTTGTCCAGATGTTCTTAATATGGTAAGCAGAGGATGTAGCTGGAAGGCCACGGGAATGTGTCTGGCAGACTGACTGCACAGGAGCTGCACGCCTGAACTCCAGCATCCCACAGACATTGATGGCTGGACGAGGCCCCCAGCCCCTTTCACAACCAGTGAGCAGGAACAAGCTCACCTGGCAAGCAACAAGGCTCGTCCTAGATCTGCTCTCAAGGGTGCCTTTCTCCAGCAGTGCTTGTTTTAACAAGCTCATACAAAATGCATCACAGCAGTGTTAAGACAGGAATGACATTGGCTTGACCCCACAATTCAAGACAGGAGTGACATTGGCATGACCCCACAATTAGAGAAATACACAGACAGTCTGGAGAGGGTCCAATGAGGGCCACAAAGATGATCAAAGGGCTGTAGCTACATGGAGAAGACAAGGGGCAATGGGCACAAGTTGCACTAAGGTTTTATCTTAACATAAGTAAGAAAATTTTTACAGTGAGAACAATCATTCACCGGAACAACCTCCTCAGTGACATGGTAGAGTCCCCATCACTGGGATTTTTCCAGACACGACTAGACAAGGTGCTAGATGATCTCATCTAGGCTCCCCTTCCCACAAAAGCTTAGACCAGATGATCTTTTCAGATGATCTTTGTCCCTTCCAATCTCGGCTGTTCTATGATTTTATGATTTCCCACTTCCTACTTATTTTTCTGAGCACTACCTCATTTCTGTAAAGAGAAGGCTCTTTGAAGTCCAAACCTTGCGGGTGAGCACCTCCTGGCCCCAAGTACCCTGGTGGAGTGGGGACACAGCAGAATCACTCTCCACTTACACCACTGGCTGCCATGAATTTTAGAGTAAGGGAATAGCCATTAACCTCCAGCACTGGACACTGCCGAGGGACTTGCCCGAGCAGAAGGTGAAGGGCTCAAAGTGGCACTAGTGGGGCATCCATCCATCCCATCGGAGCATCCATCCATCCCAGTGGGGCACGAAGACCACGAGCACAGGGACCACAAGCACCCTGCTCTGCAGGAAAAACCATTGTCCACAGATGACCTGGACTTATTAATCCAGACTGCTTGGTTTGTGGTCGGCTAACTACATGCTCGCTGGCATGTATCACATGGGGAGCTGCTTTTCTCTCTGCCTCACATACAGGTCATCGTCGACCCCACGTCCCTGCGTGGAGCAGGGCAGCAGGGGGGCAGCAGGGAGCAGGATCCAGCCCATCTTCTCTACAGCCACGAAGATACTATTTTCTTCTGTGGCCAGAGGAGAGGAAATAGGCATTTCTGCAAAATGTTAATGAATTCATCACTTTACCATTCATATTATGCATGAATGCGTATGGCAGTTTTCTATATTTAGAGAGCAAGAGAGAAAGATTGCTCACTTGAGTAGGATATGTTTGTGAAAACAAGCATGGTAGACTGGTCTGGAATTTGTGCCGATGCTGATACAGACCCAAGAAAAATCTCAAGAACCCTAATTTTCAACATATTACCCTATTCTGGCACAGAACAGCATTAAAGACACCCTTCACGTGGTCCTGCCTTGGAATTGGGAATCCTGTGCGAAACAGGGGAGTCTGGAGACCAGGCTTGTTTTATGAATAAAAGGTAGATTGGGGTGAAACAAAGAAAATCTGCACACCCAAGGAAGATGGTTTCAAGCATTATAGGAAACATGAACAGCCAGCAACTGCCAGCTCAGCCTCACCACTCACCAAACAGAATTTAAAAGAAATAAACGGTTACTAAAATTGTACGCTTGCATTCTGCATTTTGAGTCTGTAGGCATCCTTGGGTCATGGTTTCAAATTTTCTGAGAATAAAGACTTGTTTTTTCTGTAGGAAGGGCAGAAATTCTCACCTATCCACTTGACTTTGGGGGCTGTGGCCACGGCAAAGCAATATTGTACTAAAATCAGGACCAGTAAATGCTGGCATCTGCCAAACTGCTCAGTTTCCGATCTCTGCTATACCGGAGTCAAATCCAAGTAGTTCCAACCCAGACAGAAACCATTGCACTTTACTGTACCCATGTTAATGTTTTATCATCGTAAAATGATGTAACGATGTTGTATGATGTTAAAAACGATGTCACGGTGGTTTATGTTCATTCACAGTAGGTTTTAATAAAACGTCATGTCTAACTGGCACAGAAAGACAGTTTATGTGTAGAACAGATAACAGCTGATGAAAGATCAGTTCTTGGCACGTGGCCACAATCCAGATCATGGGCAATAACACAACACTTGAAAGCTTAGTGAAGCCTCATGAGCCACTTGGAGCAAGGCACGAGCCTTTTCTGTTTCACACCCTTGGTGTCACTGGAGTCTCCCAAATCCCATGTTCCCTCTCTGGACAGGAAGGTTTTGCTACACCCAGCTCTGCAGGGGTGCAAGGTGCCCATCCAATGCTCAGGCACCTGCTCCTTCCCCAGACCTCCATGTTCTTCTATGATGTTCATCAAAAAGGCAATTTCCATCCCTATAATTGAATCCTGGTGCCAGGGCAGCAGTGCCCAAGGGTCATGGGTAAGCAGCTCATTGAGGGCAACCTAGGATGGAGACCATCACTGCTCCAAGGAGGTGTCCTCAGGAAAGGGCTTTCTACCCACATCAAGCCCAAACCTCCCGAGCCACAAACCACGGTTGCTGCCCCGTGTTTTGTCACTGCTGCTGCCAAGAAGAGCTGACCCCACCACCTCCATAGGTGCCCCCTCCCAAAAGCAGCTCAGTCCATAGCCATCACCTCTTCAATCGCCATCACCTCTTCAATCGCCATATATTTGGTGTCTCTTATAAACAACCCACAACCACATTTCTGGCCTGGTTCAGGCCTTGCTGAATTGAGCAGCTGCTCCAGGCCTTCATTTCTACATCTCTACCAGCTCTCCCACATCTAAGTGACTGCCTGACACCAATTCATTTGTTTTCCTTTTTCTTTTTTGTTTTTATTTTATTTTTTTAAGCTAAACATGCATTACGCCGTACAGAAGCAGACATATTATCCTGGAGGGTTACTACACAGCAGTACAGTTCATTTGAAGATTCACAACTATTTCAATGTATCATTTGCAAAGATTAACACCAGACAGTCAGCAAGGACCCAGAGACAGAGGAGCAGCGCTTAAATAGTTCCTGTTTCTGATGTGGTTTCAGTCTGGTTTTGAAAAGGATCTAAACCAAAACCTCATAGGAAGCTCATTGCTGTGACTTTACAGGAAAGCCACAGTTTCAGAGCAATAACAGCATCCCCAAGAAGCAGATTTCCTCCTCAAAAAAAAAAAAAAATACTGGGAGAAGATGGTTTTCTCACAGCCGAGCTGCACTACTACTCTCGCCTTCAGTAAAACACCAAAAAAATGCCCGTTATGCAAAGACGGTTTGCTGCTATTTAGAGGCAACACCTCGAGGCAATGCCTGGGTGATGAGTTTCTGCATCGCACCCCGCCACTTGCCCGGGTACCGCTCTGCGGCACAGCCCGTGCTGCCAGCACGTACGGCTCCTCCTCCGCCACCCAGAAGCCACCCAGCCAAAAGAAAACACAGAGCTGTCCTCCAAAAAAATCCTCCTCCAGTTTGTACCCTACTGACCGAGCGATTCAAAAAGAGACCAAGGCGTTTCAAATACCATCCAAAGCAATCATCTGAAATGAAAAAGTAAGTAAGGCGGCTTTACACTTTCCTATAAACTCTGCCGTGGTTTGTAAGGGAGGTCCAAAAAAGACAGAACAAAAATGACATAGTTTCCAAGCCCCAGTCTGTCCTTCTGCCTCACAGCCAACCCAGAAAGGAGTATAAATACCTTATTCCACATTTAAAATATTTTCTTTGCCCTGTCGCTGCATAAAAATCTCATGTCAACAAGAAAGGAAAACAATTATTTAAAGGAAATAACGAAAGGATGCTCAAAGCGCTCTAGGTTCCCATGAATTGCCGAGGGTGGACCCATCAGTCCCTCCAATGGGTCACAGGGACCCTCCATCGAGGCTGGACACCCCTCCATGCGTATCCTCACCTGTGAACTTTAGTTTCTCTAAAACTAGTTTTGAGAGGGGGGATCGCCGTACCCCAGCCACACAGCTGTACTGCTCTCCCAAAGCTGGGAAGCAGATTTTGAGTTTCCTTCAGCTCAGAAAAAATTAACTCACGTGTCCCGTTTCTTGGTTTACCTACAAAAAGGAGAAACCACTTCCAACAGCGTTGCAAAGGATGCTCTTGGTACCACCAGCAGCTCTTCTCCGACAGCTCTGGGACTCTATTGCAGCCGCAGCTCCAACAAAGAGCAGGGGCTCAGACACACGTTGGTGATCGTTTCCCATCAGCAGCTGCCTGGCCGATGTGCAGGTTTTTTAGGTCACTTCTGGGGTGGCTGATTCACTCCTGCACCCCGTAATTCTGCTTGGGAAGCTCACATCTGCTGCCAGGGCTCGCGAGCCCTGCGAGGACTGAACAAGCATCACTAGTATTATTTTCACGGGTGCAGAGCAACATCTTGCAGGACAGAAATCCAACCCACGCAACGCACACCAGATGTGAGTGAGCAGCACCTCTCCTTTCCCACATGAAAGGTGGGAATCTACCACATCTGAGCCGGGAGAAGCCTCACCCCTGCGCCTGGCAGGATTCACCAGACCAAGCTCCCTCTCCAGAGCTCCCTGCTCTGGGGAAAGAAATCCTCAGCCCAGCATTAGCTCTGGGATCCACGTTGTGCCATTCCCTCACTCAAGAAAAGCTCCTGGAGTCTCCCATCCTGAGTAACTGTCATTTCACTCTCCAAAAAAGTGCCTCGTCCAAGAAAGCACTAGCAAGACTACTGAGAAAAGGCGATGGAGGCAGCCAAGCCCCATTCCTCCCAAGGAGCCGTGCTAACGCATCCAAATTTAACTGCCTACAAGGATGAACGCTTTCTGTGGAACTCCAGCCTCATGCGCTTATTTTCATATACGCTTCCTCTCAGCAAAAAACAAAGCGGACGAGCAAAAAAGCTACAAGTGAAGCAAAGCAAAGGCGCCTTGAAAGCGGCTCCCGAACCTGGCAGGAGATCAGATGGATCCTGGAAAGAGCGGAGCCAAGTCTGCCTGCCCGGGAGATCCCCCACGGATGCCCGCGCCTTCCCGATGGAAATTAGGTGCGCGGGCGTGTGGGGGCAAACGGTGCCCATCACGGCTCTTTCATCTCGGATGGTTACAGGTTTTATAACGTTAGAATAATTTGCTGGTTTTTTCCCCCGTCCCAGGCTCACCCCAGAGGATGCAGGATGCAGGCAGAGTATTTTCATCGCAGCTCCAGGTGCCGAGCTGGGCATCAATCTGATGGAGGAAGGGACGCACATTCCTTAGGTGGCTGAGTTAGGCTTTGCACAAATACGTGCATTTTTAAGGCCTCTATATAAGTTATGAATTTGCCGCTGCAGCTATAACATTGAGTCTACATCATGCAGCCAGCCCAAATTTATTCAAAGAATTGAATCAATAATTGAAATGTCTACTTTCATCAAAGTGCCAGTGGCACAATGACGACTCACGTCAGCGTTGCTGCTCTGAGATAAAAGAGTAAGTATTATTCAGAGCTGAAAGTAAGGGAAGAAACTCTCGGTAAAAGAGTGAAACACAAAGGCTGACATGGAGCTCGCGAGTGAGACAACGCTTCTGCTACAGCCGCGCCGCTTGTCAGCACAGCGAAGAGTCTGCGGACATTTTCACTACGCCATAAATTCTGATTTCCAAGCCATAAAAAAAAAAAAACCTCCAAGATAAAAATTCATCATGCAAATTCATAAGGAAGGATTTTTTTTTCCACTGAGGGAAAAAAAAAAAAAATCATAAATCAACCAGCTACAACATATAGACAAGACACTCACAAAGCAGGACTTTAAGCTATGATTAACTTTGCTGTACTTACAGCCTCTAAAAACGATCACGTTACAGAAAAGCACTGGCATGATCTGTGTCACTGGGATATTTAAGCCCTTCCATTAATTAACCAGAAGTGAAATAGGACCTAGGACTGTGCATCATTCAGTCTAGTTCCTCATTACTTCGAGCAACCATATTATAAAACTCCCTCCTTGAACTGAATAAACAGCATCCGAAGATTTTTTTTTCCCCATTTGGAGGAGGTTTCAGGATCCTCTTCCCCCAATCCACACAAATATTCTTCTCGGTTCCCGCTCGCAGTCACTGACATTGCTCTTTATCCATCTATTTTTTTTGCCAGTGGTGTCCTTTAGGTTAAATAGCTTTCTCCCTGAGTCATTCCCACAAACTTGCAGCATACAAAGGAGCCTGGGATAAGGACAGAACAAAAATAGTACAAAGAGTGTACAGTACTCTGTAACTGAAAATGCAGGCATTGAATTCTATCGTATGGATCTTCAGATTTCTAGAGCTTTTCCGTTTTTTTTTAAATACAGGCAACAAACCATAGGCAAAGGATCCACAGGGATTCATTTGATCCATGTGAAGAACCGCTCGCGATAACCCTACACTGAGCAGAGCTTTGGCATTATTTTTATCTTAAGTGTCATGTCTAAAGGAAAAAGAAATTAAACCTTCTTCCCACCAGAATATATATTAAAATTATGAGCCTTCCATTATTAAATCATTACCCACAATTTATATTCAGCCACTTTTTAAATGCAGAAATTTAATAAACGGTATTACACACAGAAGTGCTAACAAGATAATTGCCTTTAGTTCCTGCTCCCAGATGGCTGAGCTCAGATTTAGAACAGGGAAAATCACGGTAACGGCCGACGGTGTGGAGCCATCGCCTCGAAAACGGCCCCAAAACGATGCACACCGCAGGCAGGGGGATGCGTCACTGGCAGGAACCCCCTGCCCACACCAGGGAGCCACCCCAGGGCGATGTGCCTCCCCGTCTCTGCGGGACGGAGGAGCCCAGACCAGGTCCCTGGGGTGGGGATCCGGGTCCCTCCTGCCCTCCTGGCACCTCAGGGGAGCCGCGCGCCGTCCCTCAGCCCAGCAGCGACTTCACTGAAATATCTGCGCACAACACCCACATCGAGGGGAGCGGGGCAGAGGAAGAACAGTTTTTTTAATGACTTCAATTGGTTTAGGTCTTAAATGGAGACCGAATTGTCACTAAAAGCATTTTAATTCATTATTCATGAAATTATTCATTAAATTAAATTAATAAAATAACATTATTATTTTCCAGCCTGAGCCTTGACCTTTGGAGCTACTGTTGTCTAAAGCACATTCATATTCGTGCTAACCAATATGGTCGGAGCAGACAATCCCAAGTATTGCTCAATGATTTAATCCCACACTAGGTTTTCCCGAGACGTGGGATCCTCCTAAGGATCACCCTGCTCCTCGAAAGGCGCTGCCTGGACGCGTGCCGGCCACCGTCGCCCGGCTCAGGCAAGAAGGACCCGCCACAACTTCAAGATGTGGCAGAGACGTGCGTGGGGAAAGGTGCGGCACCACATCACACCGTGGGACACGCCGAGGCTGTGGCAAGGCCACCGAGAAGCGGTGACAAGCAGGCACGCCAGCAAATGCCGCAGGACCTGCTGCTGCACCGAGGATAGATTTACTGCAAGGCAAAGCTCTGCTCTCACACGCGCTGGTCCAAATCCGGAGTGATTTCACCAGCTTCTACAGATTTCCTCCAAATTTACAGCCACGGCAGCATCCCACCTACTGAAAAAGTCACTTAAAGGACCAAAAAAGAACAGATGCACTTCCTAAACGCACCATTTCACTAGAAAAGTTGCCCTAACAATTTTTTACAGAGGTGATATTGTTCTCCTTGTTATTACTATTATTTTCTATTTACTTCCATCTATTTCTACTCCTGCCCTGAGCTGAAGGCAGGCTGTTCCATTTAAAAATTCAGCACACAAATGGGAACCAGATTACATCTATCCCAAAGCTGCCAAAAAGCAATTGCTGTACGAAACCAAAAATCCTCCTGGGATTTTTCCCAAATCCGCAAAATATTCCCGAGCACTAAAGTTTCCACTGGGACTATTACATTAGCAGATAGTCTCTGTGCGAAAACCCGAGTATGCAGCCGTCCGCCTAATAGTTTCCAGGACAAGGAGGCTGCATGAGGCACGTATTCCCACCTTAGCACCGAAAAACATTTATACCAGATCTGGCCTTTAAAGCCAGTTATATGCCTGTCAGTGTTAAAAAACAAATGGCACTGAGGACCATCAGGCTTCCATTTCCTGAAGAAAAGCTGCAATGGTCAGTAGTAACATCTCCACGTCATCCTGAAACCTCCACGTGCATCCCCAGAGCCCGGCTGAGCCGGATCCCATGGGAAGCTCCACACACATCCCGCCCGGGGCTGCTCCTGGGATGCCTACGAACCCCCTTCGTTGTCTCCGCGCTGGAGAAATGCAATGCCTTTAACCCTGTGCCGGTGGTTCCTCACAGAGGAGCTCTTGCGAGGGGCGCCGGAGCCGTCTCCAGGCATCAGTCCCTCCATCCGGGATGCTGATGTGCAGAGGGTTTGGTCCAGATCGCCGTGGGGGGCCAGGATGCTGCGAACTGCCCCCGCACCCATCCACGATGCCGCAGATGCATGGAAATGAAAAATAAGTGAGAGCACCCACCGATCCTGCAGGAATCAGGGCTTCGGAGGGGCAGCACATGCTTGTGTCGGTGGAAGCTGCCCTCCTCCAGCAGCCCAGCGCTTTCCAAAAGAACAGGGAAAGCAAAGCTCCCCCTGCCAAACGCTGGCAGAGAGCAAAGGGGAGCGAGGGACGTCAGGACAGAGGAGGAGGGACACGCAGGTGACGGGGGGACCCCCACCAGCCCTATTTAACAACTTAAAACCAGCCCCCCGACTTCATCCCCTCAACCCCACTGCTCCGGTCAGGGTTGGGGATGAGGAAGGCTGGGGCGGGAGGCGGCCCATCCATGTGGGGCCACGGCGCGCACCCCGCGCAGCCCCAGAGAGGGCTTTATGATGGGAATATCACCCACCCCATATTCCCTGCCCGCACCCCTCGGGCATTTCTTGATAAGGTATTTATAGGACCCTTTTAAGAGCTTTTTACATCCCTAGCAATGACTAAATACATATATTATATATACACACACATATAAAAATACACAAATATGTAGTATACTTCATATTCATATAGCTATAGTATATGAGTAGTCATATATAGCTACATATATTTTTATATCTCTCTACCTTTATGTAAATATATATAAAACATATGTCTACATATATTTATATATAGTACTCTACATAGATGTAAAAAAATATATATGAAAATATATATCTTCATGCACACCTGTGAGCCGCAACGGCACTGCCAGCTCGCTGTGCACAGGAAAAATCAGGGGACTCCTCATCTTCACGGCTGCCCCTCTCTCAGAAGGCTTTTTAGGTTTATTTTTATGGAAAAAAGACAAGCCCTCAGCTCAGCGGATGCCCGGTAAGGGCCTTGCAGATGCCTCAGCAGAGAGACCTCGGTCTCTGGCGGGCGGGCGGCAGCTCAGCGCTCCCGGGACGCTCACACAGCACCAGGAAAGAGAAAAAAAACAAAACAAAAACAAACCTCCTCTTTCCATCGAAAGAGGAAAAAGACCAAGCAGCGACCTTCCTGTATTTTAAAACTATGAATCACAAAACCTGGCAGGAGGATTCGACTTAAATTGGTTGGATTTTTTTTTTCCCTCCACTTTCAATGATGGGTTGTGGTTTTTTGTTTTTTGGTTTTTTTTTTCTCCCCTTTAAGCAGGAGTTTATCTTTGTTCTCCCTGCAGGGGTAGGAAGGTTAAATATAAAAGTTCCCTCTCACCATCCCCCTACAACAACAACAACAACAACGTGAGAAATCGCTCTCCCGGCGGGGGCGGCCCTTCCTGCGGGTCACCCCGCCGCCACCGCCGCCCGCCCCGGCCTGGGACCCGCCGACACCCCCGGGCGCGGGGGGAACGCCCACCACCACCCCGAGCCCTCCCGCCCCAGCGGGTGGCGGGGCCGGGACCGGCGGGGGGACGCTGCCATCGCCACTTGCGGAAACACCAGCGGGTCCATCGGGAAATATCGCCCCTGCGCTGCCGGCCCGGGAAAAGCCGGAGGCGGCTCCCCCCTCACCGCCCGCCGCCTTCCTCCCTCAGAAGGCACCGCAAACGGCCCGCTGTCACCGGTGGCCGCTCCGCTGCCCGCCCCGGGCTAGCACACCCGGCGGGTTTTGCCTTTCCGGAGGGGGGAAAGAAAATCGCAGGAGTGCTCGGGGAGGAGGGTTCAGGGTGGAGAAACATGGAGTATCCCGCGGCCGGGCTGCTCGGCCCTAACGGTGCAGCGAAGCGGGGGGGGGGGGGGTTGGGGGAGAAGGATGAACTCGCCCCCGCTCCCACCCCCCGCCTGGGGTTTCCGCGCAGCCCGGGGGCAGCCGGGTGTGCGCGGTCCGGGAGCTGGCGGGGGGCTGCCCGCCCCCCCCCCCGCATCCTCCCCGGGGAGCAGAGGGTCGGCTCTCAGGGTAGCGGCGGGTCGAGTCCCAGGGGAGCGGCGGGACAGGTCCCAGGGGTGCAGCGGGTCAGCTCCCCCGCAGCGCGGCACGGCACGGCACGCCCCGGGGGAGCGGCGGGGAACACCCCCGCGGAGCAGCGGGTCTGCTCCGGGAGAAGCGGCGGGGCACGTCCCCGGGGAGCAGCGAGCCCAGCCCAGGCCGGCCCCCCCCCTCCACCGGCACTACCGCACCCCCCGGTACACACGTGGACAAAGGCACCCGCGCTCCCACGCACACGGGTACAGGCAGACACGCGTGTGCACCCCCGTGTGTGCACAGACACACCGCCCCCCGCCATCTGCCGCCGTTACCTCCGGCTCCGCGCCCCGCCGCCCCCGGCAGCACCTTGGCCATCCGCGCCGCTCCCCGCCGCCCCCGGGCGCGCTCCGCCGGGCGGGGCGGGGCGAACAGATGGGCGGGGCAGAGGGTGTGGCCGGGGGTGTGGCCGGGGGCGGGGCGGGGCGGGGCCGGGCACCTCCCGAAGGGGGTGTCACGGCCGCAAGTGACTCGCCCGCCCCCCGCCCCGCTCAGGGCTGCGGGCCCGCAGGGGGAGACCGACCGTCCCCGGGCTGTGCCGGAGCTTTGCTGCCCCAAACGGAGCCACCCGAGACGCCTGGATGCGCCCGGGGGGGAGCGCGGCCTCCCCAGCTCCACCTTAGGGATGCTTGGGACATAAATCCCACCCTGGACGCCAACACAGGCTCCCCAGATCCCACGCCGCGCCTCGCAGGCGGCGCGCAGTTGACAGGAGTTACCCCGAATCCAAGCCCGTGCGTTAACCCCCCCATCTCCCGGGGTTCCGGCCACTTTCCCTGCGCCCGGAGGAGCGGGTGGCTATCTGGGGAGCGACTGGGCTGTAGCTTGCCGGTGCAGAGCTGGGGCAGCCCCCCGGTCTTAAATGCAGCCCTCCATTCTCAAATGCAGCCCTTCTCTCCCGCTGCCCACGCCTGCCCCATCCCTGGAAGTGTTCAAGGCCAGGCTGGATGGGGCTTTGGGCAACCTGGTCTAGTGGGAGGTGTCCCTGCCCGTGGCAGGGAGCTTGGAACTAGATGATCTTTAAGTTCCCTTCCAACCCAAACCATTCTATGATTCTAGGATTCCTTGCGCATGTTCACGTGAGCAGTGGATGCACATATCCCTTGATGTAAAGAGACTTATGGCCAATGCTGGACATGAGTGCCGCAGTAACAGGAACACAGGACATTTGTCGGCTTGGGGTTTCTTTGCAGTTCAGCACACCAGCTCCATGGAATGTGTTCTCATCAGGACTGGAGCCACTGCTTCACCTCCCCTCCCCACCCCTGCCTGACACAGGGGACAGACAGCATAGGAGACCTCCTTGGGTGTCTGCACCATGCTTTCTTCCCCTCCTTGGGGCCATTTGGGCAGAAACTGGGTTCAGGACTCCCTCTGCGATCCTCTTCCCAGCACTGCCCCACAGGGCAGACCTCTTTTCTGGCGCTGCCGGCACGCTGCTTGGGTTTCCCCATCTCATTGTCCAGCAGGCTGCCTGGTGATGCCAGGATTATCCTCTCCACTCATTTCCCCTGGCTCTTAACACACAGACAAGATTTTCAGGCCCCAAAGGTGCGTCTGCCTCCTGAAATACTGCTCCAAAGGGGTAAAAGCAGGTGGAAATGCAGCAACAGGCTGAAGAGGAATGCGCCCGGTGCCACCGCAGCCCTGTAAAGGGGCACAGCAAGATGGGAGCTGGCCTGGTGCCATCGCCACAGGGCTGGATGGATGCAGCGGGGACTCCCGGCAGCTCCAGGTGCTGGAACCATGCTGTGAATCACAGCAGTCTGAGGCATTGCTATTTCAAATCGCAAACCCCATCTTTGCTCAATGTTGCTTAGGTGTAGGCAAGACAAAGGGAAAGAATAGTGTATGGGAAAGAGGAAAAGGAGGAAAAAATATTGATGGTGAAATCGAGTTCCTTGGTTCCCGCATCCACATGTCTCCCACGGCAGCAGTTGCAGAACTGCATTTCCCGTGTGAGCTGAGCATCCTCAGAGGTGCCCTTCCCTCCGTGTCGGCGTGCAAGGCGAGGTGACAGTCGGGTGCTGTCCCTGCGGGTGTCTCTCTGAAGCTCTGAACCTGAGGCATCTATTAGCTGTCTCCCTGAGGTCACCTAACACAGCCTGAGGTTGCTCTCAGGTGAGAAAGCAGAGAATTGCAAATACGCTGCTGTTCCAGGGAACCATCGCATCCTTGGCCTCCTCAGGGGAAAAACCAGAGGCCTAGGGTGCCAAACTTGGACAAGAGAGGGATGTTCATTTCCCTTGTCTCCTGCAGGTGCCCTGAGTATCTTGGAGCAAGTTACGCCCAAATTCAGGTTTTCAAATGCCTAAATCCTTTGCAAAATCATGAGGAACCGTGACGGCAGGTAGAGTTAGATACCTCAGTCTCCTGGAGGAACTGGCTTTTGGTTTTTCAGATTGTGTATTTGCACTCTGCTACCTCCCCTGGAGATAAATGTTGGCTTTGCTCATAGACACAGGCAAACCATGGACCTGCTCAGCTGTAAATGAAGGTGAAATTTTGCCCTCAGCTTCTCAGGTGCCTGTTCACAGCGGTGGATGAAGTTGGTTGAGGGCACTGCTCCCTGAGCCCAGTTCAAAATGGCAATTCAAGAGCTCGTTACTGTCGTGCTTCAACTTCATCATTTGGTTGGGCAAAATGGAACAGGTTATTATGTTGGTTATTCTGCGTCACAGTCTGTGTCATGGGGACAGGGTGATTCCAGTGCAATCTGGCTCTTCTACCCACAGCCAAGCAGATCCAGCCTGTCCGAGGGCTCATTCTGGCCCCGCAGTCTATGCTTCCCTTTTACCTACTGCTGCCTGATGATATGTGATGATTTCGGTACTAGAAGAAAAAATATATCAAGAAAAAGGATTATCTGCTGTCTTGTCTTTCAGTAGCATCGCAAGGACTTCATGAACCATGCTGTTACGCTTCCAAGGAAAACAGCCTTTTTTTCTGCCTGCGTAAAAGTGTCATTTCTCTTTTCCCCCACATCATTCATTTTCTGGTGCACGTTTCCAAGTCATTTTCAAAGTCTTTTTTCTGTTTAACTCTATTTTGATTTGACGAACTAAGGCTGGCAGATTGGAGAGGGACTTCTCTAATCCCTCTGTGGTTTGATATACCTGATAACCGCTGGGGAGCCGTGTCTGCCCAGGAGGGCAAGGCAACCACCGCTCCAGCTTCTCCACATTGCAGCGGCGGTAATTACATATGTATAGGTATTTAACATATATATATAAAATAAAATATTAAATATGTTGTTCCCCCAATGAATTTTGGAGTAGCTCCACTATTTGTGTGTATATATATATATTTAATATATATGTTTTTATACATTGTTTTCTTTAATGTTATTCCCCCACTGAATTTGGAGAAGGAAAGAAGTTCATCCTTCCAACCCTTTTGGTCCTAACCTGCTCAGCTGGAGCCAAGTGCCACCGCAGCTCCAGTTGTCAGGTCAGCAGAGCGGAGCTGACGGTGCCATCTCGCTTCACTATCTCCCTTCGGCTTCTACCTGGTAACTATGGATCCAGGAGACACACACGATCCACGGGCTGGAAGCACATGTCTGTTATACCCTGCCATGGAAAATAAACACCCCTCATGGATTCCCCATGCATTGCGGTGAGCTGTGTGGGAAAGGAGAGGCTTTTCCAGGTGCCTTCCTTGCTCAGCCATTAGCAGCTCCTTGGATCACTCAGCATCCCTGTGCCATCCCGAATCCCCCATGGCTGGGGAGCTTTGAGCAGTTGCTACTGCCAGGCCCGGGGCTGGACCACCGAGGCCCTGCGGACCAGACACGGCCATCCCAACCCGCAAGCGCACCCGGGTATTGGCGCTCGTTACATTTGCACCCACCCATGCGTGTAATCCCACAGATTCCGAATGCTGCAAGCAAACAAATAATTGTCCCGCTCCGCCTGACACCGCGGCAACCTCAAATGCCTGCACACAGTTTCACTTCTTGCTGTCGCTGCTGCTTTTAACGATGGCCGATGGGCAGCCGGAGAGTTACAGCCCCGTTAATGCCACCGCTGGGGACAGCACGAATAACCGCCGTGTGGTGTTGGCACCACAGCAAGAGCTGAGTCAAGAAATCAGAATACAGTGTGTAGAAAGCTTCAGACGGGTAAGTTTAGTAAATAAAAGCCACATTGCCTTTGACATCAAAGATGCCCTTACCGTTATCTCAGGTGGAGGTAATCCTACCTCTTCTTGACAGCCACAGGCTTCAGCTGCCCCTCAGAGACCCTTCCACCCATCCTCAGCATCCCCGCAGCATCTCTAACTACCGAGCAGAGGCGAATCCTCTCGCAGCGCTGGAGCAGCACTTTCAAACCCACATCTGCGGAAGGTTTTTAAGCAATCTTGCTACCAGGCAGCCAGTGAGCTCAGCAGTTCAGGGAGCCCTGAAGAAACCTACCCTGATAAATTAACAGCCACTGTTGAGATTTTCACAGTGACAACTGTGCATATTTATCAGTTCCCCTCTGATATGCACTTAACAGGCAACAGCGTATTTGGAGGCAGCAGAATTATCTCTGCACATCTGTTTTTCCAGTTCTGCCAAAGAGCTTTCATTTTTCTCTAATAACTTGACCTGTTTGGTTTCTGGCAGAAGACGGCTGAGCAGAGCACTCACTCTCTGGATTCGCTCCAGTACGAGATGAGGTCAGGACAACAAAGAAAAAGAAACAGCTGGATGGCTGCAGAGCAGTGGGAACAAACAGGGCAGGGACCAGGGCTTTTTCTTTCCTTCCCTTTTTATTTGTCCAATGGGATTTCATTCCTGGGCGTATTTATTCCCCCCGGCAGACGGTATCACAAAAGCAGTGTTTCCTGCAAGCTGCCGTTGTGGGGAGCCTCCTCCAGGAGACCGACGGGACCCAGGGCGCAGGTATAAATAGCACAGCCAGCTAATCCCTCCTCTGCTCAGCTGTCGGGAAATGTGAGGCACGGGTCCTGAGGGTTTCCACTGAGATACTGCATCTCCCACACAAGAATTTTCATCTTGGTTTTGGCAGGGTGGGGGCTCGTACCCCCCCACACTCCCACTTTCTTTTTCCATTTCATCCCATTCCCATCAGTCTACCCAAGGCTTCCCAGGATGGGGGCTTTCACCTTGCATTTTTCAATCCGTCTTCTTTCTTTTTTTCTGATATTCAGCTAAATCATCTTAAAGCAGCAAGCGGAAAAACTGCCAGTGGGGCGGAGAGGAGGTGGAAAAGAGGGGAGGGATGAGGGCATGGAAGACAGGGAGAAGACATGCAAGCACAGGAGAGAGACAGCGAAGCAGTCTGCACATGTTCCCTCTTTGGAGATTTTCTCTCTCCCTGACATCACTTTCTCCACGGCCAGAAATTCCACCTCCGGACTTGCCAAGGAGACAATGCAGCATTCCTCTGCTGGGCCACAAAGCAAGTGTGAAATGTTCTGTTTTAATAATTTACAGAACAAAAGGAACACAACAGTCACCGTCTGATTCATATCTGCTGAAATCCAGCAGCCAAAGCTGTGGGAGAGGAGAGACAGATGAAGAAAAGAAAGGAAGAGGAGGTGTGGGTTTGGTTTGTTTTTTTTTTTCTTCTGGTTAGTCACTGTGGTCCTAAGGAAAGACAAGAAGGACCACATTGGATTATACCAAAGTTCAAGAGCCCCTGTTGTTCTCTCTCTGAAGTGGCTGCTGGTAGATGAATGCAGAGAAAATACAAGGAACGGTATAAATACAAATGCCATTTCCTCTAGCACTTGATCCCATTTCCCCTCCTGAGCCGGAGGTTGTGGCTGCATCATCAGCATCACTTTTTGAGCCCATTCATACTTTTGGCACCCTGGACATTTTGTGGCAGCAAGTTGCACAATGGAATTGTGTGCTGTGTGAAGACATTCTTCCTTTGGGATGTTTTAGTCCTTTCCTTGTTTCACAGAACCTCAGAGTGGTCAAGGGCAGAAGGGGCCTCTGGAGGGTATCTGGTCCAACATCCCTGCTCAAGCAGGGACACCTAGAGATGCCTTTTGAATATATCCAAGGAAGAAGAATCCACAACCTCCCTGGGGAACCTGTGCCAGTGCTCAGTGACCCTCACAGTAAAAAAGTGTTTCCCGATGTTCAGAGGGAACCTCCTGTGTTTCAGTTTGTGCCTATCACCTCTAGTCCTGGCACTGGGCACCACTGGAAAGAGCCTGATTCCGAGTTCTTTACAACCTCCCTACATTTATTTATAGACATTGTTGAGATCCCCAAGTCTTCTCTTCTCCAGGCTGATGGGACCCAGCTCTCTCAGCCTTTCCTCACAGGAGAGATGCTCCAGTCCCCTCATCATCCTTGTCGCCCTTCACTGGACTATCTCCAGTATGTCCATGTCTCTCTTGCACTTATTTACTTCTATGCCATTCATAATTCTTGTATTTCTACCGTATCCGCCTTCAAGCATCTCTTCCACATCATCGAGTTGTAGTTTACTCGCTGTCTGCTTCCATAGAAGCTGGTCTGTCCCTGGATCACCTTTACCTCCCTTTGCCTAGTACTTCTCCAGGGAACCTCAGAAATGTGCTCACTGCTCAAGGTACAGGTGAGCCATGCACCGACTTACACAGCAGCAGACCACAGGGAGGTTTCCAAAGGTTGGGCATGGCAAGCAGAGCACCAATCTTTAAGAGGAGGAGAGAAAGAAGAGTTAGGGAGTGATTTCATTGGTAATTCCATCCTTGGAAGCACTGGAATGACCAAAGGCTTTGCAAACATGTAGAAAAGGAGGATATGAGTAATAGTCAGCCCAGATTCAGCAAGAACAGAGCTCGTCAGACTCATCTAATCTTCTGCGATGAGGTAATATACCTTCCAGATTCGCAGATGAGGGGGGAGGTGCAGGTGCCATATATGTTGGCATATAAGTAAGGCTTGTGATACTGTGTTATATGGTATCGCTATAAGCAAGAGAGAGGCACCTGGACTAGAAGAAAATAAGAAAAGATGGATGCAAGACTGGTCAAAACCTTTCTTGGAGGCTAGTTACTCATGGCATGAGGCGACACAAAAAAACCCTCTTGTAAATCTGGTGCTGATCAGCATTTCCATGAATGACCCAAAATCCAAGCACAGTTTTTTATGTTTGCCATTGACAGCAGGCTGGGACAAGCTGCCAGAAAGCTGGATGCAGGACTAGAGGTCAAGGCAGACTTGATGAGCAGGAAAAAAAGGATGCAATCCAGTGATCCTCCATTGGGATCCTCCTCCAGCCCCAGAAGAGAGGACAAGAAACTCTCCATCTGACCCGTGGAGGCCTTTTCCCTGCTTATGCCTGCCTTTGGCAGCTCAATGCATAATTGGCTTAAATTGCAGAAATTTAATTAGACACCGAGAAAACGTTTCCAGTGCAGTGAAGCACTGGGTTGGACTGCTGTGAAAGCTGCTAGGACAGGTTGGTCCTCCATGTGGGGTGGTGGGTGAGCAGAAGGCCCTAGCCCTGCCTTCAGGCAGGACGGAGGTGTAGATGACCTCTTGAAGGCCTGCTCAGACCTGCCTTTCTGTGATTTTTATGGTGATGATGCTTTGTTATGATATTGACGTTTTGTTGCTATTATAATGCTGCTTTATTCCCTGCTCCTCTTCTAATAACTCCTGCTGTTCAGGTAGCTGGTTTGACCAGGCCTGAGTATCTTTGACCACATGTTCTCAGGCCCTGGTTACATGATTCCTTCAACACAGGATAAATCTGAGCTGCTACTGGGATGGTCTCATCCTGTCCCCTTCCAATACGTGCTTGCTCTTACCCCCTCGCTTGCCTGGCACCGTGGACCACACAGCTGTGCATGACTCAGGTCAGGACACTGACCCAGCCAAAAACCCACCAGCCAGGAGGGAAGCAGGAGGAGAGATCAGTTTTCCGTTACTTGTTCTGCTATCTCACATCCTTTGTCTGTCTTGTCTACCTTGGATGGAGCAATCACGTCTTGTGCTGTGTTTGGAAGGCAGAGTGGAAATGTAAGGTGATACAAGCACTGGTTTGAATAATCGTTTCCAGGCTGAGGGATGTCTAATATTGTTGTGCAGAGGAAAGCAGTGTCCGAGCAGCTCCTGCTGCCTCTCGGCTGGGAGCGGGGCGGTGCAGAAGCCCTGGGAGATGCCAGCCACAACCTCAGGAGGCACTGGATCACAGTGTGGCACAGACTCTTTCCCCAATAACATAACGAGGGTGCCAGGAAGCCGATTGTCCCATGTTACAGCTCTAATCCCTGCCCTTCCAAGGTCCTGCCCCTTGACTTGAGGTCACCACAAGCCTCATTTTGCACATCCAAAACATCTGTCTAATGCATTTCTTTGCTACTCAACTAAAACCAGCCAAATCTTGTTATCTGGGAGAGGGAGAGTGTTCTTTGTCACTGAAGAAGTTTGCCAAGACTTGGAGGGTTTGCCCAATTTAGGAGAAATGGGCATGTGTCACCGAGGGAAGGCACCGGTCAAGGGATAAGATGAGGAAGATCAAGAAGAAAAGGAGCTGGTGGAAGCAGTGTCCCAGAAAACGCATTTTAAAATTACTTGACTTGTTTTAACAGCAATCGGGTAATGAATGAGGCAGCCAAGGGAAGAGTCTTGGCTTTAGTCCCGTTCCCTGTTAGACACTCCTCCGGGTGAACACATGTCAAAGCAGTCTCTATCCTGACACCAAGTGGAGAGAGCTCACAAGTACTCCTTTAAAATATGACCCAGGGTAGGGGACTGCCAGTGAGGACAGCGGCTGGCCCAGCCACCCTTCTAGCGCCACCCAGGCGTCACACAGTTTACAGGCATTTTTGTATTTATAGGAATTTTTTCAAGATCCTGGCCCCTAGCAGCAGAGGTTTACAGCAGAGAATCGTAGAGTCGTAGAGTCATGGAATGGTTAGAGTTGGGAGGGACCTTAAAGACCATCTAGTTCCAACCCCCTGCCATGGGCAGGGACACCTCCCACTAGACCAGGCTGCTCAAAGCCCCATCCAGCCTGGCCTTGAACACTTCCAGGGATGGGGCATCCACAGCTTCTCTGGGCACCTTGTGCCAGTGTCTCACCACCACCACCCTCACAGTAAAGAATTTCTTCCTAATATCTCATCTAAATCTCCCCTCTTTCAGTTTAAAACTTTACCCCTCGTTCTATAGCTACAAACCCTGATAAAGAGTTCCTCTCTGTCAATGATGGTGATAAAAATCACCATTCTGGGCTCCTGCAGTTTTTACCCTCCTATCCCAAGTTTCCACCGATGTGGTGAGCAGCCCGGTGTGTGCGCACAGAGCACCTCTACTGGGGACAAGGTGGGTTTCCAGAGTGGCGGGGAAGCCACAGAATCACAGACTGGTGGAGGTTGACAGGGACATCTGGAGGTCATCTGGTCCAACCCCTCTGCTCAAGCAGGGCCACCTAGAGCTGGTCACTGAGAACCATATTCAGGCAGCTTTTGAATATCTCTAAGGATGGAGAATTCTTTGCCCTGAAAGTGAAGAGGAAGGTGCCTTTCCTTGAGAGGAAAGGCTGGTGCTTGGTCATGTAAGGTGATGGGCATTGCAGTGTGTGGGGTCGTCCCACCATGCTGCTGAAGAGAAAGGCACAGACCTGAGCCCGACATCTCTCCCAACACATGTAATTCACACTTTCCCCATGCTCCATCTCCAGCCTTCCGCTATTTTCTCAGAAGGGGCCAGGGACCTGATTTCCCCCTTCCCTGCACATCCGACCTCCTGCAGAACCTTCTCAGCGTGCAGGTCAGGTCCTCACCCCCACCTTACCCTGAGCACATCTAACTCCTCCTGAGCAACACATCTTTTTTGACCTTGGTGCTGGGATTGAGGGGAGATCACTGCCAGATGGGGCTCCCCCACGGATTCAGCCTCTGAAGCCTTCAGCTTCCCATACCCATTTGAGGTCGTTTTCTCCCTGGGCGTCTTACTCTTCACTCTCACTTTACACACCTCTACTTCTGCCTCCCGGGGGGAAAAAAGCCCTCATCATGTTGCAAGGTACCAGAAAGTCACAGGAGCTCCAGTGCCAGCCGTGGGCTAAACCTCAAACCCCCAGCTGAGAAGCAGCAGCATCTGGGAGTGCTCTGCACCAGAAAAGTGACAGCTTCTCTCCCAGGGGAAAAAAATCCGCATCAATTTAATACAGAAAGGTACAAAACACATCTAACGCCAAGCTGTCCCAGCCCTCTGATGGATGGCATTCAAAAGCAACATAGAAAGGAGGCTCCGGTGATGATGAATTTATGCAGTGGAAAGCATTCGGCGGCTGCCCTGTGTCTTAAGTCATCTCCTAATTACTCTACATAGGAAAAAAAGGAAGAGGAAAATGTATCATGCATGGACTTACCCAGCTGATCCAGAGCAAAGAGGGCTGGGGCACCTTCGGAGAGCTCATTGTCTGGGGGAAGAAGAACAAATGCTCGGAAAGGTCAGCTGGAGAGGGAGGTGTGGAGACCTGGGGTGACAACGCTGTTTTAATCACACTGCAGATAAGACCCTGCTTCCGCTTCACCCCCGACAGCTTTCATATGTGTGTTGTGGGTTGTTTTTTTTAATCCGGCTCTTACTGAAAAACCTCGGAGTCAGCTCAAGACAGAGACTTGGCGGGATGAACCCTTATCCCCCTCCCAGCATTGCTGAAGAGCAAGAGCTCTGCTGCCCTGTCTCTGCCCGCGCTGGGATGCGGGGCCGTGCTCCCCTTTTCGGCTGCGCCGTGGCTCTTCGACCCCTTTCCTCAGTGCTCGGGGCACAGTCAGGAGTGTCCTGCCCACAGCAAAACTTTCCTGAGAACTACAGCCTTCTCCAACAAAGGCAACTGGGATAGTTTTAACCAGCGGGAGCGGGAAAATGTTCTGGCCAGGATTTTTCAGAGGCTGAGCAAACCCTTGAGTCATCTGATAATAATATTGCTGTAACTCAGCGCCTGTGGCAGGTTAGATCACAGGCTCCGGAAACCCCTCAGCTGGTGGCATCTCTCATCAAAAGCTCGTGGGAGCCTATTTTGGATCCCAAACCCAACCCCCCCAGAAGCCCACCCCTCCTTGCCCGCTCCCGGCAGAGCGCACAGCGGTCCCTCGCTGCCTGAAGGACCCGCGGCCGCATGGGAGCACGTGGCCCAGCGTTAAATGCCATTTGTGCCTTGGAGTTGGTGGGGATTTCTTTATTTTCAAACATTTCTTTCAATGTCAAAATGCTGCTAAGTTGCAGAAACTCAATGCATTTTAAAAAGTAAATAAATAAATAAATTTTGCAGAGAGTGGGTTTTCTCCTGTTGGTTTTGAGTGTTGTTTTTTTTCCTTTCACGTTCATGGCGCTTGTTCGATGCATGGGCTAGACTTAAAAAACCTGTGGACTGTTCCTAGGGGGTTCGAGGAGGGTGTTTAAGAAGGGCAGGTGCATGACACCATGTAGTAATCCATATCTGGGACATTTCTAAGAGAACTCACCCCCCTCATTATAAAATGCTGTTAGGCCCCTCAGCTAGAAAAGGCTGCGAGCCGCTAATTTAGGATAGCAACGGGCTGCGTACAAAACCAGAGGCCAATGTACATCCACATTTCACTGTTTCAGATTTTTATAAGCTCCTGGCGGCAGCAACTCTGCCCTCCTCTGCTTTATAGACCCAAGCACAGTGGGATCCCAAACCCAGCCTATACAGTATAACCCAGCCTATAAACAGTAACAGGGACCACGCGCACGGCAAAGATTTTAGGGAAAAAAAACCCACACAACAGAAGCAGAGATTGTCCTAATGGGCAAAAGGCTGGACTGCAGCACGCATCCCTGCGCCGTCCCCTGGAGCCACCCTGGGCTGGGTACCTGCAGAAGCAGCAGATGTGCTGTCATAAGGATGCCACCCAGTGGTGCTTGGCTGGGGCGATGGAACCCAGGGCTGCTGGGTTCAAAAGCATAAACCTCCTTATCTCATTCAGCTCTCACGGAAAAGGGGGCGATGCCACATCTCCGACTGTCCCCTTCCCCAGGCATCTGGGCTATCAGCAGGAAGCCGAGGGAAACAGATGGAGATAAGCGGAGCATTTTACCACAGCAAAATGTTTCCGCTCCCAAGGTGCCGTCATCTGGAAGGCTGTGGGTTTATTTTGGTTTTAGTCTGGTGCACGGCATGTTCCAGCCGAAGAAGGAGCTTTGCCCAAGGAGGGACAGCTTGTGCTGGCCCTGGGGACAGGGACCTCTGGTGACAAGGGTGAGTTGGGGGAGAGCAGGGAGCACATGTAGCTGCTTCTGCCAAACGTTCGAATGGGGATTATAAAGCAAATTACAGCAGCTAGCTGGAAATTAGGTAGAGATGAATCGATACAAGAAATAGCTCTGCTGGCTATTTCCCATTGCATTTGTCCTGAGTGCTTTCCTGAGACTGACCATTTCTGGAGAGCAATGGACCCCAGCCTTGGGCTTGGAGGTCTTCTCTCATGCCAAAGGGGGCTGAAACCTTGAATAGTCCTGGGGCACGGAGAGCCCCAGCTCTTGGCTCTCCTGTCACTGCTGGCACAGTGTCTCCCAGGAGTCACCCTGAATTGTCCCATGCAAATATAGAGTCATAGAATCATACAGTGGTTTGTCTGGGAAGCGACCTTAAAGACACCTCCCACCAGACCAGGCTGCTCAAAGCCCCATCCAGCCTGGCCTCGAATACTTCCAAGGATGGGGCATCCACAGCTTCTTTGGGCAACCTGTTCCAGTGTCTCACCACCCTCACAAGTAAAGAATTTCTTCCTAATATCTCATCTAAATCTCCCCTCTTTCACTTTAAAACTATTACCTCTCGTCCTATCGCTACAGCCCCTGATAGAGTCCCTGCCCACCCTTCCCGTAGGCCCCAGTATGATTGAAGAGAGGAGGGGGTATTTTACCAGCTTTCCTCCTTGCTCCTCCTCAACCACTGGCATCTGCAGATTCCTGCTTCTGGAGAATGAGAGTGATCGCATCTAGCACAAGTGGCACATTAACTTGCCAAAAGGTGTGTTTTTTTGGCAAAAGGCCACTCCGGAGAAAGAAGACAAACCACAGATCGAGTGCCTGTGTCAGTCTGCCAGCTCCTGGATCAGACCTTTCCCACCTTCATACTGAGCACTGCCTTGCTCTGGACATAGCCCAGCAAAACCCCTGGGACCACTGCAAGCACAGCGAAGGGCAGCAGCACATCGGGAAGACTCTCAGCGTGTTCCCTGGGCATATTCAAAACCAGCAATCATGTCCTACCTCCTTTCACACTGGCAAAGGGATGGATCCCACCATGAGACAACCAGTTGGTTTCATCCAGCTTCCAGTTTTCACCAGGGTCCATCTCTGATCTGCAGCATCAAAGATCTGTTTGCAATGTCTCCTGCCGCTCTCTCTGGGGAATAACCAGAAGATACTCTGAGTGGTTGTCGTGGTCCGCACCGTGGCCAGTTGCTGAGAGGCTTCCCTCAGCAAAGGAAAATGTCTTTTCAATATTTCCAGAAAAAAAGGAAAAGAAAAAAATCGCATGGCTCACAGGGGCCTATTGGGCCAAGGAGCAGCTGACTCTGCCAAGCCTTGACTTATAACATCGACAAGTCTCCCGGCTGTGTCAAAAGGCCACCGATGTTTGGGACCTCTTCCATTTTCTGTTGTCAGTCTGACTAATGCTGAGAAACTCCTAATCCCTCACAATATTTGCAGGGATGGGGTTTTATTTCTGAGCAGGGTGATGTGCCACGAGGGCGTCCGTCAGGGATGTGTGTCTCAGCTCTACGTGCCCAGCCCGACCGCTATGGGGTCCCATCTGGTGAGAAGAGCGGGCAGGAGTTCTGGCCCTTGCTCCTGTGTCCCAGCCCTCCATGGACAGGAGTTACAGGCTGGGAGTTATCAGTTACACGTTACAAGACGATGCTACCACTGGCCACTTGGCTCTCGCAACTGCCCTGGCTCTGGACCGATGGCTGTGAGCCACCAGGCAAGGATGGAGATTGTTGAGCAGTTAAAGCTAGAGTTCCTAAACCCAAAATGTCCCTTTCTGGTGTAGACACCGAGTTATTTTCCTGATTATTGGCCATTCGGTGCTACCTATAGGTTTCCTGCAGCTGGGAGTCCATGGAGATACGTGGAGGTATTTTCCCTCCTTGACCTGCAGTAGGCACACAGGGGCTTTTCATCCACCCCTAAATTTTCAGGATTACGTGGATATGGGAAGGAGTAGAGTCCTTCCAGTGTCAACAACCTCTAATTTGTCAAGGAAGCACGTAACAGTCTTGGGATGCAACGAAAAGTTACTGCAGAGCTTTTTTGCCTCTGTGGGAAGATGCTGAAGAGGAGGTGACAACAGGGACTTTCCCTAAGGCTGTCTGAGGCAAACACGGACCCCAGATGGCAAGAATGGAGCTGTTTTCATGGAGAGGTGAGTCCCCTGAGACACACCACACCGGCAGCTGTGCATCTCCACTCAGCCCCTGATTTTCATCAGCACCATTTGTAGGAATTTGTTGTAATTTAATGCCGACAGGACCCTGAATTCAGGGCGCTCCTGGGAGGGATGGGCAGGTAGTGATGGAGGGACACCATGACACTGGCACCGTTTCCTTAGGAAACCAGGCAAAGAAAGAGACGGATGAGCCCTGTACCCACAGGGAAGCGAAGCATGGCTGAGCCACACACCATTGCATTTCCCAAGCACTGGTACCTCCCAGCCACCATCCCATGGAGGGGAGATGCCAGGAGCCGGGGGGGCTGCGGGAAGAGGCAACAGTCCCACATCGGTGTGCCACCCCAGTGGCTCCCAACATGGCACAGCCCGAGTCCCTGTCCCGGCACGCTGCCGGATCTCACCAGGGTGAATCATGGCTGTGCCGATGCTTCCCTGGCCAGCCAGACCTGCGAGAGGTCATTTCACATGGTCTCTTGCTCAACACCTTCATTAAGTAGAATTAAATACTTGTGCATATGCGTTTGCTGAGCAGCAAACAGGACAGGTCACAGCTGCGTGCAGGTGGAGCTCCACTGGGTTTTTTTGATGTAGCAAATTCACCCAAAGTGCAATTAAGAGGTACCGAGACTCTGGGTGGATTTGACTTGAATACGTAATTAAGTTTAGCTGAAAGTGAAGGAAAAAAGTTCTGAGGAAAGCTGCAAGGCTCCATTTTCACATTTGAAAAATGAAACTTTTTTGTTGTTCTTTCAAATGACGTTTTTGGTTTGAAAGTGACCTAGTTCGCTTTTTCTTTTCTTTTTTCTTGTTTTCTTTTAAGTTATGAAAAGCACTAAATAATCTCAAACCAGAATGTCTCGTGCGATGCTTACAAAAAGGAATCAAAGAAAAGAAACGTTCTCCTTTAGGGGGTGACCCAAAACAAAAAGTATTTTCAATTTTTCTGTTCAGCCACAGAAATGAAAAACCTATTATTTGTACAGCTCCACTGCTGAAAGGCATCTCGCCAATGTGTACTGCTGGCAATTTATTCTTTCCACCTGCCAAGGGAGAGGTTTGTCTGCGAGTTCGATAAAAAGCATAAGAGAAAAAGAACGAAAGGGCAATTTATCAGCGCAGCGTAGAAGATAAAATGGTTTTTTCCATATTCACGCGTTTCTCTGAAAGACGGAAAAAGCAAACCTCCGGACCTCAGCTCTTTGCCCACTGTCCCCCGCTGTTCAGAACCATATACATGAGAACATACAGACACAGGCCCTGGGCTCCCGTCACAGAAATTTAATTGCAAACGTAAAACTTCCGACTTTACCAGTCCATAAGCTCTAACCAGTGTCAGAAAAATCAAAAGCCACAATTTATTATGGACAATAATACCAGCAATGCGAAACACCTAAAAGATCGTAAACCTCAGTCGTTGCTGTAGCTTTGCTGCATCCATCCCTTCTTGTGACAGCACAGCAGACCTTGCTGCCAGCGGAGGTCCTACCGTCCTTGTGGCCAGCATCACAGGATCAGGGATGGGTTTGTGGTCCCTGTCTCACTGCAGAGCACCCGCCGTGTCCACCCTCCTCCGTGGCTGCTGAGGAGGCTGGGATGGGAGGGAAAGGGATGGGTACGAACACGGATCAGGGCGCACTAGCTGCATTAATGCTCATGCAATAAACTTCTCGCTACAAGGCAAGGCTGGAGAAAGGTGCATTGCGACTCGGCCTGGTGCCTTGTGAGAGCTGGGATTTAGACTCTAGCTGCTCGAAGTAGTCAGCCTTCTTGCAGTCAATAGCCAATGCCTGTTACCTCCATCTTTTAAGAAAAAGACAAATCAAATGTCTGATTTTCCAAAGTGCCTGCACTCAGACCCTGTATTCAGTCCTCACTTAGGGCAGGGGGAGCTCCTTTTACACACCTACGGCTTCCACCAGTCCTCTGAGAAAAACAAGATGAGAAAAGACTTGGCATTCCTGCTATATGTCATGTACTGATACAATATAAAAAATAATGGGAGTGGAGCGTGAGTTAAGACCCCTTTCACTTCACAGCTTTGGTTATACCTCAGCAGCACCCACATGGATCACAAACCACTGTCCATTTTCATCCTAACCTGCAAATCTCTTCCAAACTGCAGGTTAACACAGCGTAACATTGGAATGACCATTTCAGCCATATTTTACAACCCCTCTAATCTGTAAGAAGTGGCTGTCAGAGGACAAGCCCCCATTAAGCTCCTCTTCTGTAACATTTCCAGTTTAAGACAATCTGCCACACAGCCTCTCTGGGCACTCAGCAGCTGCACAGGGATTTTTTTTTTTTAGTACCATAAACTGCAGAATTCACACAGCCAGAACAGCAGGAAAATAAAAGTTAATGACCTGAGACTAACCCAGACAGACAAGAGATTAAAGCGTCAAACCCTAAGCACTCCAGCACGCAGGGGCTTGATCTGGAGGACAAGAAGAAGCTGGCAGCATTTGCTCAAGCACTGCCCTCAAAATTGGCTCCATCCACGTGGCTCACCAAAACCAGGCACTCCTGAGCGGAGGTGCAGATGCTGTACGAAGGACCTCCCATTTCTCCGAGCTATCACATCTCCTTGCATCCAGTTCAACTCCAGAGCTCTAGCTGCACCCACCTACATGACTGGGATAAAAATCAGTGGCCTCTTCCAGAACATGCAGACTTGGCTACCTCTTCTGTCCTCCACAAGGAGTGAAGGAGGGCACAGTTTGGTGAGATGCTCGGTCCAGTTTGAGCCAGGGATTGCTAGGGCTGGTGAGCACCTAGGGCTGGTGAGCACTTAGGGCTGGTGATATCCACACACCACCTTGCTGGTCTGAGCCCCCAAAGCAGCACACAGGAGCACTTTGCTCTTAATGATTTGTTTGCTTAGATAAAGAGTGTTTTCAACCCCTTGTAGCACCTAAGAAGAGCTCACGTGTGAACCCTTCTGAGCAGGATCTGGCGCGGGGGAGTTGGGCGGTGTGGGGTGCACACAGTTGGTTCCTGAGTACCAGAGCAGCCCCAAGTCATGCCATCACAGGACTTGGTGACCAGACCAGCGTGGGTGACTGTAGAGCCACCACCAGCACGTCTCAGCCTGGTCTAAAGGGAGGGTGAGCATCAGCAGGGACTGGGACAAGAGACAGCGGTTCCCAACAGCTGAGGTGGCCACCAGCTACAGTAAGTCTGGTAGATGGAGCAGCAGGGAGGACACTGAGGAGAGTGGGGTTGGGTATCAGTTTGGCGAGGGAAGGTGGGGCAGGGAGAGAAATCTCTGTTTCTGCTCATGTTGCAAACCCTACACTGGGGGCTGGCCCAGCAAGAGAGGGCACTGACCCTAATGTGTGTCTCCGAGCAATTTGTAGGGTTTGGGATGGCCATTTGCTGTGCCAAAAGGGTGAGGTGGACAGCCAAGGCAGGACTGAGGCTGAGGGAAGAAGCAGGGACTGAAGAAGGGAGCTCGGTCCAGCTGGAGGAGAGGGAGAAAGCTCGGGAAGACTCTGGGAGAAGGTCTTGGGCATCAGTCTTGCAGCAGCCATGCATGGGATTAAATGCTACAAGACAGATCCCTTTCCCTGAGATGTTTCCCATCACCCTGTAAAAACACCGGGACAGTGATACAGCTTTCCTCTCACCAGGCAGGGGATGGAAATGTCCATCCCAGTGCTCACCAAAATGGTAGATACATCTTTATGGTGCCTGTTCCAGCCCAGTGCTCACCAAAAGGGTATACACATCCTTACGGTGCCTCCACGGTAACCCAGATTCTTCCCATTCCCAGTGAGTCCAGAGAAGTTAAAGCATCGCCTAACCCTCGGAGCAAAACTTTTGTGTGTCAAAAAGGCCACGGATGCAAAATCCGGGAGCAGTGCCAAGGTGAAGTCACATCGCTTGGGCAAGGAGCAGCTGCCCTTGGGCAGGTATCGCTGCCCTGCGAAGGTGTCGCCTTTCTGCAGCCGCCTCTCTGCAGCGATTCATCTACCCAAGGGGAACAGGAGCGGGAATGAGAAGGTCTGACCGAGCCTTACGGAGCTGAGCAGGTCAGGATCAGGCCTCGGAGGGGGACATCACAAACCCATGTGAATGGGAGCGCGATGGCCACAGTGAAGGGCACAACGGGCCTCCCCCGTTCCTCAGAGCTCAGCCTGACGGCGGCATTTAATCACCCACTGCTGTTCTTTACTGCCTTGGATGTGCTCTCCTTTAATTAGCCCAAAAGGTGACTAATGAGCTATTTGTTAATGCCATCATTCAAAAAGCTCTGTTTGTAGCTGGTCTGAAAGAGGTTTTTTTAAAAGCAGTGAGTTTCAGCCAACTGGCACAGAGCGCAATCACAAGTTAATTACATGATCTCATGGCAGTTATCTCGAACTAATACATCATTAATCTGATCTTACGACATGTAAAGGAGAAGCCCAGAGCCAAGAAGCACTTGAAGGCTCCACAGTCCCCAGGACAGGAGCTCTTTTTATAAAAGCTGCAGGTTTACACACAGCAGACACATGTCAGGACAAGCTGCAAGTCGTATTGCTCCCCTCGCCCCAGCGAAAAAAAATATTCAGGAGCCAGGAAGCATGCGATCCCCTCCGACGGGAGCCTTCCTCAAAGAGCAGCCACCATCCCTCCCCCTGCCTCCGTTCAGGGCTATGAGGATGGCCGGAGAGGGAAGGGGCTTGGGGGCAGGCTCCCGGCATCGCTGGGGGACCCCAAGGCATTTCTGATAAGCCCTTTGTATTTTGAAGCCCTTTTGGAGGACCTGTCCCAATCTGGTCTCAGAGGACCTATTGGCAGGTGAGTAGTTTCAAGTCATCTGCACTGATGGGGACAGGAGCTAGAAGCTCCTCTATATCCTCTGTATCCCTTTATATCTAAAGGTAGAAGGCAAATCAATAAATACATCCCTGCTTACATGTCATGATTTCATTTCAATAGCTCATCTCTCTCTAGGGACACACATTGACACAGATAGCCAGGAGCCAGAACAAAAACTTGAAAAGCTTTAAAAATACTGTAAATGCAATAAAGCTTTAATTGCAGCCAAGCTCTCACTCACGCCTGAGCAAAAGCGTTCCCCGAAAAGGTCCCGGAGGAGCAGCCATCCCGCAGGCACAGCAGGAAACCAGGAGCCACCTCGCAGTGCTGCTGCCACTGTCCACCGCGCTGATGGCACGGTACAGGAGACGCTGGGTGCACGGGTCGACCCTGATTTGGGGTGGTTTTAAGATCCATAGGGTCCTCCAAGGTACCCCATGGAATAAAATTTCTCTTTCTTACTTCTCTGGTTTTCTTCCAAAATCAGCATATTGAACAGTAACTCGACGATTCAAACGTTAAAGCACTTGAAGCAAAGGCTGTGTCTCTCTCTGTGTCTTTTGCAGAGCAATCTGTGCTAAACCAGCGATACCAGACACCACCGCACCTCATTTTTGCCAGTTATCTTCACAGGCAATTAGCTGCCAGGTTATTTTACCCATAATAATCACTTATCTATTTAAGAGATGATAATTTCTCTGTGCCATTCCCATGACCTCTCAGAAAGCAGATGACTGCCTCTTTTCTTTTTTTCTTTTGCATTCATAGTAGAAACCCTTCCCGCTCCAGCCTCAGTTTGGATGAGGTCTTCCAAAAACCAGTAAAATAGCAATGGTAAATCTTACCTGACAAAACACCTGTGAATTTTCTGGCGACAAAAAGCCTCCGTGCCTCGTGCCTCGCTGCTGCAACACCAAAGCTTTCTCTGGAAGACGTTTGTCCTCCGTTGGGTAAGGGCTCCACGAAAACTATGCAGCCATTGCCTGGACTTGCTTTGGTTTGGGTAGGTAAGTCACGGGAATTCAGCTGCTCTTGTGTGTTCAAAGAGCTTCAAAATGCTCTACACCACCTATCGGCATTATGGTTCCCACAAGTATGCGAGGTATGCGGTTGTCTTCCTGAGTCATATAATTATCTTTGGGAAAGTAACCCGCGGAAGCACAGCAGAGGGAAAAAAACAACCCAACTGGCCGTGTAAATCCCTTGACAGTCGGCAGTAGCAAGGAGATGACCTTGAACAGAGGGCTTGCTAATTCATGTATCCCAAATGTCAGAGCTAGTGGAGATGCAGGGCTGTCCGCGTTTGTCCCTGCCGCCCTCGGCAGTCTGCAGCAGCATGTGCGGGGAGTGCTGTGGAGAAGGAGAGACGCGGTCTCGAAAGCATCCCCAGTGCTGGAAGAGCTGATCTGAAGCTGGGAGGGTTGCACAGGTTATGGGCTGGCCTCTGGCCAGGAGGAAAGGTAGGGTGAAATAGTCCCTGATGACTGCTGTTAATGGAGGCTGAGTCATCGGTGATATGGACTGAAAAAATGATGTGATGCGGTGGTGTCTGGGCTAGTTACATCTTGATAAGGATGGCGGTGTCTTCCTGGGTTTTCCGTTGAATCAGAAGCACCTGGGGAAAGGTGACACCAGGAAGGGGATTTCTGCCATGATCAAATGCCACCTCAGGCAGTCTCAGAAGAAGAACAGACACCACGAGAGAATGGGATACCGCGGCGGTGAGCTTTCCAGAAAAGTCCCTTGTGCCAAGCGTAGAGGAGGAGAAAAAGTTGAGAATGGAGAGCAAACAGTGAAGGGGGCCTTGATTACACCATCTTCTTGCATGGAAGAATATGGGCTTACCATGGAGTGAATGGCTCCAGCAGACGTTCACGCTCTGCAATGTTTTGTCAGAGCTGCCAGTTTGCCCAGATGTTTTATGACAAGGACATGTCAGAAATGAAGCTCCAGTTCGTGCATGACGGCAGCGAGCTCACTTGAGCACACATGGTCCACGCACCTGAGGCAGATGTGGATGGATCTTGTCTCTCAAAAGGCCAGCTCCATCCATCATCTCTCTTGACAGCTTACGGTACTCAGGAGGTGATTTCAAAATTATGAGCTCAGCGGTGAAGGACTCTCAGACACTAGATTAGACAGAAACCCTCATGCCTAAGAGGCAAACAGTTCCCATTCCTGGGACCAGGAGGGCTTCAAGCACCCGTGTGCACTGAATGATGAAATGTGCTCTGCAGCCTTTAAGCCGTCTCTGATTGGTGGCCTTTGCTCTTTCCAGCTGGAGCTCTGTTTTATCACCCCATCCCAGCATTAGCCAGCATTTCCTAATGCCTCTGACAGGATCTGGCTGTGCTTGGCACCTTCGTGTGGCGTGAGCAGGTTGGGACACTGCCAGGCGTGAGATGGGTCACAGGCTACCTGTG
This sequence comes from Larus michahellis, assembly GCF_964199755.1. NCBI lineage: Eukaryota > Metazoa > Chordata > Aves > Charadriiformes > Laridae > Larus > Larus michahellis. Next base: position 210,552,686 of record NC_133896.1, read on the forward strand.
CATTTAGGAAGCCAGCAGGTCCAGAAGCAGCAGACATCAATCGGGGAGGAAAGACCCTCAAAGACCCTGCATTTCCACTCCAGGGGCACATGTGAGCTCTGACCACAAAGGAAAAAGCATCTGTGCTCTTACCAAGAGGTGTTTTGGGGACTACCAGCGAGGTGCCAACTAGTGCCAGCTGCAGTGGCAGACAGTGTGTGGGGTGGTGAAAAATTCGGGCTGTGCCACCGCCTGTGCGCAGGTGAGGAGCAAGAGGATCCCTGGCTCTGCTGGGGTGTCCCAAGGCCATCCTCACATCCAGGCTCACCCACCACCACTAGAAAGCAGCAGGATCAGCTCTGGCAGCATCAAAGCTCTGCCACCAAGCCTCCGGGATGCTAGTGCCCCAGGATGCATCCTGAGGATGGGGATGTCCCAAGGCTTTGACTCTGTAGTGGGATGCACTTGGAGAAACCACTCCATTTAGAAGTCAACCAATGGACGTATGTGCAATGGAGGGTTTGGATTAAGTTTGTTTTTTTAAAAAATCCTACATAGCAGGCTTGTAATGACAGCAACACTGAGTGTTGATGGCTTTTCCAAGCCTGATGACATGGGGCACGCTCTTACCCTCCTCCCGGCATGTCTGTGCGGGGCTGTGGTCGCCCCACCAGGGCACAGGCTCGTTCTCTCCTGCACAAACATCCAGGGGAGCCAAAAACGCCTTCAGAAAGGTGAGCAGCCGGCGCCGCGTGATCCACGGCGCTCCACGGCTCTTACACCGTGAGTCATGAGCTCCCCGGCAGATTTACAGCCGGCGGCGCCCATCCACCTCGCAGCCAAATGGAGAGGACGGTTGCAGCCCAAGCCAAGCTCCCGGGTGAGACAGGGCGAGGCGGCCACGAGCAGTCACTGCACAGCATTGCATCCTCTGCAGAAGGGTTTACCCACAAAGGGGGTGTCTCTCCTCTCTTCCCAACCTGTGCTGGGGACACGGGGTGGTGCTGGGTGTCACCAGCCTCCTGTCCCTTCTCCATCTACATCACCTGAGCCTTGCCCCTGGGTGCCCGTGTGAAAATTCCCACCCCTCCCAGCCCATCCTGCTCACCAGTTCTTCTGAACTAGTGAGGGAAAGGTCTTCACACCGCAGCCTGTCTTCTGCTAAACATCTGCCCAGCGGCAAGCACTATGCTCCCCCAAAAGAGTGGGGTGAATAGAGAGAGAGGGTCACACCAGGCGACGGGAGGAGAAAGGCCATCCCACCATGGTTGGCCAATTCTGTTTGAAAACAGACACTTTTTCCTAGGAAAGCCTTTCAAACACAAACGCCGGTGGGGTGCTGTACTGCTGCATCTCGAGCAGCAGCGGAGCCTCGTGGCTGAGAGCTGGTTTGTCCCCCGTTCCCATGCCCTGGGCACTGCCCCGTGCACATCACACTCTCCCATTCAATAACGCTGCTGGGTTACCTCCACCGAGCGAGGGAGAGGAGGGATGGGTGGCTGGTGGGAGGAAGGAGATAAGTCCCAGGCCAACGACAGGCAGCAGGGAGTCTCAGGTAACTCGGTGTTGTGAGAGTCAGAGCAGAGCTCTGTCTCACCGAGACCCTGATGGACACCACAGCCATAATCTTCATAATTTTCTCCCTGGTGAAGGACAAGAGCAGGCTGAGGAAGCTTCTTTACTCAGAAGCCCAAGTGCACCATTCAATGCAGTTGAGGCTCAGGCAGGATCTCTGCTGGCAGATGAAAAACACTTTATCTTTATGTTTAAGCTGCAGTATTTTTCAGAGGAATGTGTTAGACATAAAATATTTACAGCTCTCTCTTCAGAGGAAGCTGCTTTTGGGGATGTCATCCTGTGCTAAACAAAGTCAGACCTCTGCAGGGAAAAATAAAGAGGGAATCCATCAAGTCTCTCATCAAATGCCTTCCCCAGGATCAGACAAGCTCAGAAAAGGGGTTGGTAAGGCGGTGGTGGCGTTGGTGACTATGGGAGGAGTTAACATGGCAAAACCAGACCTCAGTGGTCCATGTAAAGGATGCCTTGTCCCTCCCTACTTGGCTCCCCTCTATGTCCTTCCCTATTTGGCTGCATATACAGGATATGGCATCCCACACCTGGTCTGGCTTCTAATCCATCCTCCTTCAGGGTTAACCCAGCACCTTTTCTCCCTGTGGCTCACCCATGCATGGCTCTGACCCCCCCAGTCCCATATGTCACCATCCAAGGGCAAGCCAGCGTGCCAGGGTGCAGGAATGGGGCTGCTGGGTGTCCCAGCCCCAGCTCCGCCAGGGAAAGACACCAGCGCTCGGGAGGTGCTGGTCCGGGGCCCCCGTGTCCCTAAGAGCACTTAGGTAGCTTTGTGGCATGCATGTTGGACAGACGCACAGGCGGATGGATGCTCATCAACGGTTTCACATGGGTGGAAGAGGGAGGACTCAAGTCTCGCTTGGGTAGGCTGGGATATTTATAAAGCAAACCAAGCGAGACCTCGAGACAACAGTAAGCCACAAGCTTGCTCGTACCTACCGCATAAAAGGGAGAGTGGAAGCCCTGCTGTGGTGGTGGGGAGAAGAGAAACAAATCTCCTTCCTACTTTCTACGAGAGAAATAGGTCTCCGTACCTCTGGGAGTCCAGTGCCACTTTATGAGGATGTGATCTCTGCCCCCAGGGTCAGTCAAGGCACAGACACCTAATGTCTTGCCACTGGGATGAAAGAAATGCATCCATCAGCCACTTTCTCCTGATTTTCTCCTGGCTGCCCACCCCTCCCTGTGAACTGTGCAGTGGGATGCTGCGGTCACCTCCTGCCCTGCATCCTCGGCAGGTCCCTCCTCTAATCGCAGGAGGACCCGGGTACATTCGGGTCTCAGCCCCGCTTGATGCAGGGTCCCCTCTGCCCCCTGGCGCGGGAGGAGCCGAGGCTGCTCACTGCGCACGAGGGTGGCACAATTATAAGCGCACACCACTAATTACACTGAGCAAGGGCTTGGCCACCTGTCTCAGGTGTTGCACGGTGGGAGGTGAATCCCTGTCACCAAGCCCCAGCCTCACTCTCTTCAGTTCTTGTAAAAAACTAGAGAAGACCTTGGTTTTACTCCACATGAGAAGAAAACCAAAAGCTGAAACTTCTAAATATCTCACCAAAGAGAAATACCATTTTCCTGACAGGCCTACTTGCTGCTTAAGAAAACAAAACTTTCTCCACCATAAAAATACCAGCATTGCAGTGGCATTTGTTCCAGCTGAAACATGAAGCATGCCAGCTCCTCTTCTCCTTTCACATTACTGCTTGAGTATTCTCTCGACTTGCGTTTTGCAGCAATAAGGGTCTTTTGATTTGTGCATGTTATTTAAACTCTCAGCGAGGAACCAAAGTAACAATTATCCACCCCTCGGTCTGGTGATTCACGGGAGACTCTGACGAACACACTGTTGCCGTGTCACTGGTGTGAGCTATCGGTGAGGAACAACCATAAAGAAAGTCTGCTCAGGTCAATTACGGAGGAACAGCATCTAACAGGATGTGTCCAACTGCATCCTGGAGACTGAGACACTGGGTGATTTAATCATCCCTTGAGGTGACACACAGCCAATTATTACTTCCACGTGGAAAAAATTCATTCACATTACTGAAAAATTCACCAGCAATCATAGAATCATAGAATCATAGAATTGCTGAGGTTGAAAGGGACCTTTAAGATCATCAAGTCCAACCTTTAGCCTACCCTGACAAGAGCCACTTCTAAACCATGTCCCTAAGTGCCCCATCTACCCTTTTTTTAAACACCTCCAGAGATGGTGAATCCACCACCTCCCTGGGCAGCCTATTCCAATGTTTAATAACCCTTTCAGTGAAAAAATGTTTCCTAATATCCAATCTGAACCTCCCCTGACGTAACTTGAACCCGTTTCCCCTCGTCCTATCACTTGTCACCAGGGAGAAGAGGTCAGCCCCCATCTCTCTACAACCTCCTTTCAGGGAGTTGTAGAGGGTGACAAGGTCTCCCCTCAGCCTCCTCTTCTCCAGGCTAAACGACCCCAGCTCCCTCAGTCATTCTTCATAAGGTTTGTAATCCAACAGCAGTGGGTGGCACTTCTGAAACGGAAACAGCTCCAAATGTGGTGCAGGGAGAGACCTCCTCAGATCAGCAATGTTCTCCATGTTGGCTTCAAGAGATAATGGACCAGACCCCCGACTTGCAACAGAATAAGTGTATGGGTATAGCTCTATCTTTTTACTGTATGATACATAATAACTGTCCTACACTTCTTAACAGCTGAGAAGACACCTCCTTTAACACCAACTTTGTGGTGCTGCCAACAAACCAACTTTCCTTTACCAGGCTTTGCCAGGCAGCTCACCTCAACCGTCAGTCCTACCCGCTTGGGTCACTGCAATTCTCTAATCAGAGACAACTTGGACGTGAACTCTTTTCAGAGTTTTGTGTTTTGTTTTTTTTTTTCCCTACCACTCATAAATGAAGGATAAGCTTGAAATTCTATTAAATACATTAAATTTCGCCTGACTCCCTCTCCCCCAAAGAAAACAACTGCTCTCAAGCCTTTTTCTGTTCTTTCCACAAGCCACACGCAGGAAGCGTGCCCGGTGGGTCTGAGCAAATTGGAGGCACCTTCTTCCATAGCATGGAGCAATCCCATGGCGTTTCCTCAAAGGATGGTGTGACAGAGGCTGCCCTTTCCCTTTGCGCTCCTCCCAGTAACCACTTACCCCAAGCTCACCATCACTACAGCTCAAAAAAACCCACTGGTGCTCCTTGGTTCCCTCCATATCTCAGTTCCTTCCCTCCCCACCAAGCAGGCAGGGTCCTCTGCAAAGCCACCTTCTGCCCTCCTATGGGGACAGTGAACCACATCAGATGTACAGCTTGGGTTATCTGAAAAGCCAAGAATTAAGCTTTTCCTCCAAGATTTTTTTCTTCATGAAGGATGAAACATTGCATGTGTGCCCTGGATGGGAACTGAAGGAGACTAAATCTGCCTCTCTTCCCCCATGAGCAAGCTGTAACAGCTCATTCTTGGCTGTTTGCAGCTTGGGCTGTGCTGGTGGGGTTTCCACCGCTGTTTCTTTCCCAGGCACTGGAGCCTCCACAGTGGCTGGGAAAAGGCATTTCTGAAGGGGTTTCATTTCTTTCAGCGGCATCCAGGACACGCAGAGGCCCCAGGGCGGCTCCCTGCCCATGGAAGAGCCTCGTCCACCCAACATTGCACACAAGGGGGTCAGTTGTGGCTCCCACAGACCTTGCGCCCACCCTACTGCCCTCCAATTGCCAGGGAAATGGGTATTTCCATGGAAAATATCAATTAATCCTTTTTTCCCCTCTCATTTCAGGAATGTACCATTTTTAACAAAACTTCTGCCAGGAAAGGTTTCTCAGGCTGGAGTTTTTAGCCCCCGTGTGGAAAAGCCACCTGGGAGGCACCAGCAGCTAGCGGTGAGGGCAGGGTGATGACACGACCTCAGATGGCCTGTTTCAAATGTGGAGCTCAGACCTGAGCTTCCCACACACTTAACACCTTGTTTACGATCTCGGGCTCTAACTCTTTTCCCAACAAAATCAATAAATCAAAAAATATAAAGGTGAGATTTGGTCCTCCTCAGAAGTTGGGGCAAAAGGATAAAGCTAGAAAAGTATTTCTTCCCAGCCATAGCTCAGGCTGTTTTACTCCCAGGGAATGTTCTCCACACTTTTTCCATGCTGTCTGCGTGTCCTGAGCCAAGATTGCACCATCCACGCTCTGGTTTCTCTCTGCCACTTGGCTCTGGCAGACAAGGAGGGCTACAGGTTTTCAGCGTGTTTTTAACAGCCTGTGGCCAGACAGAAACGCAGAGGTGATGGTTGTCCTGTGCTAACTCAGCTCAAGCCTTCTGCCCACCCACATCCTGCCCAGGCAGCAAAACACCACGCACGGCTGTCACTGCTTTTCCCTAATAGCACCAAACGAGTCCATCCTCACAAACAACAGCCCCCCCACCCAAACACCTTCATGACAAAACTCCCATTCCTTTCAGCCCATCCTGCTCACCAATTCTTCTGAACTGATGGGGGAAAGGTCTTCACACCGCGGCCTGTCTTCTGCTAAACATCTGCCCAGCGGCAAGCACTGTGCTCCCCCAAAAGAGTGGGGCGAATGGAGAGAGAGGGTCACACCAGGCGACGGGAGGAGAAAGGCCATCCCACCATGGTTGGCCAATTCTGTTTGAAAACAGACACTTTTTCCTAGGAAAGCCTTTCTGGGCAGCACCTCTCAGGTCAGCTCAGGGATGTGGTTGGGTGGGAGCTTGTCCATGTCCCGAACACGGGTGGTGTGATGCACTGCTGCATCTCGGAGGCGGGAAGGGAAGGAGGGGGTGGATGGGAACCTGGCTGGGGGGGCTGCCACCCTCCCAGCAATTTTGTGAAATGAGCCCTTTGTTTCCCTTGTTTTCCTTTACCAGAACCCAAAGTAGAAACAGTCATCTCCAGCCCCATCCAACATTTTGGTTTGAACACAACTTTCTCTTCTTTCTTTTACAATTTTAATGACAAAAACAACAACAACAAAAAAAGTAACATCCATTTAAATCCACACCAGAGTAGTTTTCTTCCCTCCTCCAATTTATCAGTTCAGCAGCCAAACCAAACACAGCCGTCCCCACGCCTGCTCTCCGGGCACTGCTGGATTAATAAATAGCACCACTCCATTTCCAGCTTACCTTGAGAGGTCTCTCCTTACCCTGTTGGCCGTATCCAGTTCTTCTGCCATGTGTTTGCCCAGCCCCAGTGTCTCCTTCCCCACCAGCTCTGGTGCTGCTCCACCTGCCCAGCGATGGCTCAGGGGTCTGTGTTATGAAAATGGGCATCGGGCGGCATTGCTTGGGACGGAATTCAAGTCTACATGGTGGTGGAGTTATTCCTGGCTCACGTCAGCGTGTGTGGGCGCAGGACTCGGCGCAGGGAGCTAACATGAGCCTTTGACATCACTGGTTAAATTTAGGGGATTAGCACAGTCCTAAAATGGTTTGGAGGAAAGCTGCTGCCAGGCTGGCAGGAGAGAGGCAGCATCCTACAACCACCTCCCATCCCAAGCACAAGGCAGGGGATGGAGCCAGGAGTTTCTGCACCAGTCCCACTGCTACACCACATCACCCCTTCAGAAATAACCCCCCAGCAAGGGGGGCCGTGCCCTACTGCGGCGCAAAAGTAAAGGATCTCCCTGGGCTTGCCTGTGGTGGGGCCGTGGGGACCCCTCCTGGAATCACATGGCCCCATGGAACCCATGGTCTTGCTGCACTGGTCGGGGTGGAAGGTTGCAGGGTGATGGAGATGCCCCCCCCCACAGCAGTGATGTGGGAGGAGAGGTGACTCTGAGCAGCTCCCAGCCACAGACTCCCCCAAGAGCCTCCTGCAGCCACCACGTCGCCTCTTCAGGGCATGCTGAAGCTCCCATCCACCAGCCCAGCCCCAAGAGGAGCATACCTCCAAAGAAAAGAAATAAGAAACAGTCACAAAAGAGGCAGCTCCCCCCCAAACATGAAGAGGAAACTCTAAAATCCAAGAAGAGTCTCTGAATACCAAGTCTGTCTACCGTTTGTAGAGGTGGGTGGCAGCTGTAGCTGTGCAATTGCAATTCAGGTTGGTTTTGGCAGCCTCAGTACTGACAGAAGATGGCTTCTACAGTTTGTGGTGTCTTTCATGGACACTTTACTTTTTTCTCTAGATTCTTTGTTGATCCTTGCAAAGCCCCCTCTAATCTTTGTGTAAAGAACATCCCAGAAAGCTATTGCAATAATAGCTTTGAATGTTCACATACCTTCAGTATGGAGATACTGGGACACCCGTGTTCCACACAACCAGAAGCAGCAGCTCTCTTGTTTCTGAGCATACCATCTAGCACCAGCGGCTGCCTGCCTTGTTTTGCTGCGGTGGTGTGGCACCTGAATAATAGAGCCTGGAGCATTTCGGGTGCAAGGAAAGAGCCATCTGTTTGCTTTCCTGAAGGAGTAGCTCTGCAGCCACCAAACAGCCGGTGAAACAGCAGCCACGGGAAGCAACTAATTCCAAGCCAGACCGTGAGAAACAAGATAACCCTTAATTGCTTTCTCAGTACTTGTCCCTAGCCCATGCTAATACCAAAAGGCGCTGGAGCCAAGCAGGCTGATGGCCCTCAAGTCCAGCCTCTTGTTTCTGACATTAACGATGCCTAAGAGTACTCTAATGTAATCCGACCAACAAGTTGTAGAGCTTATTATTAGCATAATGAAATATTCTTCAGATATTAATCAAATTTATTTGGTACATGGAAGGACCACTGACAGCATTTCCAAATTTCTCTGTCTCAAGGAAAGTCATCACCATTCAGCCTGCGAAGCTCCTCCGTGCCCACAGGTTGTGGGAGGCTCAAGTTCAGGGTATTCCCCAGCCAGCCGAGATCAGACGGGCCCTCATCAGCACCGCACAGGGGAATAATATGCTCACTACATCAGGGGCATGATGTATTTTTCAAAAATCTGGAATAGTTTTCATTGTAGAATTCAAATACTTTATACAGAAAAGTCCACATTCCAGTCTTGGGGCACAAATAGCTGACATCTTCAAGGATCAGGTACCATCACATTAATTTTTGTTGGAACTTGCGCATCTAGACATTAATTTATCTATTTCACAACCACCTTTCGCTGCGCATCATCTCCCAGGTTTTCACAGTCTGTGACCACTGAGGACGTTTGCTGCAATTTGACTCTCCAGCTAACGAGCAAGACACGGTGTTGTTCTCAGATCGCTCTTCTGCCCTCTTTTGCTCCTCCTTTGATTAATGCGTTCTCTTTGATGCCACTCACGCTCAGGGACACAGTTCAAGGACCTTCATCTTCCCACCTCCTGCTGCAGTCACTGGAGGTCCTCAGTCCTTTCCACCGGACCAATTACCTCTGCAGACAAGGACCTGATTCTGCCTCAACAGCTTTCATGTTGAAGTGTTTGAACATAATGAGCTCGATGGTGATTAGCATGGATCCAAGCACTCGTTGTGAAGAACTGTGGAGGTTATTTACATGGAAAGCACTCATTACATTATACTAGAACCAGAAGATGGCTGGAGCAGAGCTCCTGGGTCATCATACTCCATTGCTGCCCTGCCACAAGGAGTCACATCAGGAGATTGTGCTAAACCAACCAAGGAATATCTCACAGCCAGTTTCATCCGCTATAGCCATTTTTCCTGTTGTTAGGACGTTCCCACCTTCTGATGGCTAAAGACATTCTTCTCATTTCCAATCTAAATACATTCATGGCCAGTTTATGTTCTTAAGCCTATCTTCTCTTTTAATTTAAATAGTTCAGTCCCATCCCCTTTTCTAACCCAGGAATCTATTTTCAAAAGAGCCGTCATAACCCGTACATACAGCACTGAGCTGTATTATACGTTTTGGCTGGTATATACTGGCCCCCTAAGGCTGTGACATGCAAACATTAATCTCCTTTATTTTATTCTAACATATAGGCCTATTAAAAGTAAAGGGACTACTCAGAAAGAAATGAAGCATAACTTTGCAGGAAAATCGGCTGTGTAATTAACTGCATCTACATGTATTCTGCATCTAGAAAGTCTACGCTGCTTTTCAAAAGGATTATAAGTATTTTCTATCGTTAGAAACAAATATCCTTTAATTTGTCTTCTTTCATTATGAAATTACGGAGCTTTATGACAAATTAATACAATTACTTAAGTTGAAAAGATGTTACAAGCATATCTAAAGGTTTAGAGTTGTCTCGATAACCTTGTGTTAAGAGTTATACAAAAGCGAACCCAAAGCCCTTCATCCAGCAAGATGTAGAAGAGGGAAAAGGACACGTGGCTTTAACGATGACAGTTCCTTATTGCTCAGTGTGCAGCGCTCTCTCATTTCTGGTTGCTAAATATGCATTTTGCATGTAATTCAATAATAAAAAGCTAGGAAAACTTTGGCCAGGTTAACACCATATCCTCCATAAAAGTAGAGCATGGACCACTTTAACCTTCACACAGGTTAGGGTGTAGCTAACAAAAAGGCGTTTATTGAGTGACAGGGCAACCGACACCTCCCACCAGCTTCATCTACACACGACCTGGCCACAAAACTAAGTGGTTGTGCCACACGCCAATTAACTTCTGATACAGAAATACCTGTTCCAGGTAAAACGGCTTTGCTTTTTTTACCAACATAAATTCCTGAGTGCACAAGCACAGCCTCGGCCCATGGTAACTGGCAATGGGAATTACACGTGGCGCAGCACGGCGGCTTCTCCTCCCATCGACCAACCCAGCGCTTTCAGTGGAGAAAAGTGGTCTGTCTCGTGCAACCATCCTGAGCTCTTTGCTCTTTGAACCTGTATGCTGGAGCATAAAGCGAGCTTCAGCAGCTCCTCCCGTGTCAGTCCATTTGAATTCTCTCTCTCTCTGTGTATATATATACAGATATGTAGATATATATATATATAGGTATATAGATATATATATGGAGGGCTGGACGGGCGGCTCCCAGGTATCATAGAATCATAGAATCATAAAATAGTTTGGGTTGGAAGGGAACTTAAAGACCATCCAGTCTCACCACCTGCCCTGGGCAGGGACACCTCCCACTAGACCAGGTTGCTCAAAGCCCCATCCAACCTGGCCTTGAACACCTCCAGGGATGGGGCATCCACAACTTCTCTGGGCAACCTGTTCCAGTGCCTCACCACCCTCACAGTAAAGAATTTCTTCCTGATATCTCATCTAAATCTCCCCTCTTTCAGTTTAAAACCGTTACACCTCATCCTATCGCTCCACTCCCTGATAAAGAGTCCCTCCCCATCTCTCCTGTAGGCCCCTTTAGGTACTGGTAGTCTCCTATAAGGTCTCCCGGGAGCCTTCTCTTCCCCATGCTGAACAACCCCAACTTTCTCAGCCTGTCGTCACAGGACAGGACAGGTAGACAAGGTAGACACTTTGGCTCAGGTATCAGCCCTGTGAAGCTGCATGCAACACTATGCAAACAGCCGGATCAAACGGTATTTGAAGTCCCATCCTCAGAGGCTACTCTGGGAGTCTCACTCCTTATTTTGTCTGAGATCAGAGAACTTGTGGGTTTTTATTTGTTTGGCGCACGTGTAAGTCAGCTTTGGGCTAACCTGCCCTGCACTTCTGTCCACGGCTTCCAGCAGTGCATCTGCAACTACCCAGCTACCGAATCAGTCCCAGGTTCCCCACTTGCTAGCAACCCCCTGTATTTCTAGCTCATAAAATATTTTCTGTATTCCCAAAAGGCCTTTTTTCTTATTTTTAAGCAGTTTTTGTTAACAGTGACCTGCCTTAACAGAAGGCAGTGAGCCTTTGCAGAGGATGATCCAGCCAACCAGCCTACCAGCTCCCATAAAACAGATGAATCTCCCTCCAGAGATGCCCATTCTGATGACAAAAATAGCCTAAAGCAACTATTTCAGACTTGGATATTTGATTTCTGAATGTCCTAAAGAGAGGAGTTGATCCCCAACCAAAATGAATCCACAACTGCAGTCTATTTTCAAAGCTTTCTGATCTGGAAGGGATACATGGATGGGATTAGCTTCACCTGATTTAAGACCTGAAATGCATCCCACATGAACGGAGCTGCCTGCTTTCAGGATGAGATGAATCACACCAAATTCCTGACTTGGGATGGGCTGATTCACCCTCAAAAGCTTTCTCTCTCTCTCTCTCCCTTCACTAACGCCATCACCAGATGACCAGTTCAGATGAGCCATAGCTGGTAGGAGGAGGCCACCCCTGCAGTCCCTGTGCTCCAGGCGTTACGGGGCTGGAGCTGGGGCACCCACAGGCAGCTTTGGTTTGTATTTCTTGTGTTTGAAAGTCGGGATCTTCTATATTCTTTCAGTTTCTTAACCTTCAGGTAGATTTCCATCCCGTGCCCACTAACATATTTGCAAAGCTAAATTAGGTACGTGTGTGCCCCTCCCACGCCTGGAAGGTGGAGCGAGCGGATGAGGGGTGAGGGTTTTCCCAGGAAAAGATGGTGATTGGCAAACTTTGTGTTCTCCTGGCTTTTTAGATGCTCTGTGTTTTCCCTTTGGGAATTTCCCCAGTCTGTTTTTACTGCTGGTGTGTTCAGGCAGGCGGATGTGTCTGTCAGCGTGGCAGAGGGATGCTCCATGCGGTAGCTGCATCTGCACAAGGCAGCAGCCGGCTCCAGAGAGAAATGCTTCCCTACTGACTGGTGTGATAGAAAAATGATGTTTCTTTGCCTGCCATTGAACGAAAATATCACATTTCGGTTGTGTCATCCGCAAACCTCTCAAGAAGCAAGTAGAAGACTGTGGCTATTCTCTGGAATGCAATTAGCAGAAGGCGGTTTTAATAAACCTGAAGCAATCTCTTGCTCACAGATAGGGTGGAAAATGGTATTTCTTTCTGTAGCATAGCTGTGTCTCTGACTTACACACACACACACACACACACGTGCATTTTACCCTCTTTCTCCATTCTCCAGTTCCTTTCCTTGCATTATCATGTAAATCACTTGACAGTGATTTCAGTTTCATAGAATCATAGAATGTGTTGGGTTGGAAGGGCCTTTAAAGGTCACCTAGTCCAACCCCCCTGCCCTGGGCAAGGACATCTTCAACTAGATCAGGTTGCTCTGAGCCTCATCCAGCCTGGCCTTGAATGTCTCCAGGGATGGGGCCTCCACCACCTCCCTGGGCAACCTGTTCCAGTGTCTCACCACCCTCATTGTAAAGAACTTCATCCTAATGTCTAATCTAAACCCACCCTGCTCTAGTTTAAAACCATTGCCCCTCGTCCTATTGCTACAGCCCCTGATAGAGAGTCCCTCCCCATCCTTCCTGTAGGCCCCCTTTAGGTACTGGAAGGCTGCTATAAGGTCTCCCCAGAGCCTTCTCTTCTCCAGGCTGAACAACCCCAACTCTCTCAGCCTGTCTTCATAGGAGAGGTGCTCCAGCCCTGTAATCACCTTTGTGGCCTCCTCTGGACCCACTCCAACAGGTCCTTCTTGTGCTGAGGGCTCCAGAGCTGGACGCAGTACTCCAGGTGGGGTCTTGCCAGAGCAGAGGGGGAAGTTTCAGTTCAGAGACACTTTACAGTTTCTCAGCTGAAGCTGAGAAGTTGATTTTTTTTTTTCTTTACAGCTCCATCTCTGCAGGGACGGTACCGTTTTTTTCCTTCCACTTTACTTCGGAGCTTCCTGAAGGGCTGCTTCAAAGGCAGGAGCTGCAGCTTTGTAGCTCGGCCACAAGCAGATGGCCTCCTCCGGAGGGACAGCGTGGGAGAGCTTTGAGGAGCACAGCCTCCTGCATCTGCCGGCTGGGATCTGCGTGCAGATGTCCTCAGCCTGCTTGAACCAAACCACGTCAGATGATTGGCAAAGTTCTACTCTTTGACCCATCTAAATCTGAATAAACTAAAACTTGGTGCGGACCCTCAAGTTGTATTACAGCCGCTCTTGTCAGAGCAATGCACACCCAGGATTGTGCCAGTTTAATTAAACCAGTGCAATACTGCACATTTAGGCAGATAAATCTTTCTGTTTAGTGCTGAACCTTTGACGTGACATAGCTGGGTCCATACTTGGTTTAACAGAGTCAAAACCAAACCACTCTTGTAAAATTTAGAGTAAATGTCATGGGTCTCCCTCTCTTATGGCTTAGTCTGGTTGTTATAACGCAGGCATTTCTCCATTACTTTCAGTCATGCTTCTTCTAAAGCTGATGGGGAAGGGAGGAGGACTCAAACGCGCTTTGTTTCTTGTCTGGTGGAAGTTACAATTGCTAAAGCAAAACTGGTTTGTGTTTTGATTTCCCAGAACTCATAAAAACAACGCGGGCAGCTGAGATCGGCGTGCTGAGTTAGACAGGCAAATCATTTGGGAATGGTGTTGAACCTGAAAAATAATTTTGTATTATTATGATATTCATTGCACTCTGGAGAATCTGAGACAGAAACCTGAAGAAATCAGCCTGAATTCCTCTACCTCACTGCTTGGTAGAGAGAGGAAAAATTCCTACTGACCAGAAATAGTCATGATGAAAACATTTTTTTTAGTGTCTGTACACTTGCTGCTTTTGGAAGTAGAAAACATTTTACCTTAAGCGCTCATACGTGCAAAAAAAACACAAGCAGAAAGCCAACACAGCATGTTCTAATACAAAATGAAATATGACCTTTTAAGGAACCTTAAGCTTCTGAAGAGTAAATGTTAAATCTATATATAATTCAAAGTATATTGGCTAAATTAGACACTGCGTTCAAACCTGTCCTGAATGAAACCATCTTCCCATTCAGTTTTTTGGCTTTATTTATTCTCTGTGTTTAAAAAAAAAAAAAGGTTTTTGAAATTTTACTGTTATTAACCGATTTACTGCATGGGGAAGCCTGCTGTGGGAAGCAGAGTGGCTGCCGTGCCCGTGCCCACACGCAGCTCCAGCAGCCCGAGAGCTGGCTGTGGTGAAGGTCCCTGAAGCCAGATGCTGGTGGACCCAGCTCTTGCCCTGGGACTGCCAGGGCAGTGCCCAGAGCCACACGTGGGCCTTCAGGCCGTGGGTAAAAGCAAGGTTAGATACTGCAAGGTAAGACATTCATCTCCTGGTCCTTGCCACTCCTGCTGAGCGAGTTAGCCGTTTGCTGTAGAAGTAGGTTCTTTCAATAAAAATGTCAGTTATCGGATACTGATGCTTGAAGATCCCGTAGCTTTCCTTGATCTACCAATTATTATGCTGCAATGTTATCAGGGAATGAAAACATTGAGTCAAACCCGGTTTTATCCTGTTAAAACTCCCACTCACTCTTATTTTGAAAGGAATTTACTTATTTTGAAAGGAATTTACTTATTTTGAAAGGGATTTGAAAAGAAAGCATACAAGATGCAAGTATTGCTTTTGCATTAAGTATACGTGTTGATTCAAAGAGCTTCTGATCCAACTGGGCATGGCAAGATACTAAGAACTGAAATAAATTTGGATATTGAGAGATCTCTTATTGATATATTAATAAAGGCATTGGCCCCGACAGTTCTCCCCGCCCTCAAATAAATAAACTCCTGTGATCCTTTTCCCTTCTTGAAAATAATTTCCAGAAAGTTTTCTTACTGTTTAAGAGGATGTCGGCTGTTCATGTGCCGGTATTTAAACTCACAGTCACCTACAGCTCAGTGCTCCTACAACCACCTTGTGGATAAGAGCTGGGGAAAGAGCTTGGCCCAGCACGGGGATAAAACACTGGGAGATCGTCAAATACAGGAAGCGGCTACTGCAGAAACAGCAGGGGTGGGCAAATACTGGATGCCAGCATCAGCCAAACCATCTATAAATGAAATGACCGACTTGTTGGACTCTTAATATTTGAAATCTGAACAGGAAATCCACAAAATACTGCCATTTGAAATGCGTGGCCTGATCTTTTTAGCTCCTTGGACTCCTCACCTGAGTAGCAATGCTTATAGCACAGAAAATTCAAACCACAGTAGGAGCGTTACCTAGAGCCGTATTTGCACGGCCAAGCGCTGTGCTTTCCATGTGGAAACAGTTTGGACAGAAACTCACTGGTATCCAGCAAGGCTGGACTGGAAATGCGTAAAGTCCCTGCAGAAAAAAAAGGCTTCGTCCTAGTTCGTCATTACAAATTATGTCTTTCGGGAGCCAAATCTGCACTGCAGCCGCTGCCCGGGCACAGCGCTCCTCCAAGTAACCATGGCAGGGAGACAGCAAGAGTATAATGACCCTCTGGGGTTGTACAAGCTGAGCCCAGAGCAAGGCCTGGAGCATTTCCTCCATTTCTAGCCCATGTTTCGGTGCGTTTTAACGTCTTCATCCATTCCTATGCTGCACTATGCTGACATAAGTGTTCATTTTCCAAGCCACCCATGCCAATGCCTGTTTCCTTACTGTGATTATCTCGGTATCACGATTAACAACAGAATGAGCTCAGAAAAACGTTGAGTGTAATATAGTTTTAGTAATTCAACATTCATCTTATGTAGTAAAAGTACTCCCATGATGCAACGAAGCTTTATTTCTTAAAGAATCATTTAAAATCTCTTGTAAACAGCCAGCAAAAAAATTCTGTAAATGGAGAAGCGACCTTGAAAAGGAACCCAGAAGTTAAATCTGTGCGCCTGCAGATTAAGACATGGTTTGTTTATGCCCCATGTCTTAGGGCATTAGTGAGGGGGTTGCTCCTGGACACCAGAATGTGAATTTAAATATCGTTAATTCCTGATGCCGTGCTACCCAAGGCACAAAAAGCCCTCAGCTGTCCCAATTCAGAGACCAGATTATTCCTCTTTTTAAATACAAAACCAAATATTTTGCCCTCTCTAACTCAAGAGACAGTTTGAGAAAAACTGTATTGGCAGTCTTGAGATTCCAACAAGACTTCTGAAAATCATTTTTACGGTATGAATTTATTCCCTTCACTAAACAAAGAAAACGGTTGGGCAGGTCCATCCCTCCGGCTTGTGGGGATGGGGATGGGGATGGAGATGGGGATGGGGATGGGGATGGAGATGGGGATGGGGATGGGGATGGAGATGGGGTGCTCACAAGCCGAGCAGACCCTGTGAAAGAAGCATTTGAAGAAACTAAACGGTCACTTCTTATCTGCATCACTGCTGCTGCTTTTTCTTTTTTTTTTTTTCCTGAGAGAGGCAAGCCCCAGGGAAATACCATTGCTGCACACAGTGCTGTCGCAGGATTGCTCTCCCCATCGCTGCAGGACATGGACCACCCAAGGTCACGCTCCGCATATTCAGCCAGAGGCTCGATTTCCCTATGAAAACTGTATTTTTGGGGACATAGTATATATATATACACACTTGGTGAAAGGAAAGCCATTTTTTAACATTTTTGGACTAAACACGCATAAAGCTCCTTAAAAATCAGCTGGGGAGCAGGCATGACATCTTCAGGACTCATCGTTCCACCAACACAACAATTGGATACTCTCGGAGGCTGATGCTTCTCCTTCCCTGAGCCCTTCCTCGTCCCACTCAGGTTAACCTGGTGGGCAATCGGTTACCTGCTCTGCCTGCTTCTGCCCACGCAAGAGCCCTGCCTTCTTCATCCCTCTGCCCCCACCAGGCTCAAAACCAGGGCTGGCAGCAAAGCGCCACCCTGTTGGAGTTCCTGCTGTGATGTCCTGGTGAGATGATATGGAGTGATGTCCTGGTGAGATGATGTGGAGTGATGTCTGGTGAGATGCCCGCTCTCGTGCCTGCAGCGATGCACATTGAGACGCCATGCTGTGATGCCTGCTGCTACTGGGGTGACACCTGGTGGGATGTCTGCTGTGACGCGCATCGATACACCATGGTGGGATGCCTGCTGTGATGCCTTCTACTTTTAGTCATCTTTCAAGACAAGTGAGACCAAGCATTTAAATCTTTGTCATATTATTTTTTTTCTTTCACCAGAGCGCATGTGTGTACCGTGTGCCAATATGCAAATATATTTAAAGATTTGTTTTTACAGACTGTCTTGTTCCTGAAGGAATGGTCCCAGACAGCCCAGTGTCCAAAGCTGTGCTTCCAGCCAGCCCTCACCAAGCCTTTCAGTCTTTCCTGAACGCTAGTGCAGAAAGAGCAGCCGTTAGCTGGTAGTCCCTCTCCTACAACTACCAGAGATGCTCTTCACAGCACAGACCACAAGCATGTTCAGCAGTTTTTCAGCAGCCACAAGCTTTCTTGGAAGACAGAAAGTGCCTGGAAGTTCCAGTGTCTGGAAGTTCCAGTGCCTGGCAATGGCCCCCATGACCCTGAGGACACCCAGGCATCTCCAGCCAGGAAACGGCTTCCCTGTGCCCAATGCCAGCCCGGGGAGGAGCCTCGTGTCCCACACCCCAGATGAACCCTCCCATTCACTGGGAACTGCATGGAGAAAGCTGCGTCTTGCTCAGCTCCTCCGAGGCTCCCCTGGACCCCTTGGGCATCAGAGAGGAGGTTCTGTGCAGGCAGCGCTGCTCATGCTGCAGGAGGTGGAAGAGCATTTCGTGCACGTGAGCATCAAACCCTCTTTTTTTGTATTCTCGGGAAGTCTTTCTTGTCCAGGATGTCGTCAATTCTGATTTCAAATGTTATGAGATATTCAAATGCAGACTTCTTCCGTGTATGGTTTCAGAATATATTGTCTGTTGCAATACCTATTTAATATAGTTTCTTGGCCATTAAGGTTATTGCTACACTTCACTCCAGTGTAATGGCTCTAAAATTGCGTTGGCAACAACACAGAACTGCTGTAAAAAACTGGGGAATCGGATTTATGTGAGTTACTTTAAGAGAAATTCTACAGGTGTATTTTTCTCTTCCAGGAGGGACGGGTATTAGGAATTGCCCTTAAAAACTAAGACTACACCGGTGAAATTGATCTACATGTGGTCTTCTATTTTTAATGAACTGTGATCATCCTAAAGCAATAAAAAAGTTAACATGGATTGCTATGTATACTTTGCAATGTGACTAACGACTCTGTCAGCAAGTTCCATATTGGAATTTTAATATATATCTGTAATTTTAAAAATATGAGAATTTCTGTGATACAGTTAGGCAAGGCAAGTTTTATTAGCTGAAGAAAAGCTAAAAGTAGGCATACACTTCTTCGTTCCGTCCAGGTATATGGCCTGGTTTTTAATTTAATATTTTCTGAGAACGCTGGGTGATGGCAGACACCCTCTGAACAGCCTTGCTGCCCCCTCGCTTGGCGCTCTTCGCTGGGCTGTACACAGGTACCGAACGTTTGCTCAGCCCGACGTAAATCCCTCCTTGCCATCCAGGGTGCATTCGAGAAACCAAGGGATGCGTTTCTCCCAGGCCACTGCTGTGACACTTTGGGTCTTGAAACAACAGGGAAGACAAAAGAACACGTATCCAGGTACTTACATATATTATATTTCCTAAATAAAAGTGAATTTAAGCACAGATTTATCTCACCTAAGGATGCACTTGAAGCAGCTAAGTCCTACAATCCTGTCATAGAATCACAGAATCATAGAATGATGTGGGTTGGAAGGGACCTTAAAGATCATCTAGTTCCAACCCCCCTGTCATGGGCAGGGACACCTCCCACCAGACCAGGCTGCTCAAAGCCCCATCCAGCCTGGCCTTGAACACTTCCAGGGATGGCGCATCCACAACTTCTCTGGGCAACCTGGGCCAGTGTCTCACCACCTTCACAGTAAAGATTTCTTCCTAATGTCTTATCTATATCTACCCTCTTCCAGCTTGAAGCCATTACCCATTGTCCTATCACTACATGCCCTTGTAAAAAGTCCCTCTCCAGCTTTCCTGTAGGCCCCCTTCAGGTACTGGAAGGCTGCTAAAAGGTCTCCCTGGAGTCTTCTCTTCTCCAGGCTGAATGACCCCAACTATGTCAGCCTGTCTTCATAGCAGAGGTGCTCTAACCCGCTGATCACCTTCGTGGCCCTCCTCTGAACCAGTTCCAACAGGTCCATGTCCTTCTTATGTTGGGGTCCCCAGAGCTGGACGCAGTACTCCAGGTGGGGTCCCGCCCTAGGATCCCTATGCAGTCACTGCATGAGCTGAGCACCAACTGAGGATGGGCTTGGTCCCTGTAAGATCTGGTTACCTTCACGGAGCTGCATGGTCTTCTTCACTGTCTAACGGTGGAGCCTGCAGCAACCACACATCTCCTATAGGTATCCGAGCTAAGTGGCAGGGGACAGGGGAGGTGAACGTGGTGCTAACAGCAGAGACAGAGGCACTCAATGTCTGTGACACCGTGATCCATCACCGCAAATGCAGCCTCCGCATTTAAGCAATTTGATGGGCTCGGGAGGAGAAAGACGTCTGCTGATATAAAACCAGGCAGTGTCTCTCTATATCCAATTTCCTTACAGAAATAAGAAACACTAAAACTTTGAAGTTTTTGTATATATATTTTCTGGGGAAAAAAACCTCACAGAGGAGGTTAGCGCTGAACCTGCTCAGGGTCCTACAGTGCGAAAAGGAAAAGATGAAATCTCACATACCTGTCCTTGTGCTGAACCCTGTGGTGATGTTTAGCAACTGGGGAACTTCAACACCCACGGCCGTGTCTGGCTGATTTTACTATCAGGATAAAGGACAGAATGGGTGTATGATATACGCGAGATTATCCACTGTTACATATGACATTTAAGACACTCTCATTGTTTAAGGTTATGCCCTGCTCTCAGTTTACTAGAAATCACTTCTCTGTGCTCAGCAACAGTGAAGGGGGTTGCATGCAGACTAAAAGAGGAAAATATCTTCACATTTCTCCGTCAGCATCAAAGGCGGTGATACGTGACACACAGAGCGGGTGGCCTGGGAGGTCTGATTCCCGGTTAGGGCTCTATTCCTGCTCCCACCGCTTCCAGATGAGTCATCTCTCATGACTCTGCTTATCCATCTGTGCTTCTCAATACCCGTTCACACCTCAGCTGGCAGCACCCTGACGACTGTTAGCTGAAAATTATTGTAACGCTAACCAACGTTAGGCCAATTAAAATTTAAATACGCTTTTTAAAATAAAAAATGTCCTGAAAAGATGGTGCCCAGAGCTGCAGAAACCCATGTTAGCATCAGGAATTATGCTCAGGGTACTGCTGGTCCTCAGCACATGCTCATAAAATCAAACCATTACCTTACTATTGACCATCCTTCCCATAAAAATGATGGGCAGTCAGTTAGTTAACATTTAAATGTATGAAAACTTGATATGAAATGTATGAAAACTCTATAAAGCAAAGTACACTGTAAGTGCTGGTTAAATATGCAGAGAACAAAGCGTGTACGTTTTCTACTGTGAGCTCACATTAAGTTTGCATTATTTGAAGTACAGGTTAAGCCTGTGACCGTCAATTAGTTGCAACACAGTCATGTTCCTATGCGGCTTTCATCAAAACTGCTTCACATTTTGGGAATTGCAGAGAGATGAATAATGAAATGCTGCATTTTAGTGAGTCATTTTCCATATCCGACAGTTATAGGAAGTGAAGCACGGAAAGCTAAACTGTCCATGCGACCAAGTCATGGGAACTAAGTGCGATTTGAGCTGTTTTTTGATGACAGAAGTATTTACACTCTGACAGCAGGACCAAGTATTTTGCTGAATCTGTCCATGTGACTAAACAGAGCATCAGGGACAAAGCTGCAGTTTTGTGCCGGGCTCCCGAGCGCAGCTTTGTGTGCCTTCCCTGGGGATGAGGCCAGGACCAGCTGCTCAGGTTCACCCATTCCACCACCTCAGCTCGCGCCACGTGGGGCAAGGGATGCACCCGAACTCCTTCTCCTTTAAGGTAGATCCTATCCGCCAAATAAATATTCGATTTAAAGATGGTTCATAGTGGAGGACTGATCATCACTGATGGCAATTTTTTTCAAAAAAACCAAATATTTTATTAAAATTATTTATTAATTATTTTTAATGACCTCTCTCCTGAGTCCATCTAGCTTTGACTGCAGCCACTGGATTTTGCTGTGACTTTATCCGATACACTGGAAAGCCCATAATAAAATTTGTTACTCAAATAAACAGCTACAGGGATCAAAGCTGAGTCTCAATCTTCACTTCATTAAGCTAAGTAGATGAGCTCATTAAGAGTCTCAGGACAAAGGCACTTTTCCCAATACTTCATTAAATCTGACTCACCCCTAAACTGTCCCAGTGTTAAGTGGTTACCCAAACTGTCACAGCTCAAGAACTATCACAACACTGCCAAATGAGGAGGTACAATAACTCATCTACTCCTACTTGATATTTTCCTGACTGCCTGCATTTCCCCTGGTAGCATTAGGCTTTTCCGTAGGAGAGGAAAATTCAGGCTGGAAGGGATCTCAGGAGGTCGGCTCCAAGATCAGCCCCAACTACTCAGAGCTTCACTCAGTTGGGTCTCGAAAGCCTCCAAGAGTGGAGGCTGCAGAGCCTCTCTGGGTGGCATGTCCTCATGCGGAAAAAGCCTCTCCTTGCCCCCATCCAAACCTCTTCTATTTCAGCTTGTGCCCATTGCCTCTTGTCCTCCTGCCCTGCAATACTGTGCGGTGCCCAGCTCCTCTATGCCCTCCCCTCAGGCAATGGGTCTGCCCTTCAGTCCTCCCAAAGCCCCACGCTTTTGGGAGGGAGAGAAGCTCCACGCTGTATAACCACCAGACCAGTCACTACCTCCTGCTCTTCAGCAAGAATTTGGCCATGGCCAGAGGTAATTTGAGCCGCTCAGCATCCGCAGCCTGTCCTCCCTCCTCTTTCACCCATTTCCTGAAGTTTGGGTCAGCTGTGAGTGTTACCAGTAAGGATTTTTCAGTCTTCCAGTTCAGTGACGATCTGATTTGTCTGAGGCGGTCCAAGTAGAAATTAAACCTCAGACGGCCCTAATAAGGAAGGCAGACACGGCGATAATAGCAGCAGTGTTAGAAAAGCCTTACCTCATGGTGCTGGAATTAGGGTGGGCCACCAACCCCATTACCCAGCCTTCTGCGTTGACAGGGTCTTTATCAGCATCAATCACCAGGAGTGATGTGAGCTGTGAAATAAGGTATTTAAATTTGGAGTGTGTGCTGGTTTTGGCTGGGATAGAGTTAATTTTCTTTACAGTAGCTACTATGGGGCTGTGTTTTGGATTTGTGCTGAAAAGAGTGTTGATAATATAGAGGTGTTTTCGTTATTGCTGAGCGGTGCTTACACAGTGTCAAGGCCTTTTCTGCTCCTCACACCACCCCACCAGCGAGTGGGCTGGGGGGGGGCACAAGCAGCTGGGAGGGGACACAGCCGGGACAACTGACCCCAACTGGACAAGGATATTCCATACCATACCATCTCTGCTTAGCATATGAAGCTGGGGGAAGAAGAAGGAAGGGGGTGACGTTCGGAGTGATGGCCTTTTGTGTTCCCAAGTAGCCGTTACGCGTGATGGAGCCCTGCTTTCCTGTTTTGCATTGCTCGGGTGTGCAGCTTTTGCTCTACCTGTTAAACTGTCTTTATCTCAATCCACAAGTTTTCTCACTTTTGCCTTTCTGAGTCTCTCCCCCATCCTGCGGTGGGGGGAGTGAGCGAGCAGCTGGGTGGTGCTTAGTTGCTGGCTGGGGTTAAACCATGGCAGAGTGATTCAGTGATAAAGTGGTTTTGACGAGCTGCTAATGTAATATTACATTTTACACATTGTGATTTTATAATGCCTGATGCCACTTCCTGTACCTTGCACAATCCCTGTGTGCTGTTAGAGGGTCTGAAGAAAATAATTTGGTTTATGGCTATAACCAAGGTGGGCATCTGGAGTTGACCCCCGATGTCTCCATGCACAGAAGTCAAGCCAAACGGGCAGATTTCAACAATGAGGCCAATAATGAGTGATGGGTCACTTCAAATCAAATGGTGTGGCCGGATTATACTGTTGTTTGAAATTCTACAGTGCTGATGATCCTTTTTTTAGTAATTAAGAAGGGGACAAAAAGAGTAAGGAAAGCCAAATTTATTGTTGACATGTCAATAACATAGGGCCAAACTTTTCCTGTTACTAACACACTGAAAAAATGTACAATATTGGCTAAATAACTGCCCAATTGTCTAAGTAAGCATCTGCTTATTTTTGAAGGCCAAGAAACTTTTTAATGTATGGCTAATCCACCCTCAAATGACCAATTAGAAAAGGAGATAGAATTAATTTCTGATCTATCGATGAATGGAAAATGCTCATTAGTTTTACAGTATTGTCGTGTCAGCTGCTTCCCATGACCCGGGTGAAACACCCCACACCCGTTCCCTTCTGGGTTCAAGTTCTGCAGTGCCAAAGCAGCAGCAGGACATGCGGTGACCCTCAGGGGACAGCCACCTCGCGCTGGTTCTGCTACTGCACCAGGGTCAAGTCTACCTGCTAAATCCTCCTACGTCACTTGGTAGGTCACCACGTCTCTGGGGCCCACATGAAGAAAAGCCTAAAATATTTCCAGTGTCCATTTTGTAGGGGAAGAGGTTGTCTCTCACTTAGTCTTTCCGCTTGCACAGGAGGACGGTGTCCCTGGCCAGGTAGTCCTGGGGGTAACACTCTCCACTGTCTGCTCTGGCCCCTGGCACATGCTCCTTCCTAGGACATACTTCCCTTCACGTTGGTAGTCTCAGATGCCTTCAGTTTAATTATTCAAGCAACATTATAACCAGATCCACATATAAATTTTGCAGCTCCCACATCTGTCCCCAGAAGGCTTGTAGGTGGTGGAGCAGTCCTCCACTTCCACACACCTCCTCATGCTTGAGGGTTTTCCATGTTTTTAAACACGTACCCATTTTTTCCCATGTTAATGGGAAGAATTTATGAAGTCTAACTAACTTAGTTGTCCTGCAAGCTTCTTTTTCATAAAGATGACAGATGAAAAAACGAGATCTGTATAACAGGGCTGAAGATACCTGCCTAAATGGACCGTGCTGAATAAACCAGTGACTTGGCTCCATGCCAAATCCTGCCAATCTCAAATGAGCTGAAGAACTGCAGGGTGAGACCCCCATGACGGTAACGCTACCAGGCCACGGAGCAAATGCAGCATGTTTACTTTAGCCCCATTCTGAGAGGAAAAAAAAAAGCAAATATACTTCATTAAAAGATGCGCAGGACATGGCGTTCTCCAAACTACCACCCCTGCACCTACAGCACTTCCACCCTGCTCCCTCCGCAGCCTCTTCATGCCTACCCTAAAAAAAAAGATAAAGAAATTACTTCCCCTTGTACAAATATGCCTTATACAGCTTTCAACCAGCTCATCCAAATGCCAGTCACAGCCGAACTATGGGAGCAAAGCTTCCAGTGGAGGCTGCAGGGCAAACGCAGCCCCTCTCCCTCGCAGTCATGCTGGTACCAATATCCAAACTAACTGCTTTAAGGTTTCCAGTCTCTGAGCTGTCAAGACTTGATTCCTTCTCCGTCTCCCCTCCCCGGGGGCCAGAAGTCAGGCTGCATCTTCTTCAAATGCAGTGCAAACGGGTGTCCGAGTATATAAAAGGCAGTAACCCCAACTGTGCGTTAGAATTCACGTGCTGCTGCCTTGCCCACGGGAACGCCACCCGGAGCTCGGGCACTTGTGATCTGAACACGAACGCATGCGGTAAACACATCCAGCCGTGCACAAACTTTACAAATAACACTTTGCTGCTCATCTTCCGAGAAGAGCGGAGGATCAGCCACTAGTGTGATACCACATCTATCAAGTATAATACTCAAAGACCTCCCAGTTTGGGTTTGGTTTTTTTTTTTTCATAAAACCTGATTTTTTGCGGTAATTAGTTCTTAAAAGGCATAAATTCCTTCCAGAATGAGTGTATACAGGATGCTGCAGTAATGCTTGCACGTTGTAGTGTGCCCAACAGCAGCTTCTTGGGGTGACAGGAGCCACTTCGGCTGCTCTGACCCTGGAATCTGAGGCTCTGCGGACATAAACACCTTGTTCAAACATGGACCTGTTGGAGTGAGTCCAGAGGAGAGCCACGAAGGTGATCATAGGGCAGGAGCACCTATGCTGTGAGGACAGGCTGAGAGAGTTGGGTTGTTCAGCCTGGAGAAGGCTCCAGGGAGACCTTATAGTGACCTTCCAGTACCTAAAGGCGGCCTACAAGAAGGATGGGGACAGACTTTTTAGCAGGGCCTGTTGCAACAGGACAAGGGGTAATGGTTTTAAACTAAAAGAAGGGAGATTTAGAGTAGACATGAGGATAATGAGGGAGCTGAGACATTGGCACAGGTTGCCCAGAGAGGTGGTAGATGCCCCATCCCTGGAGACATTCAAGGCCAGGTTGGATGAGGCTCTGAGCAACCTGTTCTAGTTGAAGATGTCCCTGCTTATTGCAGGGGGATTGGACTAGATGACCTTTAAATGTCCCTTCCAACCCAAACCATTCTATGAATCTGCGATAACCCCGACCCCACATCTGGAATGAGGAAGGAGCTGACAGGTCTACAGAGGTTTGACCAAGGTGTCATGTTTACTAAGAGCTCAGGAACGCTTTTCCTATAGCTGTGTAAGTAATTAACATTAAATGGCAGAAAGGAAGATCCTTCTTCCAAAGGAAAGCTAAAATACATGGATAACATCTGGAAAAAGTAGGAAAAAGAGACATTTTGCACAGCAAGACGGGAGCGTGCCCTGGAGCAGGGCTGGGACATGTGAACAGGACTTTGGCAGCACAGGGGGTGCTCTGATTGCACCAACGTGGTGGCTTCCCACCTCATTCACCTCCTCTACCTGTGGTTTGGGACCACAACTGTATAACCTTAAATAGCAATACCCGATGTCCATTCAAAGACCATCTTTTTTTTTTTTTTTTTTTTTTAATAACTGAAACAAGGACATAGGTGGCATTTCTCCAGTAGCAGGCTTTTCTCCCCAGGGTCTGAAAGCCCAGATGTGTTACCACAATGACCACTTGACAGGCAGTTCCAGACGGCGGAGACACACAGAAATAGGCAATTTATGGTGAAAATTAGGCTTGTGAACTTACTCTCTGCTCTTTTATTAAGTTTTCTTTGCTGGGAGAGCTTGTCCACTCAAAGAAATTTGGCACGCAAGCTGCATGGCCAGATCTCCAATATAAACAAGCCTCCGTTTCTGCAGAAGCATTTAATTTGATATGAAAGACGAGAATTTAAGTGCACACTAACAGAATTGAGAAACAGCTATCAAATTAGCGAACTTGAGTTTTCAAAGAATCTCACTGTGTTTCACGCTATTACTCAAGAAAAACAACCCAATACTGGCTGATTAGGTTGGGTGGCAATTACCAACATGATGTGACCCCTGCAAAGAGAAGACATTCTTAGGATTATTGCCTGTTTTATCAGGCAGTCCCTTGAGAGTGCCGAACAAGCAATAAAGGGTTACCAAGAATTATAGCGCTATAACACCATCTAGGGGACTTAGTCACGACTGGGTTCATGAGAGGCACGTTCAGCTGGCAGCCCAGCACTAGGGGAGAAGGGCACCACTTTTAAAGAAAACAGCACTGTTCCAGGCCCGAACCCCCGCTTTCCCTGCCTTTTCCATACAACTGATTCACACACAGCTCTGAAACCCTCCTATTTTTATCTGCACTACATCGCTCTCACCCTTTCTTCAGTTTTCTTCTAGTTTTACCATGTACTATGCTACTCTAGTCTTCATTTTCCCTGCCTGTTGCCACCGGTAAGTACTGATTATATATAAACCTAAGTACGTGCTATACAAAATCAAATACTTTAAGAGGGATTAGACTGGCTGAACACAATTGAAACAAAAATTATTTTAAAAAGCTGGTAAACCCATGAACGCAGAACAATTTGCTACAACAAGAAAAAGTAAAATTAAACCTGACTTTGGAAAATGAATGTTCAGCTACTGTTCACATGAAGACTAGCACTGAGGAGCACAGACTTCACTGAGTGCAGTTGCAGCCAAAGTCCTCAGTTCACACGATGCGCGGGCACTCTGGGTCTCACTATTTCTGGAAACAGTAGAATCACAGAATGGTTAGAGTCGGAAGGGACCTTAAGGATCATCTACTTCCAAGCCTCCTGCCAGGGGCAGGGACACCTCCCACTGCATCAGGTTGCTCAAAGCCCCATCCAACCTGGCCTTGAACATTTCCAGGGATGGGGCATCCACAGCTGCTCTGGGCAACCTGTCCCAGCGCCTCACCACCCTCACAGTAAAGAATTTCTTCCTAATATCTCTCTAAATCTATCCTCTTTCATTTTAGTACCACTGCCTCTTGTCCTGTGACTACAGGCCTTGATAAAAAGTCTCTCTCCATCTTTCTTATAAGCTCCCTTTAAGCATTGAACAGGTCCCTGAAACTTCTCTTCTCCAGGCTGAACAACCCCAACTCTCTCAGCCTGTCCTGGAGCATAGGTGCTCCAGCTCTCTGATCATTTCCGTGGCCCTTCTCTGGACCCGCTCCAACAGGTCCATGTCTTTCCTGTACTGGGGACCCCAGAGCTGGATGCAGTACTCCAGGTGGGGTCTCATCAGGGCGGAGCAGAGGGGCAGAGTCACCTCCCTTGACCTGCTGGACATGCTTCTTTTGATGCAGCCCAGGATACTGTTGGCCTTCTGGGCTGCAAGTGCACGTTGACGGATCATGTCCAGCTTTTCATACACTAGTACCTCCAAGTCATTCTCAGCAGGGCTGCTCTCAATCCCTTCATCCCCCAGCCTGTATTGATAGCGGGGGTTGCCCTGACCCGGGTGCAGACCCCTGCATTGGCCTTGTTGAACCTCATGAGGTTCGTTTTAAGAAGTGTAATAGTTTGCATATAGAGTGCAGGTAATAGCTCACCTTCCTGCAATGAGAGTTTAAAGGTATCTTCTACGTTCTGAATCCCTAAGATAGGAGCCTATGCATCACTAGCATAAACGATGACAGCACCATGATCATAGATATTTAAGCAGCTCCATGGAAGAAGAGAATGTGACCGCCAAATTCTGATGATCAACCTGATGTGCACCAAACCCTTATGGGAATAACACCAGGGAATCCCAGAGGCACACGCTGAGAGTCATGTAGCAACTCTGCAGCCAATGCTTCTCTTCCTGAAATCCAGTATCATGTGCATACCAATTAATATGTATTATTACCATTTGAATGTCACCAACAAAAAATGGCTTTTGAAACATATCCTACAGAAAGACATCTCGATTTATACAACTGTTTCTCATTCGTGTAGAAGTTTGCGTTTTTAGACACCACGGCATGACTTTGGTCACGGACGGTTGGGCAGGAGCTGGGGTTTCCTGCCCTGCACCCGTCCCCTTGCAAAGCAGCTTCTTAGGGGTCGGCAGGCTGAAGCCCATCCATTTTATAGACCCCATAGCTGGAAGGGACCACTCTTTAGACCTCACAAATAACACAAAGCATTTATCTCTTGCTCTGACTCCAGTGTGTTTGCTGAGACTACGGCACTTGCATCCTCAGGAGAATTTTTATCGTGTAATCTATATCCTACTTCTTTTTCCGACACTCTTTATACATTTGTAGGAACATGGTCTTTTAGCACTGGGGAGGATAAGCCAGAGGAGATCTGAGTGCGCACAGAATTGCCTGCTGCATGTTGTCATGGCTTATGCAACAGGCATGCTAGTTTTGGAAACCTCATATGTTTAAGAGTCCAAATGTATGTATGACTGGGCAGTGCCACCTTCTGTTTTACCAAGGCCGGAGGAGTATCAACGCCGCTGCCTCATTAAGTTTTAGATAAAAAATTCACTCTTGCCTGTTAGAAAGAGGTGCAATATGATATCGCTAGGGACCAGAAGGGGATTTCCCCATGTTGTTACCAACTACGATTTCTGAACACTTGGCAGGCAGCTTTCTAGCTGTCGGCAGGTAACCATCCAGCAACTCTCAACAAGCAACCTGAAGGCAGAAAAAAAAAAATAATTTTTTTTTTCTGTATTTTACCCAGCTGCATTGGCGACGAGGCTGCACTTCCTCAGAAAAAGACCTGGCAGTTGGCAACAGCTGCTTAACAATTCCTATATTTAATTCCAAAGGATAGAGAATGACTCATTTCCGGGACGGTGAGCTGCCTTCTCTGTCGGCGTGCGCTTTCCCTCTGTTTAGAGGTACTTGTTAAACAAAAGTTCAATTCATCATCTCCTCAGGAAAGCTCATTATACAGACAAAAATCTTCACCGAAAATTCAGGTAAGTCTTTATTCCTGTTGGTATAACCGAATCTATTTTATTAGCCAGCTATACTTTATGTCCACGTGAGGAGCATCAGAGAACAGACTTCTGATCTGTTTTATCACTGTAAGTTAGGGGAGACTTCACTGAAATGAAAGGAACATTTCAGTACCAATAATAAACTGGGAAACACTGCGCTGATCTCCTTTTTCACCAGGGAAAATGTTTTTCTCTATTCTCTCAAAAATGTGATTAGAAACAAATGTCTGCTGTAAGAATAAATATTTGTCCATTCTTAAGCTTACCCACAAGCACAAAAATGGGTAAAAGTGACTTTTTAACTACTGTATGTTACCTGCACTTATCATGCTGGGATCAATGGTTTAAAAATAACTTACAATACATATTTAAATTTTTGTCCGTATTAGGACTGATGTCCTTTGAATCAAATTAAACATAAATTGAGATTGTTCCTAGAATGCTGTATAGAATATCTACATCGAGACAGAATACTTAGATACTTGAAACTACGTTCATTAGTAGAGGGTGAAATAGGTTGACTCAAACAAGGCGGATTTTATTTTTGCTACCTTAAAAATTGTATTGGCACACTGAAAGAATTGGTGTTGGGTTCACTTCCAAACATTGGGTCTAGAACTTACATCTAACAGAAAGAAAAGTCTTTATAATCGTAGAATGATTACTTTTTAAACTGCATTTGTTAAGTTGCGTAGGGTGTCTGAGGGCCAAAAATATCACCGATCAAGGTCATTGGTGAATGGCTTCCTTTAATTCCGTTTACTGAGCTACTCTGGCCGTGTCCTGAGGATGTGCGAGGAAGCGAAGTATCTCAGAAACCTCAGCGAGTCCACCTGCAAGCGTGAGGAGCAGCGGGCTGCTGGGAATGTGGAGCGTGACCAGTGCCTCCACAGCAGAAACCAGCCAGCGCTGGGTCGGGAAGCCTCGCAGCCCAGCTCCGGGGCAGCCGTCTTCTCCTGCGGAGGTGAGGACACCCAGGCAAAGTGCCAAAAACAACTACGTGCTGTAACAACATCAACGTGGCATGGTGGCATGATTTCAAGGTATGAGGCAGGGCTCTGATTTACCATACTCCTGCAGGGCTTTGGTTTTTTTTTATCCTTAAAAATATCCCGAGATAAGTTTAAGCGTATAAAAGCATAAGACAGGCGGTCCTGATAATTAAAGCTTATGTGCCTTCTAACACAAACAGGAAAAGAAGCTAATTCAATTAAGCAGAGTCAAAAATTGCCCATTTGTTATAAAAGCCAGCTCTGGAAAGGAGAAAAACAGTTGGGAAAAGCTGTCACATTATAAAATTCAGCAGGACAAGGAGATGGTGCACAGGGGCATTTTGGCCAAAGCATCATGACAAACTCAGGCCCAGAAAGGGTAATTTATAAGGCTCTCACAAAGCAGGTAAATCGTCATTTTTAAATTTTTATGCAAAACATGCATGCAAAATCACAGACCTATTTACCTGCCTCAGCAGGGTTAGAAGTTTCTAGCTTTTGTGACAGAAGAAGGGCAACTCCACCAAATGCTTCAGCTTTTTAATGAAATTCCTCAAGGTTGTAAAGCGAAGCAAGTAGCAGGCACCTTGAATCCAATTTTGAGACAAACTTTACGTGGTAATTGAGACAAACATTATGTACAGCTGCAGCATCCTTGGCAAATCTTAACTACAGAGGCTTGTGTCCACTTTCCCTGCAGTTCCGCTACTTTTTTAGTCAGTTTTAAGCGAAAAGTTTTGTTTTAAGACATTGTTGATACTAATATCCTAGTTCTTTTTGCCTTGTGCTGTTCATATCTTCTCTGGTGAAGAATAAGATGTAAGAAGCCTGAAGTGAGAACCAAAAACTAATTTTCCCCTATCAACATGTATTACCTTATGAAAATTATGAAGATGATAGTGGAAATAAGTGAAGAAATAGAAGAAGTTAACTCTAAAATGACAGGCAAATATGGGAAATGGACATCGAGGGGTCTATGGGCGATGGAAACAAGACTCAGAGTCAAAAGCCTGGGGAAGTCTTCACTAACTGCACTGAAAGCAAATCCAAAGAGCACTGCAAATCCCCGTCGCAGGAAGCAGATGCTGTAAAATGTTTATTGTCACATTCTTAAAATATATCGGAGAAATGGGGCTGAACTTCAGCAACACAAAAGTCAGATTCATTCACACTCACTGAGCAGAGTATCATTACGCTGCGCTGGTTTTTCATAGCCCCGAACCTAACGGCCCTGCTGAAACGTAACAGCATCTTCTGAGTCAAAATACTGCTTTGCGTTTCGGGTTCATCCTCCAGCAAATCCCTCACATAGCAGTGGATTACATCAGCCCATAGCCCTCACGAAGCGCCAGGCCATAATCCCCCGATGGGGATTAGGACAGGCGCAGAGGGACCATCCCACCAGCCGCAGCCAACAGCCTGATGGATCCCATTTCACCCTACAGGATCCCATTTCACCCTCCAGTGATTTTTAGAGATACCTTCCTGCAAGGATCAAAGCCACTATGTCCTCCAGCTAGCTGCCGGTGGTAACAACGGGCACTACAGCTTCATCCTGCACTACGCTGATATGAAGAAAAAAAAAAAAATCACAGTATTTCTAAAAATTACCAAATAATTTCAGCGGCTTTAAAACCTATTACAAAGGACGCAAACAAATGGATGTTTGTGGTGCTGAGGGGAAAAGGAAGGGGAAGTGAGTATCGGGGAGAGGGCGAACAGGTCGCTGTGCGTGCCAGCAACAGCGAAAAGGAACCTCATTTCTTCAGCGCTGCCTTCAGACCCTCTCTAAAGAGCTATTTCTCACCACCCTTCCCCGTGCTGCTGTAAAAGTAAAGAGGCAAACAGCAGCAGGCATCTGTTTTTAAGGAGGAAAAATGTTTCTGACAGGCTAACAGTATCCCAAGGAACTTGGGAGATGTTTGCCAGGGAGAGGTGGGATGATACCCAGGGGACCACCTCGATGCCGTGTGCCCAAACAATCCTGAGACCTCGTTCTTAATTTTGAGCAATGTTAGGAGGCAGCCGAGACGACATGCAGCTATGGGTTTGGGTTTTTTTTAAAAAAATTGTATTTAAATTTATATTTTAAATTTTTATTTTAAAAATACAAAGAATATTTTCTCCAAAAAATAGAAAGCCTTCTATACTATTTTTTTTTTTTTAGCAGAATTTCACCCTGGTTAGATTTACAAACCCCTTGGAAACAAAAAGATGGCAAATGCTTGACAGAACTGTCTCGTCAGGGAGCGAAGCCAAGGAGTTGAAGCACGCAAAGAGAGGTGCGATGTCAAAAACCAGACATCTCAAAATATTCTCTTGGCAGAGGGAAACTCCTACACATGTTCTGAGCAACCTCTCAGAGGTAATAACTGCCTAAACCCAGAGATGAGCACTTTGCACAAGGGAGTTTTTGTGTTTCCAAGTGCTGATTTCGAGCTTCAGCCTTATGAGCCGCTCGCAGCAAAACCAGCGCGCTCCCCTCCAGCCAGCACTCGGCCACAGCCCAAATCACACCCCAGAAAAGCAGGGTAATGCAATAAAAAAATTTAAATTCTACCTGGTTTATGATCTCTGATGTCCCATATTGTCTTTCTGGCATTTATTTCTCAACCCTGAACCTTACGGTGAGCATTCCTCCCCCTCTCTGGCATTATGACCTGTCCTGCAGACAAAGCGCACGGAGTAAAAAATGGAAATGTGGAGAAAAGCCTAAAATTATTAATTCTTAATAGGTTCAGTGGGATCGACATAGTTTAGATGCAGCTAGTATTGCAGTCTATTGTTTTTTCCTGGTTTTGCAAACTGAATAGCAAATCTGAAGGTTCGTTGTAGTTAATTGCTTTTCATTCGGCCAGAAGAGCGCACAGCATCAGGATGCAAAATTAATCTTATTAAACTTGTCCCAATCAGCTTAATGACTAGTATGGCATTACAACCCATTAATCCTTGTTTCAAAAATGTAAAAGATAAATTATCTTACAAAACAAAGATAAATTATTTTCCAAAATATTACAAAATAATTTGCAAAATTTTACAAAAGAATAAACAATAATACATTATTTTACGAAACAAAGATAAATTATTTTACAAAACAAAGAAAAACTATTTTGCAAGACAAAACCACCCCCTGAAACCCAAATGGCTCCAATCTGACAGCATCCGCAGCCCGCCGCCGCACTCATCTCCGCTGTTGGGCTTTTAAGGCTGGCTGAATAATCATAGAATCGTAGAATCTTCATGGCTGGAAAGGACCTTTGAGATCATTGAGTCCAACCAGACACACACACAAAACCCCCTACAATCTCTGCCACTAGAGCATGCCCTGAAGTGCCACATCTAGACGTTTCTTAAATACCTCTAGGGATGGTGATCAACCACCTCCCTGGGCAGGCTGTTCCAGTGCCTGACCACTCTGTCAGTAAAGTAATTCTTCCTAATATCTAATCTAAACCTCCCCTGCCGCAGCTTCAGACCATTTCCTCTGGTCCTGTCATTATTCACCTGGGAGAAGAGGCCAACCCCCACCTCTCTCCAACCTCCTGAATAAGCTGAGCTCGGTACTGAAAGGCTGCTGTTAGCACGGCATTTTTTTTCTTATTTCAGGTGTCAGGAAGCCTGGATGGATTCTTGTTTGATACGCGCAATCATTCTGTTGTTAACAGAGGTCAGACGCAGGCAGCCCTAGACGAGGCCTTTGTTCTTTTAATAACAACGCACATATAACATAAAGGGCTGCAAAATACAACATATCAGCTATACCGTTAGGGAACTAATAAGGAAATAAAGTGCATTTATTGGTACCCACAGAGAAAATGAGCCGTATTGTTTGGCTTTTAATAGAAACCATTCAGTTTTGAAGAGCACGCACATTCCAGCTGTCCTTACTGGTGTGACAGCCAGAAGAAAAGCAATTTTGCTGCTAGTCCACAAGCAAAATAAAGTGTTTTCCAAACAAAGGAAATCAGTATTTCTGTGTATCCATGGACATGCATCCTATTTAGAGTAAAACACTCACGCGGTTAACTGCGGGTATGGTTGTCTCCGTTTATTATTTACTTAGTGCTAAGCATTTAGGAGCTTGGCACTTTAATCACACCAAAAATATTGGAGGCTACATGAAGATTTGGCAGAAAAAAACAAAAAAACCCCAGTTGTTAAACCTTTTGATCTCAGCCTCCCTGAGCATGTTTTAAGGTAAACAGGTTGTCAGCGAACAGCAATCTGATTATTTGCTCCTTGTCTGACCCAAGGAAGGGCAGTGGAACAAAGGATTCAGTGTTCAGGTGAGCCCTGTCCTCGGGTGACAGCCACCTGGCAAAGCCCCCGGCGCGGCAAGGACTGAGTTAACCTACCTCGTTTCTGGAAAGCAACCAGAAAAAAAAGCGACAATTATATCCGTGTACCCGACTGATGGGACTCCGCTGCCACTTGTAATAGAAGTACTTAACAAACCAGAAGTATTAGGATTACCTGACCTGCTCCCGGAGACAGGGGAGTGTTCGGTGTACCGAGGCATTTTTCCAACTGTGCCTTTTTCCATGCAGGCTTTGTCCCAGTTTATCTGGGCTGATCTTACGCTGGGACTGGATCGCAGTAACAGAAGGTAATACATAGCTAGGCCAGAAAACTGCTCCCACATAAGGCAAACGGCACAAAAACCAGGTCAACTGAGATCTAGGGTGGTCCCCAAACTTTCCCCAAAGTGACCCCATGAGTCTGAATTTCACTTCTGCAATTTAATTTCCCCTGTGCCTTTGACCCTTCTGTTCTAGGAGACACTGATCGTTTCAAGTTATGGATAAAATCCAAGATGCTGATTTTAACTCAAAATGTCCAGAATGGTCTTTTGGGCCTGGTGTAGGCTACCAAAGAGCCTGTGCCTCTTCTTGCTCAGTGCTGTCTTATTTAAAATTGGTAGTAGCTTTTGAGCTAGAAGCCTACCCTTCCTATAAAAGAAGACGTTGCCAGCAGTGAGTTTCATTACCTAGGACATGCGTTACTCTTCAGGGCACTTTCATCTCCAAAGCTGGGCTAAGGATTAAGGAAAGTCACTCTTTACTTTGTAGGCCAAGTTTCTTCTGTTCACTTTAGCCCGTTATTTTGAAGTTTTACTCTGGATACCCATGCATGGGAGAGCAAATTAATACCTTATTAAATTTCAAAGAGAATAGGGAACACCATCTTCAGAGATGAAGAAAATCACTTCATTTCACCCAAAATATGTAGTAGCCTGGCCAAGGATGGGAGACAATGGCTGCCACCGCCACCGAGCAGCTCGCTGCATCGCTGTTTGCTCCGAGAGGCAAAGACCCGCTGTCCTGATCCAGCACCTCCTCTTCCCCACGGCCCCCGAGATCGTATGTGCTGTCCTGTGTGGAGGCACAAGCACGTTCTCCATTGCTAGAGTGTGTCCTGGGGCGGCAAATGAAATGTGGCAGAGGATGGGTAGAACATCAGGTCATTGAAAATGTTGGTGTTGCCCCTGAAAATATGAATATAATGAGATATGACAACCATTCACCTCTCCTTTATACAGGCCGTGTCTAAGTGGTGAAGAACAGAAACCTGTCTTCTACTCTGGGGCTGTGGGCTTCTCTGCCACTTTGAGCTTCTTTGCTTTATTGGTTTGAAGGAAAATTCCCTAGAATTTTTCTAAAAACCTATACGGGTATATATTGCTCTTGTTAAGAAGAGACAGCTTGAGATATTGAAGAAAAGCTGCCTCTCAAAGACAGGACAGAGCTTATTTTACAGCCCAGAATCTGAAAATATTGTATTTGTGATGCTAAGTACTTTGACTACATTTTTTATCTGATTCAAAGTTTACCTAAAATACCTTACCACATGTCCTTTGTAGGACATCCCCCCTGGAAAGAGCAGACCAAGTGGTTTTACTATTTTTATTCCATGGTACCAACTTCTTGACACAGCCAGCATTCTCGTACTGTAGACCCATCCAAAATGCAATGCAGGAGATCACGCTTGCTGCAAAATAAGGCACCCAACGCAGTATTATTTCCTGCAGGCCCTGTTGTGTTTGTGCTGTAATGTGTGCAACTGCAAAGATCAAAGAGATGCAAAGCATCGGGAGTACGTAAACATATTACCAAACTAATACAATATAATCAGTGAGCACGGAAAGAACAGTTTGACCTTATTTCACTTTCTGCTGGCTTTCAAAACAAACACGTCAGTCTGGTTAGTATTGGAGCAGCCCTGTTGCTGTGTCCCCCGCGGATAATTTCTGTGGCCTCGTAGGCAGATACAGCACTTACACGTAGGCTGGTACACCAAGGAAGCCTCTGGAGAGATTCCCCTTGTGCTTTGTGGAGTCTTGGGTGAATGAGATGCCTTTAACTCAACCACAACAAGCTCATGAGGAGGCACTGGTGCAAAGGAGATGTTCCCATCCCCGTTGTGCTGCAACCTTCCTCTCAAAGGCAAAGTGCAGGGGATGGGGATGGGGATGAGGATGGGGATGGAGATGGGGATGAGGATGGGGATGGGGATGAGGATGGGGATGGGGATGGGGATGAGGATGAGGATGGGGATGGGGATGGAGATAGAGACGAGGATGAGGATAGGGAAGAGGTAGGGATGAGGATGGGGATGGAGATGAGGATGGGGAAGAGGTAGGGATGAGGATGAGGATAAAGGTGGGGATAAGGATGGTTGTGTGCACTGCACTGTAAGGGTAGAAGTGACAACTCCTGCCAGAGCCTCAGCTTAGCAAAGATGCCCATGGCTTATCCCGGCAAAGATCACAGACCCAGGCTGCTTTAACACAGCCCTCCTTTCTTTTCTTTTGACTGCCATGCACTCTTGTAATCTCTAGCATCAGCTCCTTTGTACCACCATGGTTTAGCTTTTTCTTTGTAGATCTCAAAGCACTTAGAATCATAGAATCATAGAATTGTTTGGGTTGGAAAGGACCTCAAAGATCATCTAGTTCCAACCCCCCTGCCCTGGGCAGGGACACCTCCCACTAGACCAGGCTGCTCAGAGCCCCATCCAGCCTGGCCTTAAAAACTTCCAGGGATGGGGCATCCACCACCTCTCTGGGCAACCTGTTCCAGTGTCTCACCACCCTCATGGTGAAGAACTTCTTCCTAACATCCAGTCTGAATCGACCCATCTCTAGTTTTAATCCATTCCCTCTAGTCCTACCATTCCCCGACATCCTAAAAAGTCCCTCCCCAGCTTTCTTGTAGGTCCCCTTAAGATACTGGTAGGCCACTATAAGGTCTCCTCGGAGCCTTCTTTTCTCCAGACTGAACGACCCCAACTCCCTCAGTCTGTCCTCATAGGAGAGGTGCTCCAGCCCTCTGATCATCCTCGTGGCCCTTCTCTGGACACGCTCCAGCACGTCCATATCTTCCTTGTAGTAGGGGCTCCAGAATTGGACGCAGTACTCCAGGTGGGGTCTCACAAGAGTGGGCCACTTTATTAATGGGGAAAAATATCTCACAATCCCCCTAGGAAACAAGGTTAATATTAGGTCCATTTACAAACAGAGGGCTTCTTTGCAGCTTACTGTGATCAAAGTGAGGCGAGGAATAGCCTGTGAAGGTCCCATCTTACTCCACTGTGGTGTTCTTAGGGGGAAGGCACCAGATCTCCCAAACCCACCACCCCACCACCACTAATTACTACCATCTCTGCGCTCAGATAAAAACTGATCATGACCTACCTCTACCTATTTTGATTGTGGTTTTGTGTGAAGGATAGTTGTGAGCATGCAGATGGCTCTGCAGTGTCAGGCAGATGGGAGACCCTCCCCACCGCAACTCACACGCTGGGTCAGCCACTGAAGGAGGAGGTTGAGTGCAGGGAGGGTGTCTATCCTAGTGAATTAGCACTGCTATCACCAGGAAAATCAGACAAGAATGACTTCCAGCAAGTTAGAAATATGTAAGACTTCAGAAAAAGATGAAATCTACTTGTGCCTTCTGGACTATTCCTTACAGGAGACCCTCTCTACAGCTAGCTTGCCTTCTACGTTTCTTCTTCTATGCTTTTTGTGACTTGAACAAATATGCTGCCTTAATGTTTTAAAGGTTGCTTTAAATTAATAGGTACTTTACTTGCCTCAATCTGGGTTGGGATAAGAATGATTTCTAGGTTATTGGCTAATGCTGGGGCACTTCTCACACAAATCACGGTGAATCTGTATCCCAGAATAGCAGGACCCTTGAACAAAAGCCCTGGTTCCCCGCACTTTCTCCAGCAGAACAAAAGAACAAAAAAAAGGCTGTCATACAAATTGCAGTGACTAGCTTGAGAGCTGTTATCATAAGTCAAGAGCAGAAAAAATTGTGTTCCAGTGACTGGCATAGAGAGGGGATTACACCTGGATCCTGTGAGATCCCAAGGAACTTGTCACACCCAGGGAGGCAGCCAGCAGGTCCTCCCTGCTGCACTGGGAAGGGCAGAAGACACAGACGAAGCTCCTTCCACTCCATCGGGCAGTTGGAATAAGTCCAAGGATTAAATGAAATAGTTTTCAGAAGATGGTGTCCCTTTTTGCACCAGCTACGTAGCATGTCTGCATACCCTCATGGCTTGAATAAAATCAATTCTTGTTATTAACAATAACGAACACATAGCACAAGTTGCTTTTTGAGGAGACAATTAAATATCTTAAGTGTGGTCCTAAAAGTCAAGGCCAGGAAAGATGCCATGGCTGGTCACAGGACTTTGAAGCCCCACAGATATCTATACTCACGTTTTATACCAGACTTTGTGGAAGCTCAAGCAGAGATAAATTTCTGTGACATTTTCACTAAAGGCATAAATTCTTTTCGCTTAGTGCTAACGCTGAGTATTCATCATATAAACCAAGTAACCTGAGATATAATTGAACTTATTTTCTTTTAGGAGAACAGAGAAGTACCTGTGAAATCAGATGACTGACAGCCCTGGGAATTAAATAGAGTAGACTGCCTTGCTGATGTTTCTTATTCTGCTCTGGTAAAACAAGACAGGTGAGATGCCACTGAAATAAATGCATACTTTTCCTTTGATCCAGCAGTAGCATTTCAGAAGGATCGATATAGAAGGCTTTAATGTACTGCGAACACCATGAGAAACAAGATGAACCCAGGAGGCACAATGTGGTCAGACCCCTCAGTGAGAACATAGCCAGCGTTCCTTTGTGGTGAGGTCTTGGTCCAAATTCAGGCTCTGGACAACCAACCAACCAGATGCTCTTTGTTCTGTTACAGACCTGCCAGTCACCCAGGCCACATTTCTTGTGTGTTTACATGTTCATAGGTATATCTACATTGCAAGTCCAACTGAGGAGTTCAATCTTCCTAAGAACACCTTGGTGAACGTGGTAGGGCTGCATGGAGACAGCACTTGAAGCAGGTGCCTGCCCGGTGCCTGCCCTGGGTCCCTCCCCAGCAGCCGCCTCTTCCAAGCTCTGCCCCTGACAGAGCACCCAGGCTCTCCCAGGCTCCCAGGAGCTGGAAGCCCCTGCCCACAGGTGTTGCACCTCTTGCCAGCAAGCACAAGAAACAACTTCTAGATCCTGGTTGCATCCACTCAGACCCCTGCCTCCCTCATATTGACAATCCCAAGCACAAATGTAGGCTGGGCAGAGAATGGACTGAGAGCCGCCCTGAGGAGAAGGATTTGGGGGTGTTGGTGGACGAGAAGCTCAACATAAGCAGGCAATGTGCGCTTGCAGCCCAGAAAGCCAACTGCATTCTGGGCTGCATCAAAGGAAGCGTGGCCAGCAGGTCAAGGGAGGTGATTCTGCCCCTCTGCTCCACTCTGGTGAGACCCCACCTGGAGTACTGCGTCCAGCTCTGGGGTACCCAGCACAAGAAGGACATGGACCTGTTGGAACGGGTCCAGAGAAGGGCCACAAAGGTAACTAGAGGGCTGGAGCACCTCCCGTAGAAAGACAGGGTGAGAGAGTTGGGGTTGTTCAGCCTGGAGAAGAGAAGGTTCCAGGGAGACCTTATAGCCCCTTCCAGTACCTAAAGGGGGCCTATAGGAGAGATGGGGAGGGACTCTTTATCAGGGAGTGTAGTGATAGGATGAGGGATAACAGTTTTAAACTGAGAGAGGGGAAATTTGGATGAAATATTAGGAAGATCTTTACTGCGAGGGTGGTGGTGGTTAGACACTGGCACAAGGTGCCCAGAGAAGCTGTGGATGCCCCACCCCTGGAAGTGTTCAAGGCCAGGCTGGATGGGGCTTTGAGCCACCTGGTCTAGTGGGAGGTGTCCCTGCCCACAGCAAGGGGGTTGGAACTAGATGATCTCTACGGTCCGTTCCAACTCTAACCATTCGATGATTCTATGATATGCCCCACTGCTGGTTTTTTCCCACCGTTCATTAACCCTCTCGCTTGCCCTCACTACAGCCCCAACTACCAGCATGTCCTTCAGCTGGCACACCAGCAGCCTCACACAGACACTTCTTCAGCTCAAAAGGGGAAACGACATGTGTCAGTAAAAGCCAGTTTCTGTACTTTGACTTCCTGCAACAAATACAGATTCCTTCAGATGTGCAAATTGGGTTTAATTTCAATAGCAAGTGAAATGCCCAAGTCCTTCCAGGTCTAAGTCTTAATGGTAAAGCAGTCTCCCTTGACTGTAGGATCTTTGATGCTAAAGCATCTTGCAGCAAATTCACACATTCGTAAAATACAGAAATTTATCCGTGCTGCTCCTTCTTAACAAACCTCAAACTAAAGCCTTTAGGTAAGTTATAGGGAATCAACATACGCATCCATATGACACATTAAAGCCGTAAATACATAAGCACTGGTCAGGATTGCTGGTGTCACCTGAAAAACTGCAAAAATGAGTTTGCAAGTACAGAACTTCATAACTTCCACCTTGCCAGAGCTGGACCTGCCATCCAGCCTGAGAAGTGATGACCAGTAAAATGGGCAATCACAGGGTAGTGAGGAAATTCATCACCCACTTCTCACTTGTATTCTGTCAAGCAAGCCCTGCCTTAGCATACGGACTCTTCCCTGGTTTGTCTTGAAGTTGAAAGGGTCAAATTTAAACTTCTAACTGTGAGTGACAGTAGAACCACTTGAACACAAGACAGCAGGTTCCCGGTCCCAAGGGTGCCTTTTATTTATGTAATTTCAGATAAACCATTTGAAATTATCCTCTTCATTCTTAAGTTTTAGCTTAAGGGTTATAAAGGGACAGTTTCATCTGAACTGAGGAAATCTGTTCTATTTCTTTGCTCATTTGCACATACTTTTGTGGCAGCCTTAAAGCTGCTAGACCATGCCAGATATGCAAAAGCAGCAGAGCACGGTACACCAGTGCAGTAACTACGCTCTCCCAGCATGAGCTAAAACACTGAGCCCAATCTAGACCAAAAGAGATGGACATGACATAGAAAAGTTTATCTATTTTTAAAAGTCTTGCTCGAATTGCCGGCTTCCTAGCATATAGTGTTGTCTAGACTGATAATAATCAGGAATTTCCACAAGAGCTGATAACACTCTGTATACTCCAAAATCACTTGTGAAATCCATGGGATACGTGTGTGTTGACAGAACAACACAAGCCGCATGTGGCTGACCAACATCCCAAGCAGCCAGGTTTCTTTTTTGGCAGCCTGCACGTACTCTAGCTGTTAACATCAGGGCAAAGAAGCAAACTCCTTTCTCTCTGGAGGCTACTCCTTAAAAGGAGCCTTTGTAAAATAAATGAGGTCATTCATGAGCAAGCAAACAGGAGATGGCCTAAATGATAGAGCCTTTCTGAGGTCCATGAAAAGTGTATCTGGAGATATCTGTGCTAATTTGTGGGTTTGGCTTATGGGCTTGATTGAGGATGTGGGGCCAAGATATGATCTGCCGTTGAACTCGCTGCCCGCCCCTGCAGAGCCAGCCTACCCACGAGTAACACTGCTGGCGCATTTAGACAAGCTACGAGATGCGGGGGCACAGGGACACCTGGGAGGAGCTGGCATCTCACAGAGCTGACCCGCACGGTCAGTCTGCCTCTGCCCTCACCACAGTTACTCTAACAGGGCGGTCAAGCTGTATTTTTTCATTAATATACCTGATGGTG
The DNA here is from genome assembly GCF_964199755.1 of Larus michahellis. Taxonomy (NCBI): domain Eukaryota; kingdom Metazoa; phylum Chordata; class Aves; order Charadriiformes; family Laridae; genus Larus; species Larus michahellis. The sequence goes on from NC_133896.1 coordinate 210,595,400, forward strand.
CTGAACCCAGCACAATTCTGCGCTAATTAACCTTCAACTGTTCTTTCACAGCACAGACCTACCAAATAAAGTCTTTGTGTTCATAGTCCACCTCTGTGATTCTGAGATAATACCGCAGTGGGAATCTTCAGGGGTACCTGACAAAATAATCTTCACCAATGAACAGAAAACTCCCAGCATAAAGTCTCAGCCTTAAAATCTGATGTTTCACTCCAGGCTGGAGTCTCGGATAAAACGCTACCATGAAAACACACTTCTCTATTTTGTCTTCGGCCTCTACCGCTTAGTTGGATTTATCCCAGGACTACTGCAAAACCTGACAAAAATTCTCAGCAAAAATCTGTATATTAACCTGTCTCTTCTCAGTTCTGCTTCTCCAAAGTAAGAGGCCATTCTCTCCAAAGGGAGAGGCCACCAGAGCCACAGGCCCGTGCACATTCAAGGAGCAACACATGAAGGACAGAGAAGGAAAACTAGCGTTAAGCCAAGCAAAATGTAGCTTTGGGACTGGAAGGGAAATAAGAATGTTCAGAGCTCTGCCCTAATCTCAGGAGGCCATTCCTATCCAGAAACAGCTGTAAGCATGAGCACAAGCACAAGTCTGGATCGATGTTCTCTGTTTTTAATTGGGGTGAGAGTCAGCTTTTCCAAGAAAATTCTCTGTGTTCAGAGTTAAGAAATTAAAACGTATATCCATGCTTTCCTGCAATTGCAAGCCATTCTTTTTTTTTGTAATTTCTGTATCATTTTTCCATTTAAAAATCCAACTTTGCCTCTGGGATAATTATTTTGTTGTATTTCATGTAGTCCCATTGTGCTTGCTTCAAATAAATCGATCACCTTTAATACTGCACAAAATTATTTGGCAGCATTATGAATTCACCAAAACGTATTGGCAATATGATAATCTACATGTCATGTTTGCAATCACGTGCCTGCCCCTTCTGCTCATAAACAAGATGGCCAAACTCCAGTCCCAGGCACTCTGGTGATCAGGATCTCAGAGCTGTGGGATGCCACAACTTGGGCATTGCTGGTGCTCTGTTTCTTCCTGCACTTAGCTTCCCATCATCCAAAATACCTAGAGCGTCTTTTATTCCAGTGGCAAATTTAAGGATGGAAAAGCAGAATTGTCTTCTGTAATACATATACTAACCAAGCCATGGGCTGATTAAGTTCCAAAGATCATAGAATCATAGAACGGTTTGGGTTAGAAGAGACCTTAAGGATCACCTAGTTCCAACCCCCTGCCCCGGGCAGGGACACCTTCCACTAGACCAAGCTGCTCAAAGCCCCATCCAGCCTGGCCTTGAACGCTTCCAGGGATGGGGCATCCACAGCTTCCCTGGGCAACCTGTTCCAGTGCCTCACCACCCTCACAGTAAAGAACTTCTTCCTAATATCTCATCTAAATCTTCTCTCTTTCAGTTTGAAACCGTTACGCCTCGTCCTATCGCTCTACTCCCTGATAAAGAGTCTCTCCCCAGGGACGGTTTGATAAATAAGGAGAAATGCAAGTCATGCTCTCGGTTTCAAATTTTGGACCATCTTTTGACAGCTATTGAAAGAATATTATTAAAATATTGAGTGTTACTGAAATAAAGTCCAACTTTAACTCCGTTTGCAAAATTTAAACCCATGCAATTATAATTCCAAGGACCTAAAATCACTGAAGGACTTTATGGGCTTAGAAAAGCCTTTACTCCTTAAGAGAAAAAATTCTAATTAAAAGGACTCATAGCTCCAGAATGATCCCTGAACACGCTGAGCATCTTACTGCCAGCGGTGCCAAATCCCTGCAGCTCTCAAAGCGCTCCTGAAGAACAGGCTTTGTCTTACTCCCCTCAGATATTCCTTGGATGGAGACCCTCAGGAAATAGCCATCACTGTGCCAAATTTAGGCTTGAGCAAGTAGCTCAAGACCATAAAGCAGAACATCTGCAGAATTTAGAGTAGACATCTTAATCTTAAATCCATGTTAAGTCATCGTGTTCTCATCAACAGACTTTAGATTGAGCCAGCTTTATGCTCCCTACAAAGGATTGTTTACACTCTTAAAACAAATACTGTTTTATTTGACTATTGGATAGAGAGCTGTGCAAGTGAGTTTAATCAGGCATAACTCACTTCGTAAAGTCACCAAACAAACTTGAATCCAACGTTTGGCAGAAAAATATTTCCACCAGTTTCCCCAACCCAGAGTTCAATCACATCTGGAAAACCAGCAAAAAAACACATTTCCCGCCTCAGGCCCAAGTAAACAAGCGGTCAGTTTAAGCTCTGCTTACAAAAGGTAAAGGTGATGGTGACACATGGGTCGCCTGAGGGATAGAGAAGTGAGGACTGTAGCACTTACCCCACCCTGGCTGGGCAGGACGTTTCAGAAACGCTGAAATTTCTCAATAGCACGCACCACGCAGTAGAGAAGCTGAGCAAAGAGAGAGGTGAGCAATCGCCTGTGCCACGCTCGGTGTCAACCAAAGCCGGGGGGAAAAGAGCTTCGGGCCCTTTGTCTTTTGCTGCTGAGTTGAAGAAAACGATGAACAAGCACGAAAAAAAGCCGCAGCTGTAGCACTACCTGCTGAAGATCACAATAAACACAATCTCCATTTCGTTTTGAAATTGAAGGGGAGAAAAAAAATCCAACCGCATTCAAATTCTCTGTCGGTCAAAAGAAAGTCTGTTTTTTGGTTTTGTTTGAAATGACATTTTTCCAGCAGACGTCCAACTTCAATAAATGCTCCTTTTCACAAGGAAAATAACCCTGTACAGCCTCTCCTATGAAAATATTTCTCTCCTGGCACAACCAGGTTTCATTCCTAGCCTCAGACGGTCTGACTACTTTGAGAACAATCAGCCACTTTTATTGATTAAACAATCATGAAAAGAAATAAATTTGTTTTAAAAAGAGGTTTTCTACAGATTTCATAACACACAAAGAAGATGGAATAAAAAAAAAAAAAGCGTCATTTTGTGCTACTTCCTTTAATTTTATTGAGTGTCAATCTAAATAATTAATACAAAGTTACTTCATTCTATGAAGGTTAAGAGACTTTACAGTATAAAATTCCCTGAGATACAATACGTAACTTAAAGGATCACATAATTCTCTGTTCCATTTGTACCATAATGAAAAAGTAATATTATTTCTTCTCCTTATAAAAACCAGAAGGAAATGGTCTTCCTTTCTCTCCCTCTACCCCAATATTCTAAGGCATGGAATAAAACACTTTATCGAACGACATTAAAATAGTTTTCTCTACTTAAAATAGAAAACACGTTTGCTTAATTTTTACAGATGGATTATATACATCACCTGCAATATCTTGTGGAGTCGGGTACCTGATCTACAATCCAATTTGCTCAGACTTTTTATTCGCATTTGAACTTGGGCTCTACAAAGTGAATTCCAAAAGCCAGTCCTGAGCTCCCGGTCCCACGCTAACAGCCTGCGGAGCGCGTGAGCCAAAAACCAAACTGGATTTATAGAGATGCTACTGACTTCAGCAGCTGTAGACCAGGGCTGAACTTCCTCCCAAATCTAAAGGGAAAAAGTGTGCAATGCTGACGCAAGGACTATGAAACTAGAAAAAGCTTCTTTTCTCTCCCAAAGCAAGAGCTCTGCAATAATTACAATAGTGCAGTTGTCATTACACAGTTCTTGAATATACTTAATGCATAACTTACAAATGCAGCACAACTGTGAACATCTTATTCAAACATGATGCTTTATTTATTGCATAGCTCTTCTGAATTTTACAAAACTCTTGTTCATCAAAGATTTCAACTGCTTTTCTTAGAGAGGCTGAGAATAAAATATTGGTGGCGATCTTTGGAAATTCTGATGCTCCTGTAGCCTGTGGATGATTACTAATGATTACGCAGAAGAATTGTATGTCTGGCAACTTTCAGAAAATGCTAAAAAAATTAGGAGGACTGAAAAAAATGCACTAGTTTCAGCACGCTAATAAAAAGTAGTGGAATCTTAAATACTAGTTCACCATTTTAAGATTGTGGTTTTGTATACATTTACATGAACCGTCATAAAAACTAAACAGAAAAAAAAGGGCAAGTCAAAGGGAGAGACAGATTTTATTATCCCGACACGTAGCTATTACTGTTAATGCTATATGTAAATTTAATTTTTTTAATTTAAAATTCAATTCTGAATGTAATTTATTTTTTAAATTTAATTTTTAAAGTTATCAAAACCCATTTTATGGGTAGCCATGGCAGAGAAACGCTTTTTCAGTAATCTTTAGCTCTATGCTTACCTATTCATAGGGAACATCTAAATAAAAAAAAAAATTACAATAGGATGTCTAGCTTATAGATCTAAAGAGCATCTACCCAACATCCCTTATTGCTCTTCAAAAATCTAATCCTTTTCTAACCACAAATGCCACTAAACTCACCTGTTCTGATCCCCGTCTTTTATTTGCAACTGACTTTCTTCTCCAGTTTCCTTCTGGATTTCACCAAGCAAGATTACACATAACCAGAAAGTAACCAAAAACTGACTACTAGGAAGACTCCAGCAAAATGGCAGAGCCTGGAAGGGAATAACTACTGTAAATGTTCCCGGTAGGCACTGAGTGAAGGAAGTTTTATCTTGGGAACCTATTTATTGATTAAAAAACTGAGCCGGAAAAAACCCTCAAAAATCAAAGGAAAAAACCAACCCAGTAAATCTTTCCCTTTTCATATTCTTTCCTCACGCAATCTGTATTTTACCAACAGTCTAGACCTTATTCTCTACAGTAATTTTCTTTTTGAAAGGCAGTGATTTAGGACTTGAGTTTTGGGTTGGGGCTGGGTTTTTTTGGTAATAAAAATTTTCACAAACAGCAAAGTGGCATTCTGACAAGTCTGTCACCTGCCAGAATTTTTAAAAACGCGTGCCATAAACCAAAACAATCGCTACACAACAGGGCAGTCTAATGATACTAGAGAAAATAGTTAGCCTTTCTGTATACCTGTCCAATACAGTAATACAAACCCTGTAGTTCTGAGCCTTTCCCTGCTTTTTTCCTATATGGCAGTAATTTTGCAGAGAAAAACATGCAGATTCCTGTAAACATTTTCTAATTCCTGAATAAAAGGAGGGTGGAAGTGTTCCAACTTTTTTTCTACAGTCTGTATTTTTCTGTACTTAAAGTTCTTCTCCACCTTCATACAGGATATGGTTTCGGTGGCCGGTGGAAGAAATACTCTACATCATCTGAGCTGTTTGTTCCACTCGGATCCAGCCCTCTCCGTACACTTTTTCCTAAATGGAATTATTATTTGGTTCAAAGCGTTATTGGTTGGTTGCTGCCATTTCAAGCATTGCTAAAAAGTGCTACTGTATTATTACATTCTTACATTCAACACTTGCGGCTCAGAATTTGTCTGCAAACAGCCTTCACGCGCCTAATAATCACTTAAATATATTCACTTTTGTCTTCGGAGTACAGAAAGCCAGCGCTGATCATGTACACCCTGTACGCAGAAGAAAGTTTCATGGTCCAGGAAGCTGTCACAGCTGGCAAAATTGGTTTCAGCTGTGCAGCTGAAGAACTTGGCATCAGTTATTTATGTCGAGCTGTGCACAACTGTGAAGGTTTCAGATCTGTACAGCTTCTGGAAATTTAACTTTGCTCTTTAAGAATCACCTTGCCTGATGTTTCTTTGTATTTCCACAATTTTGTACTTCAGTAAAAATCTTCCTTTTGTGGGCTTTTCACAGCTTGTTTACCTCTACGCTTCTCTCACTGATGACAGCCTCCTGCACACCTTCTTGGCTAACGATCTCGGTGAGACTCATCCTTCCCTATGCCTTGACGCAGTCCACTGAGGTTGGTGAACCTCAGCCGCCAGGAACATCAGCTTTCAAACCAGCCAGCCAGATTTCGTACAGTCTTGATTTGGTCCCCAGCTGCCCTCACGGCCTCGCAAACCTTACAGAAATGCTCGTCCCAGAAGGAGGTGACATGGACCTCGTACTTCTTCCTCCAGGCAAAATACCTCCTGTAGTTGGGTTTGCTTTTATCGAGGAATTTCAGGTAGGTGGCCAGCAGCCGGGGGCTGGGGAAGTCGTCGACGTGGATGAAGGAGTCGGGGGGGATGAAGCGCTCGTAGTTGGCCCTGCGGGGGCCAAGGACGACTGGCACAGCGCTGGCAGCGAAGGCGTTTCTCCAGAGCTTCTCGGTGATGTAGTCGGTGTGCTGGGAGTTCTCAAAGGCCAGGTAGAACTTGTAGGCTGAGACGGTCTCCACCAGGCCGCCCTTGGCCAGCGCCAGCCCCCGTGCCCCGTACACGTCGATGGCCAGGTGCTCCTTCAGCTGCCTGTAGTAGCGCACCCGCGCATGCTCCTCGTTCCAGTTACTGATGACCCAGGCCACCAGCCGCGTCTTGCGGGGCAGGACGAAGGGCCGGGGTGCCGGCGGGGCGTAGAGGTAGCCGTAAGGCACGAAGATATCCGAGTCCCGCCGGTAGGACATGGTCCAGTTGAAGAGGCCGGCCAGCCCCCGCAGCCCGGGGGAGTGTGAGGGCGACTCGAAGTTCATCCACACCCAGAGCTGCCGCGGGGGCCGCGGCGGGGGCCCGCGGGGCAGCCCCTGGGCGCCGTGCAGTGCCAGGTCGCGGTGGTGGAAGAGCACGGCCTGCGCCTCGCCGTAGCGGCTGCGGTCGGCGCTGAGGCGGCAGCCGGTGATGTTGTACCGCCGCAGGCAGTCTGCCGTGCGCCGCGGCCGGCCGAAGGGCTCCCACCACAGCAGCACGTTCACCTCGCCGCCCAGCCGGCCTCCCGCTGGGGCCGGCGGGGCCGCCGGCTCCGGCAGGCGGGCGTAGAGGGCGAGGGCGGCGGCGGCGCCCAGCAGCCCGGCCGCCAGCGCCCACCGCCGCCCGCGCAGCCGCCGGCGCCACCGCCGCGGGCAGACGAGCCGCCTGGCGGGGCGGCGGCGCGGGGCCGGCTCCATCCAGGCCGCCCGCTGCCGCCTCTCTGCCCTTGGCGGCCGCCGCGGGGCAGCCGCGGGGCCGGGGCCGGCCGGCGCATGCTGGGGCTGGGGCTGCGGCTGGGGCTGCTGCCGCCGCCGCCTCTCAGCCCCCACCCCCTGCCCCGCCGGCGGGGAGGTGCCACGGCCGGCGCCCCGCCCGGCCATGCCGACCCGTCCTCCCCGGGCGGCCGGCGGCCCCGCCGCCTCCCGGACCCGCGTCCGCCCGCCCACCGCCGCGGCCCGCCCTCGGGTGCCGCCCTGCCCCGCCCGCGCTTCGCCTGGGGCCTCCCGGCTGGGCCCCGGCGCCTCGTCTCCGCTCCCGGGAGGCGGGTGCCGCGATGGCAACTCCGGGCTCGCTGAGGTGGCTGCGGGCAGGTGCAGGCAGTGGCAGCCCCGGGGCTCGTTGACGTGGCTGCAGGCGGCGTGTGAGCAGTGGTAGCCCTGGGGCTCGCTGAGGTGGTCACAAGCATGTGCAAGTAATGGCAGCCCCGGGGCTGACTGAGGTGGCCATGGGCAGTGTGTTAGCAATGGCAGCCCTGGGGGTCGCTGAGATGCCCATGGGCAGGTGCCAACCATGGCAGCCCCAGGGCTCACTGAGGTGGCCACAGGCAGGTGCAGGCAATGGCAGCCCTGGGGCTCCCTGAGGTAGCTGTGGGCAGCGTGTGGGCAATGGCAGCTCTGTGACTCACTGAGGCAGGTGCCGGCAGTGGTAGCCCTATGGGTCACTGAGGTGGCCACAGGCAGGTACAGGCAGTGGCAGCCCCAGGTCTCACTGAGGTGGCCACAGGCAGGTGCAGGCAGTGGCAGCCCTTGCTCCCCATCCCGCTCGGTTGCTCATCCCCGACTCAGGGCTGCAGAGGGAATTTGTGTCCCCACACTCCTGATGGGTCCCCCTCGCCAGATCCCAGACCCCAGCAGGCACAGGAAGGGTCACAGGGGCGGCTCACGGGGGGCTTCGGGGCACCCATGGGCTCTGAGCCATGGGCAGAGCCCTGCCACCCAGGACACCAAGGCCGACACAGTCTCACATCTGCTCTGCTGCTTTCCACGTACCTTCCCACTTTCTTCTTCCAGTCCACCCCTGAACCAGAGTCAGAGATTTTGAACTCGGGCAAAAGGGGTTTCCCCCACCAGCTGACTACGGCTCACACACTGCATTCGGTGGCCTTGCAGAGGAGTACTTTGGAAGAGGCAGGGAGTTTTCTTTTGAAACAGTTGCAATTTAGAGAGTTGAAGTTGAGGGAAGGTTTGAATAAGTCACTCATTTAGCAATAAAAAAAAAAAAAGAAAAAAGAAGTGGCACCACTTCTTTGAATTCCTGTCAAATTCAAACAGTTTCAAGCACCTCTGAAAGGATTAACAATTTGGAAACTAAAAGAAAAGAAATTAAAGAACAGGATTTTTTTTTTTTGTCTTTTTAAAACTTTCTTAGAACCACATATGTTTACATTAAAAATTTTAAATGTCACAGCTATTTAAAAACTACAAAACCTCATGGTTACCAGATAATTACTTTTTCCAGCTGTTTTTTATAGAGCTGGTGTGAAAAAGTGTATCAGATAGGCTCAAAACTTTTTTCCCCAAGTCATTTGGTTCAGTGAACTAAGAGATCATTGATTCACACAGTTCAGAGACCGTGTGTACAGGACTGGAGAGTTTCCAGCTCTGACACTACGCGTTTTCATGTCCATCAGCTATACATCCAGGGTCCTCTCATACAGATCTACTGAAGGCAGCGGAGTTACTCCAGGCATAAATTCTCACTGATCATTTGCAGCATAGTTTTTACACATGACATAGGTCAACACCCTGTGACTTGTCTCTATATTAGTTAAAAAAAAGTGATTCAAGCCTGTTTACCCCCAAAAATAAAGAAGAGTTGTGTGTGAGGTTGGTGTTAGGTTAGTAACTAGGTTATGTGCATCCATAAAATTATTAATTGTACATAAAAGCGCTTGCAGACTTCTGTTGTCCGTGTTGTAAGCCCTCGTAAAACAGAAGAAATGCCAACAGCTGTGGTTATAGTCAGTATCTTACTGACTCTGCTCCAACGTACAGCGTTGGTTGGAAGGGATCTCCGGGGGTCACTCATCCACCCTCCCACGCAGAGGAGCACCATTGCCAGCACTAGCCAAGGTGCTCACCTCAGTGCTGGCTGGACTAGGACCAAGGTGTTGAAAACATTCAAGGAATGAGACATCACACCACCTCTGGCAGCCGGTCCCAGGGCTGTGCCACCCTCTCCATTCAGAATTTTTTCCTAAGCCCCCCAACCTGCAATTTGTGTCTGTGGTCTCTCGTTATATCCAAAGAGAGTCTGGCTCCATCATCTTCATAATTTACCTCCAGGTAGTTGCTGGCTCCCATTAAATCATCCCTTCACCTCTTCTTCACATGATTAAACAAGACCACCTCCCTCAGATTCTCCTTTTACCTTGTGTGCTGTAGGGTCCCTCATCATCTTGGTAGCCTTCCACTGGACTATGTTCTCAACACCCTTCTTGAACTGGGAGGCTGGAAACTGGAGACAGTATTCCAGGTGTTGCTTCACCAGTGGGGGATAATTACTTTCCTGTCTGCTGGAAGTGCTTCTCATATTGCCCAGCAGGCAAAGACTTGCTGTATTTTCAAGGAGAACTCACATTCAGCTTGATGTTCATGGAGTCCCCAGGTCCTTTCCAGCATGGTTGTTTATCACCCAGCCCGTACCAGTGCATGGGAGTTTTCTGCACCACATGCAGAACTCGCTCTTTCTCCTTGCTGAACTTCCCAAGGTTTTTGTTGGCTCACTCCAAGTTTATCCGGGCCTCTCTGAACTGAAGTTGTACAAACCAAGATGTCAGCCCTGCTTTCTAATTCAGTATTGTCTGCAAAATAGCGTGCTAGCCAATAGTAGCAAAATAAAAAAATCTCTTAGTGCAATAAATATAGGACCTAACTTGACAAATAACTTATTTTAGTCACAAAATGGGAATCTGGGAAGATTATTTTACCGCAGTAGAAAACTGCAACCAAATGTAGAAATACAATGCTAAGGGAGAGTCAAATCCTCTGAGGGCACGAGCTGTACCTGGAATCAATCCAGAACCCACCCAATACAATGAACACTACCTAAAACAAGCGCAAACCCTCGTCTGCTTTAATTAAGGATTCAAAGTGGCCCAAAAACTCTACTGTTAGTAATTTTACCCATTTCTACAGATAATGTGAGCAATTTAAGACCCATGAAAGTCATTGGGAGAGCTCAACTGACTTCTGTGGAATTCTGATTCACTCAATAAATTTGATCGTATCAGCTGCAATGGCAGTTCTTAGTTCCTTCAGGAATTTAAATTTCAGCATTGATATATGACTTAGGAGGAGTCTTTGTCTAGTCAAATTTTCATTTCTATCGCTTGAAGATTTGATGCTAAACCATTCCAATTCCAAAGCCTAGCCAAGTATATTGGCGATGCCAGGCCTGATCCTGCGAATGGTAAAGTCAACAAAAATGCTGGCATTAATTCAGGGTTTATGAAATGTTTCAAGATAACTCGACATGCAAATCTTTATAAGCCAAGTAGTGACAAATTAAAAAAAAAAAACAAAACACTTTTCTTGTGAAGATTAACAGCAAGAGTTGGCTAGTTGCTTTTGATTTTTTGCAGTCCCACAGTGAAACTTCAGCACGATTTTCGGCTATGCTGCAATGGCATCCGTTTTAAGACTATTGTCATATGGGAAAAAAATCTGTTGAATTATTTAGCATGAGATCAAAACAAGGTTTTTTGTATTCATCAGCTCACCTAGAGCTAAAGTTCTACACTGCATATTGAAGAAAGCTATTACTGAAATCCACAGTAAGTCTGATGGCATGTACAGCATGGAAATCCAGTATTATAACATTCCTAGCTGTCTTCTTATGGCAAATAAGAACTACATCAGTTCAGACAAGAGGCCTGTAGCCTAAAATGTTTCTGTGAGCAATATTGTTATCGTAAGTTCCTTTTCATGTTACACCCGCCTCTGTGGAGACTAAACACATGTTTACATTTACTTGTTGTGAGGAGTCCACTAGTTCAAAAGTCTTTGTAGAATTTGTATCTACAGCATGATGAAACCTATTTTCAAGGCATATTTTTGAATTTTTACAAATCACAGATCCAATTGCTTCACTATCGCTATGCGTTCTTGAAACTCCTCCCAATGTGGGAGATAGCACAGAAATATATTTTAGTCAGGTATTCATCACAGTCATTACCGAAAGTAATGATAGGTGTGTCTTCAACTAAGAGTTTAGCAGCCTCCTAGAAATTTTGGTGTGGTAAACTCACAAGCACAATGTGGTGTGTTGCTGTAGAGTGAGGGACACAGGGACTGACCTCGCTGTCAGGAACAGGGTTAGAAGTGAGGTGTCCTAGACCTGTGTGTAGGTCCTCTTCTCTTCTGGAGAATTGTCCTCTTCTGGAGAGGAAATACCAGGCTGGCAGTAACCCACGTCAGCTCCAGTTTGCCTCATTTCTGCCGTGAGACACAGCATGTCAGTGGCGCGATCGTGATCAGCTACTCTGCACTGGTAGGGTTTTGTCAAGCAGCTTTGTTCACTCCGACTTGGGAAAAACTCCACAGACGTCACTAGGAAGCACATGATGAAAGTTGAGGAGCATTACCAGATGCCTGCAGACCTTCCAGAGGAAACACACTTCGTTTTGTCTGCTTTGGAGGTAAACCATCCCAGGAGATAGCTCCCTGGACTGAGGACCACACAGACTTCTTGGTACTGTGTACACAAAATGGGGAAATGTGGTTTAACTGCCCTGTGGAAACCACAGTAAGCTCCACTGTTGCTGATAGTCAGGAATTTAAAATAAAATGCTGGCTGTTAGTAATGAAGCTGTTGCAAAATAAAAAATATTTTGCTTATTTGAAGGTTAAATGTTTGCTGTTTCTAACAGCAGTAAATGTTTTTGCCTAGAGCTTCCCAGCTGGCTTCCTCTTTCTACTCTGACTCACTCTGTTTTGTCACACTTGAGAAGTATCTAAGCCTAGAAAAGACTTTGAAGTTATTTGTCAGCTGTCTTGCAAACACAGTTTAAAAGGTACTGCAAGATGAGGCTGTGTTTTCAGCCACAGCTATCAAGCCAGACATTCTGTCAGCCAGGGAAACCTTGTGGAGTTTTTTATCCCAAGAAAACACAATCAGCTTCAAAGAGTAGCAGGATGCTATCTGGTACCAAAACGACACTAAGAATGACTTTGAAATCTCTTCTTCATAAACAGCCCCCATGGTTTCAATGCAAGTTTTTGCCAAGTAAGAACCTAAATCCTGTATGAAAGAGAATGATAAAAGTTCTGTTCTGTAAAAATTGCACACCGTATTTTAGCATAAAGTTTAAATGCCTGTAATTTAATTACCCGGTTTTTCATATTCAGGATTGTGATCTTTCTGCTTGGAAGTTTAAATTTCTGAAATATGACCAGAGATAAAAGATTCAATTGAAAGTTGATGCCTGTCTCGTTGGATGAACAGCTTCCGGACAGACAAGCCCACATTATTGCATATCCAGCAAACGTGATGTTAAAATATTCTGCCCAGCTACAGTTCCACTTTTGACTGTGAGCCGGGCTGGATTAAACCTATGTGAAGCTGACATTTCCAGGTCAAGGCACAGGCATGAACAAATGTGCTGTGCACACTGTGGATGGAGGATCCTGCCCCAGAACACTCTTCAACCTTCCACTGTAGCACACATATTGTTGTTCACCAGTGTAGACCAGAGCCAAAAATCAGAGCAGGAAACTTTCCTCACAAAACCACGCAATCCTCAGAAACTTTGACATACGTGTGTGTACCAGCAAGCCAGAATTTGTCTCTGTGGATATTTGTTAGCAGTTACAAGTTTTGATCTTCCTTGTTTTTTTGAGCACTAGACTGCATCTTATGCAGCAACAGCAGCAAGCGCAGTGATGTGCAACCAGCACCGATGCTCTCATTTTACCCTGTGAGCATCCCCCGGGCCAGAAGGCAAGGGTTTGTGGTAGAGCTTTTCTTCAAACATCTTTGAAGCTCAAGCACCGGGGTGACATTTCAGTTCAGGAGACAAGACAAGCTCTAGTTTGAAGTAAAACTCCTAAACCACGTGTAGCCTAATTATGGGGCTCTCAACACCAATTGCTTTAATAACTTGACCCCCTCCTATTGTGCTTCATTCCTTGATAATGTAGATGTAGCCTTTGAAAGATGTCAGTGTTTGAACACTGTTATTAATAAACGGAAGCAATGATAACATTTGTCTTTCAAAGCAATAGTGTTTAGTTTGGAAATGAAATAATATTAAAAAAAACTAAGAGAAAAGAGTAGCTAAACAGTTAGACAGTAAAAAGTCACTATGATAAAATGTACGCAAAGTTAGTTTAAATTACCCAACACACCATTTAATGAAATATTATAAATATCATAGTAATACTAAAAACATTAATATTATGCAATGCTAGTATATTTAAACAAATTGCTTTGTTTTCTTCAAATGAAAGATGAGACACATAAAAAGGTCACAAACATTAATATATAGGACTAAAAATTACCCAAACCTCATAATTGAAATAAAATATTCAGTAGAAAAGATCTAAAAGACATTTCTCCCTTGTACAAAGTGGCACAAAAACGAAGAGGGAGCCAAGGAGAAATTAGATTCACAAATCTGCCTTTGTTGCAGCAAAACTGAGTTAGTGCAGGAATCCAGGATAGACCCAGAAAGTCTTTTCATTTGGAAAATTGTAAAACAAGACCATGAAAAAAAATTACTAAGAATGAGAAAGCAGGGAGAGGAGAGTAGAATAAAAGTGAAGCACAGAGCAGGAATGAGATGCAACAAGCTTAACCAAAGCCTCTACCTGAAAACCCAGTGGTTTTCAAAATTATTGTGCGGTTCCTGATCAAATTTGCACCTAAAAAGGGAGAATAATGTTTTCAAAAGCAGCTATTCCTCTAGTGCCTCAGGTGCAATTTTCAGTGCCAATATTTTTTTTTCATTTAGAAGCCAAATGGAAATGCTGAAAAGAGTTGGCTTGGAGCCAAGAACAGGTTTGGGTTTTTTTCCCTTCTCACTGATACAAAAATAAAATCAAACTTTTAGTGTCAGAGAAGAGTTCTAGACAACCAAAAAACAAGCATGCCATTTCATTCACAGATTATGGTAAAAAAAGCAAAGGAAAACAAAATCTAGCTTCACAGGGTTGTCACTGAGATTCTTCTTTTGTAACAATATTCAGTGTGGTTTAGATATTTCCCTAGGATCTGAGAGTCCCAGAAAAAAATCCCTCCTCCACCTCTTAGGATCACACCTTAGGATAGATGTGAATTGTCAGTCTGAGGCGTAACTGGGAATAAGGAGCCCTTCAACTCTAATTTTAAATTATCCATCAGTCCTAGTTCATTTTTTTCACTGTACAATACAATTCCCTCCTTTGAAAAGACAGTAACACTTGTTTATCCCACAGATGTGCTGGAAGGATGTCTGGAAAGAATTCTGAAAATGAAATCTGTTGGGTAAGTGCTAAGTATTATTAATTTGGAAAAAAAACCATGCTACAATTTTTCTAGGAATATGGCAAAGCCTGATCATTTATTTAGATTGTTAAACATGAAGACAGGAAATGTCATGCCTACCAACCTGGTCCACTACCTCCTCACTTGATCATCTCCCTCCCCTGTTACCCCTACTAATAGTTCTCCTCCCCAGGCTGGCCAGGCAAATGATCCCTCCTATGTATTTCTCGCGTTGTCACAGCACTTAGGAAATAACCGTGGATCCTTCTAGATATGGTACAAACACAGCTTTTGCCCCACTTGTTGAGGTGAATCTCATCTCTTCCTAGCAGTTCTTAGTCCTCAAAGCGGGGACACCCCACAGTCATAAAAGGCAACTCCCCATTTTCAGCACCAGCTGTGCAAACAGTAATTGGCCTACAGGATCCACCCTTTCCTCCAGCCCTACCCCCTCACCAGTAGGATTGAGGAGAAACCAGCTGGGCATCTATGTCTTTGACTTGCCCCACAGCAATGTAGTCATGCTTGATACGCTCCGTGTCTCTCCTGGCACTATCATTGCTGACCCTGTGGAAGAGCAGCGGGGATTAAAAGTCCGAGGCCCAGACAAGACTCAGTATATTCTCCACATCGTGCCAGATGTCAGCCCTCAACAAACCTCCCCAGACACCCTGCTGGGGCAGCAGATGGGAGCCTCCATCTCCCACCGCAGGGAGTCTCCACCTTCTATCATTCTCCCCTTCCTCCTGCACAGTTCAGGCCCAGGCAGCTCAGAGGCTTTCCTGGAGAGACCTTCCTGGCCCTCGTCTGCAGTTATAGAAGATGCTGTCCGAGCATTCACACACCATCCAAGGAGTCGCACATACCACCTGAGTCTTTAACTGCTCAGACCAGGGTCCCTTTGCAGTGGGTGACCCCAGTGAGCCTATGGGTGCCCCTTTCCACGCCTCACTTGAGCACGCTCCCTCCATCTTCAGTTTCAACCCTAGGTTTCCTGCAGCAGTCTCAGGTGTCAGACTTTATAAAAATAAGTAATTTGATTGAAAGGTACAGCACCAAGGTGAGCCCAGGCTGGGTGCCTCTGAAAAGGAAGGGACCTCGAACAAAGAAATCCCTGAGCAATTACAACCTTGTGATGTACACCCCTGCTCCTCACCTGCTCTTCATGCCTCTTTTAGTCCAATGGTGATTTTTGGTCTGGGGTCTTCTAACACCTTCTTGGATTCCCTCTCTGTGTCCAGGCAGGCCACTGACCGCTCCTGTTGATTTGCAGTCTCTGATGACGGTTGGAGCCTCCATATCTTCTGGTTTACGTTTCTTGTGCACCTGTGCTCGATGGCAGTACATGGGGAACTGAAAAGTCCAGACTTGGGGAAAACATTACCAAAATGTAAGTGTGTTATCAACGTTTTTCTTGTACTAAAAGACTAAACGCAGCACTGTACCAGCGGCTAGGAAAATTACTAAGAAAATTAACTCTATTGTAGCCTAAAAGCTTCAGCAAATCTAGCTACTCATGGCAAGTATAGCTAGGCAAACAGCTTAAATCACACCATCTAATAACCCTACGTAGTTTATTCTAATTAAAACTTACTTATTTAAGCTAACCAATTAATGCCTCTCAACATCTGCCACCAGAGCACCAAAGCTATTCTGTAGCTGCAAATGTCACTCCTGTCTCTGGTACCTCCTCCAACCGTCCATCACCTTTCAAAGCCATCTTTTGTTCTGGTTTATACCGTACCTAGAAGGATCCACGTTTGTTTCCTAAGTTGTGTGATAATACAAAACAAACTCATGATCATTTGATATTACCTCACTGTAATAATGGTGAAGAGTGAGAGCTTAGTGATAGGTTATTTCACGTTCCATGCTGCCTCTGTGGTTCTTTAACACTACGATAACTCTTAAGTTGTCATGGTTTAACCCCAGCTGGCACCTAGGACAACGCAGCCATTCACTCACTCCCTCCTCCCCAGTAGGATAGGGCGAAGAGGGAGAAAAAGGAGGGGAAAAAAAAACCTTGTGGTTTGAGATAAAGACAGCTTAATAGAACAGTAATGGAAGAATATACAAAATAAATTGATGCAATGCAATTGCTCTCAATGCCCGATGATCAATTGCCCAGCCCATCCCGAGCAGTGATCGTGGATTTTTGCCCCCCAGCCATCCCCCATTTATATACTGAGCATGATATCGATGGTATGGAATATTCCCTTGGCCAGCTTATCCCATTTATGCTCCTGCTCAGCTTCTATGGGAAGCTGAAAAAGTCCCTGACTTAATATAAGCATTACTTAGCAACAGCAAAAACAATACGTTACCAACATTATTCTCATATTAATACCAAAACACAGCAGCGCTAGAAAAAAAATTAACTCTAACCCAGCTGAAATCAGGACACATACATAGAGAGGCTTATTTATGTTAAACTTTTATTAAATCAAGCTAGATACTGAATCACAAACTCTTGGCTTCTGAACTGCTCAGTTTAATGAACGGACTGAGCCTAAGGCATTTTAAGGCATCTCTGAAATTACATTACAATCTTCTGCTGGAACTTAGAATCATTTTGCAACAGAGAAGCCTATGAAAACATCAAGTTTCACAGTAGCATGTTCTTGTCAGCAAAAGCATTTTGTAATCTTTGGATTGTGACATCTTCATCACTGGCTGAAATATGGATCAGATTTGGCTACTACAGCACCAGATTCAAAAGCAGCATGAAGATATGAATAAAAAACAACAAGCAAAGAGGAAACAGCTCCCTATCCAAGCAGAACTTTCTTCAAAATCTTAGAAATACCAATCTACATTTCCAAAGGCAGCTAGCCATTTTGATGTTTGATTTGACACATCAAAACAGCGTCAGGTCTCCACAGTGCTAAAGTTCATCAATCTGTAAAAAAACAAGATCTGTTCTGAGGATGGATGAGACACCACATAGCGAGCCCCCCAAACCACTAGCCACTTTTAGGGAAAGGCAGAAGCAAAAAATAAATGCATTAACTTCAGTAAATTCAGTAACATGGGTGTATATATTTTTTCTTTTTTTTTCTTCTACTTCTTTCTCCTACATCTTTTCCCTTAATTTCTTACAGTTTCTATCTCTGCATTGCTGAACTGTGTTCTCCTCTCTCCAGTTTCCTTTAGGAACTCACGACCTTCTGTTCTATGTCTCCTCTTTCATTCCCCTTGCCTGTGCTTCTTCCTTTTCCTTTTGCCAGTGCCTTTTCTTCTGGCACTAAACACAGTAAGCTCATCTTCTCCCAAGAAACCTCTCTTCTTTTTTGTCTATTTCCATAGCCTGCATCTACTCCGTCTCCTGATTAGTATATTACAACCTCATTTCTTCCCCAGGTCCTTACTCAGAAGAGGATGTGTGAATTGAAATGGTTTGGTGAACAGAGGAGCTGAAGTCAGATTGCTTCTAGTTTTTCTCCTGTCTTGTATCTTTTCTGCCAGCCCTTCTGCCATGATACCTGCCTATTCCACTGCAAAACAGGCAGTACAGCTAGTGAGGAGAGCACCACTTGTCTCTAGCAGCAATCCCTAGGAATGAAGGTACATCTAAATTCTCAAAAGAAAACCAACCCATAAATTTCAGCACCTAAATAATTTTGAATAAACTTCTTTGTTTTAAAGCTGTTCATTCTTCATGGATCTTAACAGGAAATGGAGGACATCAGGATCTTTGAAAACTCTACTTGCCTTCATTAGAAGTCTCAGGTACATGCGTTGGAAAATTATGCCAATGTCTCAAAACCCCGAAGTATTCTTTGTTTGTATTTTCTATGGCGTGGCTAAAGTTTTCTTGGTTTAAGTACATACCAGAAGTGACTGCAGTTAATACCTAGCATAGATTAGGCCTGCTCTATAACCAACATATTCCTACAAGTAGTAACTCTAGAGTAAAGGCAGCGTGGCAGAAGCCTGTACTGGTTAAACGCTTCTTATACTGGCAATAATTTGTTGCTGTTGTAATAAAGATGCCACTACCTCCAGAGCTAACACAATCAAGATAGGAAGGAAGAAAGAAGTGCTAGTCAGGCAACTAGCTGTATTTTTAAACCACCAGCCCCTGAGAATGTGGGAAAGTGTTTCATTTAATGGCAAAATATGCTGAGTCCACACATTTTGCAAGCTCATGGCACTAACAATACTCCTCTTACAAAGCTAATGATAGAGTTGGAAGCTTTCACCTTCCACTACAAAGTTAGTATGTTTCCCTGAAAGAGAGGTGGGCATATTGAGAAGACTATGCTAAAATCCACCAGCTCGTAAGGAACAGGTCTGCTCCACAAAAGCTACACTCCACAGACCGTAAGGAAAGAAACAGATGCCATATGCCTGAAATGACAAATGCCTGAAATGATCCCTAGATCAATCTCTTTTCAGGAGGTGCATTGGAGAAGGGCTTTTCCAAACATTTGAATTTGTTAAGGTTGGATGCTAAGAAAGGCAAGTAAGGTTCATTATGTACATGAAACCAACACTCACCACTTATCAGGAGGAAGTAAGTGATTGTTCCACACATTTACAAAAGGTTTCAGAATATGAAATAAGATGACTCAACACAGCAGTCCTGAACACGTTTCTTATGCAAAGATATCAAATCTGTTGGCGACTTACTAAAGGAAGAGGTGGGTTAGCTCTGCAGAAAGATGCCTAGAGGTGATTACTGTAAGACCATACAGGTAAACTGCAGTCTTGTGAGATGTCTATGAATTACAAAATAATATTACCCTGCAATTTTAAATGCAATTGTAAAATGCATTTTTAAATTGAGGTGTTATAGTGAAAGTTTCTTATTATTGATTCTTACTTTTCATTCCTGCATGCCTTGAGTAGAATTGAGGCTGTAAAAGTAAACCGTTCCTGTTCTGCGACACTGGTTTCAGGCTTCCAATGGAGAAATCCTTTTTCACACTCCAAATTCCTTCCAGAGCCACTGTTAATAATTTGTCAAAATAATACCATTAGAACTGATTACTTCAACTTGTTCTAGAATTAATGTAACTTTTAAAAGACAGTCCCTTTGGTGTATACAGTAATTAGAAGTAGTTAAGCAGAACACTATAATCTTCCTCCATGGTTAATGAAGAGATTGACATTTTCAGAGAGCAGTTCAGATTGCTAAAGGTATACGATGCTCTCTACTGTCTGTAGAACAGACTACTATGCTCCTAACTGAAGCAGGACGTAGTTGAGCTATAATGTACAAGAAACAGCAGTAATACCATTGACGCATCCAGCATGATTTATTGGTCATACTGGAATACCAAATGCCCTCATAAAAAGACAGCAGAAAAACAAGAAGACCACCACCACCAAAATCGAACCAAAACAAAACAAAGCCAACACCATCAAAACAAAAGAAAAAATCTAACTTATTTTGTGGAAACGTTACAATTTACTGTCTTATTTATGTAAAACAATAAACTTACTAATAATCTAAACTGTAAATCAGTAACCATCCAACCTAACAATTGTTGTTTATCAGAGCACAAGCCACTTAGGGAACATCTCTCATTCTCCCGATCTATACAGATGAAAAAGGAACTAGGTTCTTCCTCAATAATCTGTACACCGGCATCTACTTGACCTTATTATACATAGCATTGTTATGCTATGCATATAACTGTGCTATACATACCATTTAAATACCAAGCTTGTTATACATTCATATTATACATACCTGTAATAAATATTTTTGTAGCGTTTCTATAATATTTTTAGTACTTTAAGCCTTTTAACATACACTTCACTGGGAGACTCCCCAGAAATCATGAGAACATATACAGTAGCATTCATTTACAGGATCAGGCTGAAATATTCCAGACAGTTTTGATCCATTGGCAGACGGATGCAGGGAAATATAGTCGTCTTCAGCTCTTAGTAACATTAGACACATGAACAGCTCGAGCGACCCAATGTTAACATCTGCAATTCAGCTACTTGTCCAGAACCCCCTTATAGTCAATGGGAAAAGAACAGGCACTTTCAGAGCCTAACACACGCAATGGTAGGTATGTAGGACAAGTCAGAAGAACCGTGTTTTCAAAGTGCCTTTTTCTCCCCATTTACTATAAAGAGAGCCTACACAAGTAGCTTTTGCAGGTGTGTGCTGTAATTGCCTAAGGAGCCTAATCACAGTAATGGAGTCGCAGGTTCAAATGGTCTTTACGTCTGACAGAACACTCATTACATTACCTAGGTTATGTACATTTTTGTCTGTCAATCCAAATGTTTTAAATTAATTTCTAGTGAGTTCAGACTTGGGTCTCAATCCTACATAACAGAAAACATAAGGCCTTTTGCAAAGTTTGGAAAAAAAGGCAAAAATGTCCTTATTACATTTCTGGAGGATGTAATGTTTAGGAGAGACAGCGGTGGGCCTATTCCAACAAAATGCAGCTTAATATAACCAAGGAATAGCTTTACTCTACAGAGGAGAATGTGGGGCTACAGAATGGGAACTGTGTATTGTGGAGCAAAAGCATCATGGATTTAGGAGTAACAGTTGACAAACAGTCCGAGGTTCTTGGGCTAACATTAGCTCTAATGTAGCTCTAAAACAAGTAAAAGATTCTCTCTCTCTACTGGTGATACAAATACTGAAATATCATTATCAGATTTAGTATTCATATTTTAAAAGAGGATGCAAAAAAATTGGTGAGTACATAAAGAACCAAAACCAAATATATGTGTATATACCGTCTCTGGAAGAAAATCATGGATACTAAAAAGGCACTGTTATATATCCAAGAAAAGCAAGGAGCAGAATCATGCAAATCCAAATTATTAATCAGGCTTTTTTTTTTTTTTTTTTTAATACACCAACCACTAGAACAATCTAGTAAGGGAAGCTGTGGAATAGCCAGGTTTACCCAGTGGACTTTACCAAGAGGTACCTAATAAAATCCAACGGCTTGGCTGATGAAGGCAATATGAACTTGTAATCAACCAGATAAAAGATCCTTAAAGATTACAAACTTCTGAGAATTAATTTTCTATTATTAGATTAATAGATCTTATGGCTGCAAGAAACCACCAGCATGATATAAGTTTTTTCTTACATGCGCTCCTTTCTCCACCCAAACTAGCAAATGAGCTCAGACTGGGGCTAATGGTTTACGTGCAAAATATTTAAAGTGTGTATTAAAAATGGTGAATCTAAGTGATCTTTATTAAATTGTTCCAGCATTAACTTCTCTTTTTGTTAAAAACCACTAATTATTTCTACTCTAATCTTATCTCATTTTTAATAGTTTAGCTAGACCAAAGACCTTGTTGTCTCTCAGACTTCCATTTCCTTATTTGCTTACTGCAGTCAAGTCTATCCATAACTTTTAAGCTGCCTAAGCAGACTGATTTTCTAAATGCTTTCAGTTTTGCTGCCCTTTATTTATCGTTCTTATCTCTGCTCTTTCTTTTCAACACCAACTTCAGTTTTGAACCGCAAAAGGGGACAAAGTATTCTAATAACTACAGCAGTTCTTTCAAAGAAAAAGATAACAAAACCTCCCTACTGCTTCGCATTTGTTTCTGTTTTATTAAACTGATAGATCATATGGAATTATCCATGTTCTCTACGGTCCCGTAATTTCAGCCACAAAAAAAAGAAAAGTAAAGACTATATGCAATTCTTGTGTTTCTAAATGTTCCCCAGGCTATTACATAAATTTTTGGGGCTGTTTTTTTTTTTTTTTAAATAATAATTTTGCCACAGTTCCTCAAAACAACGTGTATTTCATTTGCCCTGACAAACACTTGCCATTTGCTGATAAGGAGGATTACCTGCAGCTGGGTGTTTAACATGGCATGCTTCTTTCCGAAAAGAAAGCTCTTCTTCAAGTATTTCTTTAACTCTCCTAGATGGCTCAACATATACTTTCTTCCCTGTTAGTAAAAGATATTACAAAAGAACCAGTGACTTTAAATCCTCTGAATGACTAACGTGCTTTGCCAAACGTAATGCCATTTTATGCTGCTCTGCACCTGTCTTTTAATACACTTTAAGACAAATAATTTACAATTAGACACTAGTGTTTGGCCAGGCGCTGCTCCCCAGCATGGCGCCATTCCTCAGGACAGGACCAAGGTGGGTAAATCTAAAAGGGGAGCGAGTGCTGAGGCAGCTTGCCCATGCAGGAGCCAACGCCACCCCAGGCCACCCGAGGCGACATGGCCACTGTGTCTCCCCATGGCGAACAACCCGGGGCCGGGCCACCCGTGGAAGAGGTCTCCAAGGGGATGGCCTCACTGAGGGGGATCCCCACTATAGAAGGATTAGGGCACCTCATGGCGGCAGGAGGGTCCCAACCCACACCCCTGCCATGGTGGGGTGTGTGGGGCTGGGGGAGGTGAGGGCCACCAAGGAAGGTGGCCGCGGGGGGAAAGGCTCGGCTCCCCCGAGGGGACAGGCCGGAGCGGGGCCGCGGTGGGGATGGGGAACGGAGACCGCAACGGGCGCGGAGAGGGAGGGCGGACGGTGAGGCGGGCCCCGCCGCCGGGCCGGGGGAACCGCCGCGCTCACAGGGCTGCCCGCCTGCCGCCGCCTGGCCGCGGACATCGCTGCCCGCCTCCTCGGCCGCCACCGCCGGCTGCTCCCCGCTCGCCGCCCTCATGGCCGCCGCCGCGCCCGGGCAGGTAGAAGGCGGGAGGTCCGGTTGCCACAGGAGCGGGGGCGGGCGGAGGCGGTCCGGCTCGGCCCCGCCACCGGCAGAAGGGAGCGCGGCGGAGCGGCGGGCAAAGCCGAGGCCCGGAGGGGCGGCGGGGCAGAGCAAGGTGCCGCCGCCCTGCCCGCCCTCCGCCATGTTGGGGCCGCGCTTCGGTGGGGGCGCGAATGGCTGAGGGAGGGAGCGCACCGCCACCCGCTGAGGGGGCGCATCGGGTCTGCCATTTTCAGTCACAGCTCGGGGGGGTTTACCCCTTCCACGGGCCAGGGTGAACAACGGGGTGGCCTCCGAGGCAGGCTGTGGCCAGTCACCATCCCCATGGCCACCTCGTGCCCACTTGGGGCACAGGATGGGTGACAGGTCTAGGCATCGACAGTTCTGCGTGAGGTACCGTTAATGACTCCTCATTTGTCAGTCAGCACGTTACAAACATTTTGTACCCCTGTGGGGTGTCACCACTGGCCCGCCTTATGAAAGGATGCCTTGTTGTCCTCTCCTGAGGCAACGGCGGACTGGCGGAGATAAAGACAGAAGAGTCCACTTTAACTGGATGGATGATATAATCTAGAATAATCTCCTCAGGGAAGTGGTGCATTCGCTATCATTGGGCACGTCTAAGATTCTGCTAAAAATGTTCACAAGGAGAACAATCAGCCATTGGAATAATCTCCCCAGGGAAGCTCCCCCATCATTGGATGCCTTTAAGATTTTCAGGGTGCTGGGCCAACTTGTCTAGACCGTGCTTCTGCCAAGAAAGGTTGGACCAGGTGATCCTTGAGGTCCCTTCCAACCTGGCGTTCTATGATTATATGATACAGGTCTACTAATAACAGTTCTAGCTTGGTTTTAGGAACGCTTTTCATGAAATGAAGCGTCTTGAGATGCTGTTTATAGGACTGAAGTAGACTTGACTCTTCTTGTTTTGCCACTGTTAAAGTTTTGAGAAAGAAGAGCATCTGGCAATTACAGTAGTCCATGGATAATGCTGCTGGCAGGCACACGGGGAAGCTGCCCTGCTCGCCTGGCCAGCAGCTTTGCCCTGCAGTATCTTCCTTGAAATCAAGATTTTGCATGCAGTAATGAGAATTTATAAGATAGAAACCAAGTCTAGTTACGCAAATGCCATGACTTCTGTATTTTTCCTTGATGCATTTCAAGGTGTGTTCATCTTCCACAGATGTCCTGAAACTAAGCTTTCAAAATAAAATTAAAAATTGTCCTGTACCATTCATAGTTCAGAGGCAGTTCTCTATTTTCCAATGGCAGTGCTGAACAGGGCTTCTGGAAAGATGGGGGACAGAGATGCCCTCCCACAGTTGCTTGATCAGAGCACCAGATGTGGGCCAACATCCCCCAACCCTGCTGCTACTGCTACAAAGGCACTTCAGGTCTGTTAGTGGTCACTGGAAGGAGCTTGGGATCACTCAGTAAGGCACTTGCACGGGACAAGAGTGTTTTGTTACAGCTCTTATACCAAGCGACAGTACTTCAGGTCTTCCGTTCAATTTTCAGTTCAATTTGATTAACACAGAGAAGAAAGTTTCTCCGCTCCTGAATTACAGATGGCAAAGTTGAAGCTCAAAATGATGCAGCACGCCATTATAATGGAAAAATCTTTAGTGTACTAATTCCTATGCAGTACAGATCATCTTCTGGGCTGGCGGCATTGCTGAAGTTCTACTAGAGTTCTCCTAAACCACCACTGATCAAAAAAGATCTACCTGCTCAGAGAATTGTTTGGAAAGTAATTATGGTATTGTAGATGACAGTAATTGTACTGGTACTTAAAAACCCTCATTCATTAACTGCTTGCGTTTAGTAGTGATTTTTGTCTGAAACTTCCACTTGAACCAAAGTGGGGGAAATAATTGAAAAAAAAAAAAAAAGATGGGAAGTGCACATTACTGGACCTCTCACAGGTAGCTAAATAATGCAGAGATGTTGATTCTCCAAAAGAAGTTGGAAGACTGAGAGATGCACTGATACAGCTGATGTGAACAGTAACACAAGTAAATTAAACTCTCAAATCAACCCTAAAAATCATAGAATTTTTTACTTTCTACCAGAAAGGCTGAACTGACACACAGAAGCAGAAAACTATGATATCTCTTGCAAAAATTTACAGCATTAATTAACATTTTTCTGCTAAGTTAAGTCAAATAGTACTCAGTGCTAAAGACCTGCTCAGATAAAGGTTCCCGAGTCTTCACTGCAAACCAGTGAGATTCTAGCTGGCATGAACGCAGAGACAAGCTGCACTGAAGTGCGTGCTAAAGGCCTGAAAATCTTAAGGAACAAGCAAACCAGCCCACTCCCACCACCGTGAAATTTGGTTAAAGGACAGCAGCCAAATCTCTGTCATAACTTTTGGAAGACCAACTCAGATGTGAATGCCTAGGATTAGTAATACAAGCTATCACAAATTAAAACAGCGTCAAATAAGAAAATAAATGAATGGTCTGGAAATTAAGGAATTTTGAGGAAAAGTACCAGTAAAGTTTTTTAAAACTATACTGAATATTTGAATTGGAATGGGGATTCTCTTTGGGAATTCAAAAGTGGAAGAGAAACACTGCTGAGTGTGTCCCACACTAAATTAGCTGTAACTAAATCAGACACAACAGTATGTTGGCTGTTTATCCTCACACAGTTGAGGTTCATTTGTTCTAACTAATGCCGTATCCATGACATTAAAACTCTCCTCCTCAATTTAATTTGCAAGTGAGAAGTAAACAGGATCTTCATAGAAAGTAATTTCCTTGAAAAGTAACAGGAAAAAAATAAAAAACTACTTTAATCATCCTGTGAATAACGCTTTTGATTTATGAACAGGAAATTGCATTGATAATTGAACTTTCAATTAGAAATATGACCACAAAATACTTAGGGTTAAATATTTTATTTTATAATAAGCCTTACACCAGGATCACTAAACATTTTGTGTCTCACCCAAATAAGTTACATTCATTCTGAGCTTTCATGCAGTTTTAAAAAAGTTAAATTTCTCAAAAAATAATTTTCAAGTGTGCTGTAATAAGCTCTGCATAACCAAGCCAGAATTCTTCCACACCAAGCAAATATTCCAGTTTTCCCTCCTGCTTTGACAGCACAGACCAATTACAAAAGCCCCTCCAAATTTGCACAGATTAAACAGAGACTGACTGAAATTACTGAGACTTTCCGAATTCCTTGAATAACAGCAGTAGCGCTTCAAAGCATGAGCGAGGCCACCGAGCCGAGTTGCAAGAAGTGACGTTTTGCCTGAGGAGAATACTAAAGTATCTTAAATTGAAAACCTTGCTGCAAAGGGACCGACCACCGCTGACGAGCATGCAGAACACCAAGAACGGGCAGCGTGCCTCACATCCGCGAGCTTAACCCCAGCTTTTAAGGGGACACAGCATTTATGCAGTCTTCTACTATTTCAAAAAGGTAGTGATATATATCAGTCCTCCTGGCAATGTCAAGGGCTGTTTCATCCAAGTTGTTTTTCAGGTCCGGTTTCACATAGCGATTCATCAGCAAGAGTTCCAGGGTTTCTCTACTGTTTTTGTTTCCCGCAGCGATGTGCAGGGGAGTCAGCAAACCATTCGTCTGCGCGTTGATGTCCGCGCCCTGCTGAAGTAAGAACGCGGCCACTTTGGTGTTGTTCCACTTACAGGCGCTGTGCAGCGGTGTCCAGCCGTCCACCGTCTGTGCGTGAACGTCCGCCCCTTGGGCCACCAGCTCGTGCGCGATGTCCAGGTGCCCGCTGTAGGCAGCTCGATGGAGAGGAGTGTACTGATCTTCATCACGAGCATTAACTGGAGCCAGCTTCTCAGAAAGCAGCCTCTTCACGGTGCTCAGCTGTTGAAGGAAAACAGGTAATTTAACACAAAACTCCGCAAACAACATGCATGGCTTTTATGGTTTGAAAAACCCATAACAATTTGTTGTCGTTTGGACAATTATTCTATCACCTGATAACCCTTCCCCACCTGGGAAGGGGAATCAGGGAAAACAAGGAAACACGAGGGTTGAAATATAGATAGGTTTAATAGGATAAGACTAAATAATTAATGATAATACTACAGAACCAGTATTGATCCCGATACCAATATAAAATATACAGGAATTATCCTCAGCCCATTCTCCCAGCAGGAGACAGCAAATGTGGGACATTGCGAGCGTTGGGCTTTGGGAGGAAGGGAAGGGCTCAGGGGTCCGGCACTGGGGCAAGGAGTTCTCAGGATCGCAGACATCAAGGGAGAGAGACAGCTCCTCAGAAAACTTTCTAATTTATATAGAATGTGACATTCATGGTATGAAATAATCCTGTTGACCAGTTTGGGTCAAGGGCCTGGGTCTTGCTTCACCTCATCCCTGCACCTAACTAGCTCGGAAACACCGAGACCTTGAAACCCACATACCATAGCTGGCTATAAAGTAAATATTTTCATTAATTCAGACACTAGAGTCTTCTAAAAGTGCAAGTTTCCAGAGCATTAGAAGATAAATTAGTGCTGTGTTGCTCAAACTAGGACAACGGCTTTTACTGATCTGAAGTTTTATGAGAAAACAATTTCTGTCGGTCTCAAAAAGGCTTATGTGTAACAAGAAATTTTAAAATAAAACCAGTTATTATTACTTTTGTTACCAGGGTTGTTTTGGCTTGTGGGGTTTGTTTGTTTGGGGTTTTTTGGGGGTGGGTTTTTTGAGGGTGGTTTTTTTGGTGTTTTGTTTTCTTGGTTTTGTTTTTTTTTAAAAAAAACAAAACAAAACAAAAAAACAGAGATACATTACCATGCTGGTGCGAAACCACACAGCCCTAGCTCCCCCCCACTTTGCTTTAAGCACCCAGCTGGGACGCCTTAGGAGTATCTTTATCTTAGACTTTCTCCCCGTTCTCTGTGAGGACACAAGTACCTCCACAAAACTGTAGATGGAGCTTGTGCACGGGTAAGAAATTCAACTAATGAAAATAAATGTACACAAGGGTGTAATAAGCTACATAACAGGAATCTCAGTCTTCTCTCCCTCACTGACAAGAATAAAAAGCTTCCCCCTCCAGCCTGTAGAGACAGGAAAACCGTCACCCCTCCTCTGCATATGTAGCTTTTGAGAAAATAAAGTTTCAGATACACCCTCCCCACCCCAGTTAAAAGGCTATTTGCCATGAGGAAAGAGCCTGGCATGCTTTCCATTTACAGAAGTTTAAGGGTGCTGTTATTTTAACTCTGAACTACAATCAAAGCTTCTGTTCTGAAAGCTAACTGATCCAGGAATATTTTAGCATGTGTGGGCTACAAAAGGAGATGTTTTACATACAGTGGCTTGCAAAACTGCATCAAAATAGGGATTTTGAATCAGAGGGATAAAGGGAAGCGTAAGTAAGTTTCCATTTGTCAATGAAACTGTAGATATCTGCTCAAAACAACGTTCTTGTCAGCCATACACACAAAGAGAATAAATGCCTTACCCGATTGTTTTCGGCTGCCCAGAGCAGCAATTTCTCTGGATTTTTTTCCATTTTTTTCTCTTGCATTTCATACCATTCCTCGCTTCTTTCTTGTTCATCATCGTCGTCGTCATCATCGGACTGTCCCGACCAGCAGCTCTGGGTCCCGACAGGAATGAGATGCCGGTGTGTCTCCAGCAGTTCCAGCTGGTTGAAATTCTCCGTAAAGTCTTCGAACTGCTCGCTGTCCTCATCCTCCTCGTCCCCTTGCGTGGCTTTACTCATCTTCAGTCAGCATCTGTAAGCAGCAGATAGACAGCCATATTTACAATAACTTTTATCGTCAATAAAAACACCTCATTGTTTACAAACAAAAGATTTAGAGAAAACACTGGGTTTTAGGCAGTGTTTCTCCCCACCCTTTCCCCTCACGCCCCGACCGAGGCGAGGCCCGGCCCAGCCCCGCGGCCCTCCGCGAGGTCCACACCACCCCGGGAAGGGCCTCAACGCCCACCCCGGGGCTACCGGGAACCCGCCCCCGAGGCCCCCCCCCCACATCCCCGGCCCTGCCTGCGGCCACACGCCGTCTGTCCCGTCTCCCATCCGCGCTCGGAACCCGCCCGGCCCAGGCTAGCTTCGCGACGGGACGCACCTGCCGCCCCCACCGAAGCAGCGCTCCGAGGGCGGGGCCAGCTCCGAGGGCGGGGCCAGCCAGCAAGAGGACATACGCACGGCCGGCGGCCGCCAGCGGATGTGACGACAGCGGTTGGCCGCCATGGGGCTGACCAATGGCGGCGGCCCCGCTGTGGGTGGGGCGGCTCTCGCGAGAGCGGCGCCGGGCCCCGCCTTTGTCGGCGCCATGGAAACGGCGCGCAGTGGCGGGAGGCTGCGCTAGGCCGCTGGGTGAGGGACCGGGATGAAGGACCGGGACCGGGACCGGGACCGGGACCGGGATGAGGGACCGGTTCCGGGCCTCAGCGTATGCCGGCCGCCGGTGGAGCACTGCGGCCTCGCCTCGGGGGCTGGCAGCTGCCCCGCAGTCCTGAGGGGCGAGCGGGCCGGTTGCCGCCACCGTTCCCGGACGCGATGGCTGTAGTTCCTGTCCGGCCCATCCGCCCTGCCCTGCTACGATTTGCGGCGGTTGCGCTGAAGTTGACCGTTCCTCATGTGCCTTGGCGGGGAGGGGAGCGGTGGGAGCCGCGCTTCCTTCCTGGGCGGGCGGTGTGAGGGGGCTCCGGCGCCGCCCGGGGTAGCCGTGCGTCTGGTGCGCTTGTAAACCGTTAAACCAAGCACGGATCTTGCCGTATCTTGAGGTGTTCTGCAGTCAAGAATTACTAGTAAAAAACTGGGTAACTGATCGTTCAGTTCACTGTGTCCTTCGCTCTAATTCGTTGATAATTTTTGTCTCTTAAGCTTTACATAGCATTGATGAAGCTAGAGACCGACTTCCTGCCCTGACTTACCCAGCCGTGCCCAGAGCAGCTTTGTGAGCACGAAGATGAGTACCATCAACTCGCAGTAAGCTCCTGTTGTTCGCAACTCAATGTGGTTCTTCTGTCATCAGATGGCAAATCTTTTGTATGAATGGAATAAGTTAAGAACTCAGATCAGCATTTATGCTTTCCCTCTGGTCCTTGTGATCATCAGACTTCCTTTCATATGCATGTAGATTACCAGTGCAAAGAGAGAAGACTGAATGTTTGTTCACCAAGTCTTTCTAAGGGCAGAAAACGTAAAAAGGATTCTTTAGTTTTTCATGAGACGTTTGCAGCCCTTTACTAGAGTAGACTGATGGGGAAAACCTAATTTTCAAACTGGCTGGTTTGGTGAAGGCCTGTTTGCAATAAAAGTAGTGAAATATTTTGAGAATATTATGGGAATTGTATTTTGATAGAGTGTTACAACAAATCTCCTGTGTATTTAATGACTGTGCACAGAACAGTTTAAAGTCTGCATTGAAATTCTTAAGTATATTGCTCTCTAACATAAATTTTCCTGCCTTATTCAGGGATGATGAAGATACCTTTAAAATACTTATTGCAACTGATATTCATCTTGGCTATTTGGAAAAGGATCCAGTTCGTGGAAATGATACATTTGTAACCTTTGATGAAATTCTGGACCATGCTCAAAAAAATGAAGTAAGTACTGCTTTTTGGAAAGTGAAGGAGTGAGACTGTGGAAAATACATTCTAACCTGCCAGAAGCTATAAAGCTTAGTCCTGGTGCAATCTTTAGTAATATAAAATGAAATGACTGAACAAAACTATTTATTGCAACCAGTTATGTTTGTGTTCTAGTAAGAGGAATGCCTGTTACTTTGTGAGCGTTCTTATTAAATTATGACCCTGTTTGCATTAACAATGTTTTCGGGTTGCCTGCCTCAGTTCCAGTGGTATTTAGAGAGGGTTTGTCACAGCGAGAAGAGAAAATAATTGGGGGGAGTGAGGGTAATGATACAAAGTCTTCAGCAAACACAGAAAGTAGAAATAAAAGTTAGAATCTTTAAAAGTGTTGTTTCTGGTTTTAAGGATTTAATGTTTCTTAGTCAAACTTTTTGTAATTTTCACGAAGATGACTTTTTTTTCCTAATATTTCTTTCAAAAGCTAAATATATACAGAAACTGCAACTAGTACCTTTTCAAAGTAATGTGGAGATAGCTACCGATTTCTTCCCACTAGATACTACAGCAATGCAAAGAGAATGTATCTCCTCATGCCTGGCAAAGAAAACGTTCAGGAGCCAATCTGGAGACCCTTACTAAAACACTTCACTAGTGGTTGGTTTTTTTTCCAACTATCAATTGTTTTCTACTATTGCGCTTCTTAAATGGGTCTTTTGGGGTTTGGTTTTGGTTTTGTTTTAATGAATAATTCAGTTAACGTTTGCTTCATGAGGAAATGAAATACCATGTCTGCAACTACCAATTCGTTTTACCTAGAAGTCCAGATATGAGGAGATATGTGGAACTCCTTAGATGAAGTAATTTAAACAATTTGCTTAGAAGTCTTTCACAGTAATACAAAATATTGTATTAAAATAATAGAATCATAGAATCATAGAATCATAGGGTTGGAAGGGACCTCTGGAGATCATCTAGTCCAACCCCCCTGCCAGAGCAGGGTCACCTAGAGCAGGTTACACAGGAACATGTCCAGGCGGGTTTTGAATGTCTCCAGAGTTGGAGACTCCACCACCTCTCTGGGCAGCCTGTTCCAGTGCTCTGTCACCCTCAGGGTAAAGAAGTTCCTCCTCATGTTTAGGTGGAACTTCCTATGTTCAAGTTTGTGCCCATTGCCTCTTGTCCTGTCCCCGGGCACCACTGAAAAGAGCCTGGCCCCATCCTCCTGACACCCACCCTTTAAGTATTTATAAGCGTTGATAAGGTCACCCCTCAGCCGTCTTTTTTCCAGACTGAAGAGACCCAAATCCCTCAGCCTTTCCTCATAAGAGAGGTGTTCCAGTCCCCCAATCATCTTTGTAGCCCTCTGCTGCACCCTTTCCAGCAGTTCCCTGTCCCTCTTGAACCGGGGAGCCCAGAACTGGACACAGTACTCCAGGTGCGGCCTCACCAAGGCAGAGTAGAGGGGGAGGATGACCTCCCTCGACCTGCTGGCCACACTCTTCTTGATGCAGCCCAGGATGCCATTGGCCTTCTTGGCCACAAGGGCACATTGCTGACTCATGGTCAGCCTGTTGTCCACCAGGACTCCCAGGTCTCTTTCAGCTGAGCTGCTCTCCAGCAGGTCTGCCCCCAACCTGTACTGGTGCATGGGGTTGTTCCTTCCCAGGTGCAGCACCCTACACTTGCCCTTGTTGAACTTCATAAGGTTCCTCTCTGCCCAACTCTCCAACCTGTCCAGGTCTCTCTGTATGGCGGCACAGCCTTCCGGTGTGTCAGCCACCCCACCCAGCTTGGTGTCATCAGCAAACTTGCTGAGGGTGCACTCTATCCCCTCATCCAGGTCATTGATGAATATGTTGAAGAGGACTGGACCCAGTACTGACCCCTGGGGAACACCACTCGTCACTGGTCTCCAACTAGACTCTGTGCCCCTAATCACAACCCTCTGAGCTCTATCTTTCAACCAGTTTTCTATCCACCCCACTGTCCATTCATCTAACCCACACTTCCTAAGCTTCCCTATGAGGATGCTGTGGGAGACCGTGTCAAACGCCTTGCTTAAGTCAAGGTAGACCACATCTACCGCCCTCCCCTCATCTATCCATCTAGTCGTGCCATCGTAGAAGGCTATCAGATTAGTCAGACATGATTTCCCCTTGGTGAATCCATGCTGAGTACTTCTGATAGCTTTCCTTTCCTCCACGTGCCTTGAGATGACACCCAGAACGAGCTGTTCCATCATCTTTCCAGGGATGGAGGTGAGGCTGACCGGCCTGTAGTTCCCCGGCTCCTCCTTCTTGCCTTTCTTGAAGACTGGAGTGACATTGGCTTCCCTCCAGTCCCCAGGCACCTCGCCTGTTCTCCAGGACTTTTCAAAGATGATGGAGAGCGGCCCAGCAATGACTTCTGCCAGCTCCCTCAGCACTCTCGGGTGCATCCCATCAGGGCCCATGGACTTGTGAATATCTAGATGATCTAATTGGTCCCTCACTCGCTCCTCCTCAACCCAAGGGAAGTCGTCTTCTTTCCCTGTTACTTTATTCAATGCCTGGGACTCCTGAGGGCTGGGCCGAGCAGAAAAGACCGAAGCAAAGAAGGCATTCAGTAACTCTGCCTTCTCCACATCCTCCGTCACCATGACTCCTGCCTCATTCAGCAGTGGGCCTACAACTTCTCTGGTCTTCCTTTTGCTTCCAATATACTTGTAGAAGCTCTTTTTGTTGTGCTTGATGTCCCTAGCCAGGTCTAATTCCAAGGCGGCCTTGGCTTTCCTTGTTTCATCCCTGCACGCTCTGGTGGCATTCTTGTAATCCTCCCAAGGGGTCAGTCCCTTCTTCCACTTATTATAAACTTCCTTCTTCCACTTGAGCTTTTTCTGAAGCTCCCTGCTCAACCATGCAGGTCTCCTGCGTCCCTTGGCCGATTTCTTTCTCTTAGGGATGCACCGATCCTGAGCTTGGAGGAAGTGGTCTTTGAATATCAACCAGCTTTCTTGAGCCCCTTTGCCTTCCAGAGCCCTAGCCCACGGGATCTCTCCAAGCAGTTTCTTGAAGAGGTCGAAGTTAGCCCTCCTGAAATCCAAGGTTGTAATTTTACTTCTTGTTGTTGTTTTGTTGATAGTACCCATGATCCTGAACTCAATCATTTCATGATCACTACAACCTAGGGTGCCCCCAACCTTAATGTCCTCCACCAATCCCTCTGTGTTTGTCAGTACCAGGTCTAGAAGTGCTCCTCTCCTTGTTGGCTCCTGTACCACCTGTGTCAAAAAGTTGTCATCAATGCACTGGAGGAGCCTCCTGGACTGTGCATGCCTGGCTGTGTGGTCTTCCCAGCAGATATCGGGGTGATTGAAGTCCCCCATGAGAACCAGGGCCTGCGCTTGCGAGGCTACCTTCAGTTGTCTGTAGAAAGCCTCATCAGTCTCCCCATCCTGATCAGGTGGCCTGTAATAAACACCCACAACAGTGTCCCTCGTATTTGCCTGTCCCTTAATCCTCACCCATAAGCTCTCAACCCGCTCTTCATCCGCCCCTAGTGAGAGCTCAATGCATTCCAAATGCTCTCTCACATAGAGTGCAATTCCACCACCACGCCTTGCTGGTCTGTCTTTCCTGAAAAGGACATAGCCATCCATGACAGCATTCCAGTCATGCGAGTTGTCCCACCACGTCTCAGTAATTGCAATGAGATCATGGCCCCGCAACCGCACACAGACCTCCAGCTCTTCCTGCTTATTCCCCATGCTGCGTGCATTGGTGTATAATAGAGCTTTTTGTTACATACAGGTGGACTTTGTTTTATTAGGTGGGGACCTTTTTCACGAAAACAAACCTTCCAGAAGAACAGTACACTCTTGTTTGGAGTCACTGAGGAAACACTGCATGGGTGATCGTCCTGTTCAGTTTGAAATTTTGAGTGATCAGGCAGTCAATTTTCATCATAGCAAGTAAGTATGTTACTGCAAATTATGGTGTAAGACTTGGTTTGTGTATTGGGTGAACGTGTTGTGATTTTTATGATTTATATCCTCTGTGACTGGAACCTTGAAGTTTTAGGCCTGTTTGTGTGGGACAGTTTACAGGGTGACTTCACCTGTCGTCTGTTATAATCTAAGTTTACGAAGGAATGCACACAATTTTTTGAGAAACTTCTGAATATGTTGTGACATCTATGTAATACATAGTTTCTATCCTGCAAGTAGAATGCAAGTAAACCAATTTACATAAATTGCTGTGGTAAAATCAGTAGAGTCCTTTGTCTGTAAACAAAGGTTGCACAGACCAGTCCGCTGTTCTTGCACGTACCACACAACATGTTGTACAATCCTTTTTGTAGGCTTGCTCTAAAAAAATGGGATCTTTTTGCTTCTCTGTTCCCACTGGGAAGTGCCATTCCAGTCTATAAGTAAGAGTCTTCTGCTGTGCAACTTAAGCTTATTTATAGCCACTTAGTACTCACTTGGGCTGCTGTCATGATGTATTTGTGATGACATTAATTTGAAGACAATATTGGGAATTGTCCACAAATTTGCAGTATAGCTTAACTTTTTTTTTTCTCTTCTTGTTCAGGTTTCCATGGGTGAATTATCAGGATAGAAATCTCAACATTTCTATTCCAATTTTTAGTATTCATGGCAATCATGATGATCCCACGGGGGTAATTATTATCGTAATTGTACTATACTGTTATATTAAAAAATGTTAGAGAAACAGAAACTTCTATAGAAATAGTTCTTGGAGAACAGGCTAGTTTTAGTCAGTTGCTCCACTCTTCATGTAAATGTTTTGTATATCTTTAGGAATTCTGTTAATTAATGACAACAAGGTAAGTGTGACATTAAAAAAGAGAACAGAAAGAAGTTAAGGGATCCACACGAACTGTGTTTAAATTCTTAATTTATGTAGATTTCTGTCATTGAGAACAGAATCACTTTTTGTGTCAAGAAATGTCAGCCTTTCATAAAGTTTCTAAAATTCTATCTGTGGAGACTGAAGGCTTTCTTCTTAAAGAAGGGGACTTCTGATACTTTGACTTGTGCAAATACAGTTGATAGCATCTTATATTTTCAAGGAAAATAATCTAATAATGATGAAATGCTGGTTTAAAAATCAACAGCTAAAAGCAAGCAGGAAAAGGATATTTAGAAAGCAGCAAAGCATGTGTGTTGAGTTTATCATCTTGCATTTTATATTCTGTGATTCTATAAATAGCAGCGTATCATGAAGATGGGTGTTTTAACAACAGAAGTTTAACTTCAGACCTGCTATGAAATAGTTAGTTTAACCAGATAATTTTCTGTAGTCGTTTAGAGACTTTGGCTCTTTGGGGTTGTTTTTGTTTGTTTTGTTTCATTTTTCTGAATGTTTTAATGCTTAATTTCATGTTGTTCAAATAAAGCGAGACTTGTAAGGAAAAGGCATTTGCTTCTGTACCCGTTAGTACTAAAAAAAAGCTAATATAAGTGGCAGGGTTTTTGAGCTGCAGAAGTTACTTAGGGAGAGATTCTCTCCCTTTTGAGACTGGTTCACTTAGACTTTAAAGACTAAGTGTTCTGTTCAAAGTTTTTATATTTGTTTCTCAATATTTTCCACAGGCAGATGCACTGTGTGCGTTGGATATTTTAAGCTGTGCGGGATTGTTGAATCACTTTGGACGTTCAGCTTCTGTGGAGAAAATAGATATTAGTCCCATTTTATTGCGTAAGGGCAGAACAAAAATTGCTCTGTATGGCCTAGGTAAGTGTTAGTCTGCCAGACTGTGGCTGGACTGTTTGTGTATTAGCGAAGCTCAATAGTCTAAATTAAGGTGGAACAAATGCCCAGTGCTGCAACAAACGTGAAGATCTAAGTAATGCTAAATGAAAGCGTATCGGTCCTGTGACAGTGTCATGTTTCTCCCTCCTGCTGCCTTTTCACTGGCTGACAGGTTTTTTTTCTTTACCTTTTTTATTTTAAAATAAATCCTTCAATAACTTTATATTTTATTGGTCTTAAATGAATCCCGCTTAAGTTAGCCATAGATGGTGCCTGCGTATTGAGTCAGGGCAATTACACTCTTTAATTCTCACTGTTGTGTATTACGCTTACTTCCTCCTATTTAGGTAAAACTTAAACACTTTATGTTCATGTGCCATTTTGGTTATATTTAAAAACATAAACTGAGCAGAAACCTAATGTCCGACCTGTGTGTCTGAAATGGTTCATAAGTAACATCGATCACAGGTAACCTCAGTTTCCATGAAGAAACTTGTGAAGAATTTCATATTTCAACTTCAGTTTGTCTCTTTCTTTTTTCTCCTCCACCTTCCCCTCTGCCCTCACTTCTTACTTAAAATAGTTTGACTGCTTTCTGTCTAGAGAAGTTAACTATTAAGATCTTAATTTTTTCCCCTTATTTTATGTCCAGTCATGAGTGCTTAAACATTTAATTTCCAAGCAATTTTATAGCTATAAGTTAAGTCCTAATTGGCCATGACTTCATGTGTTTTATGAGATACTTTAAACGCTTGCTAGATGTTCTAAGGGTTAGTATTGAGGGTTCTAATACAACAATATGAAAGTTTTCAAAAAGCATTTGAATTTTTAATACCCAAAATTGTCACTGTGAAATGCAACGACTTTTCTAAAGTATGGGTGTTGCTGCATGAAAATGTTAATGAGGTGTTTCTTTGAGCTTGTACCAGAATTATGTCCCTTCTTGGCTTTCTCTGATTTAAAGAGCACTTGTTCTTACAGAAAATACGTAAACTCCATGTGGGTTGTTATTGAAATGCATCATGAACCCTGTGTATGGATGGTGGGTGGTGTTTTTTTGGCTTTTTTTCTTCTTGTTAAAAACATCAAGGAAATAATCAGTGAGAAACAGTTGAGAAGTACTACAGAGTTTTTCCTGCTGTGCGGGAAGGCACGGACTTTGCAGAATTCATGGTTTATTTCTTGTTTTGTAGAGAATTTCAAAGTATGTTTAAGAACTCCATCTCCACTCAGTAGTTTCTGTTTTTAGGCTCCACCTTACAATAAAATATATTTCTTACTGTGACAACAAGAAACAAAACATATCTTCTAATATTTTTAATTCTGCCCATAGTAAGTTGTTTGGCACAGAAAACTGTCAAGATGTCTCAGAGCAGATGTAGTTAATGAAACTGCTTTTAGCAGTTGTTTAAAGGTAGATTTCATGTTAAAATATCTTATTTTCAGAAGTCTTATCTAGTAAAATAGCCAATTTATCTTCGATCTGTTCAAATTCATAATCATGCTTCATACTTCTCAGGTCATGAAAATGAAGATCTGATCTTGCTACAAAGTTGTGTTCTTCATGCTCTTTTTAATAGAGTTGCTAATAAAAATACAATTAAAAAAAAAAGCTGATTTACCACTCAGAAATAATTTAATGTTTTGTTTTGTCTATTCCAGGAGCTATTCCAGATGAGAGGTTGTATCGTATGTTTGTCAATAAACAAGTAACCATGCTGAGACCAAAGGAAGATGAAGATAGTTGGTTTAACTTGTTTGTGATCCATCAAAATAGGTGACAGTATTCGGTGAATTACACTGTCTTTTATTGTGTTACTTCATTAAACTGCCTTGAAAAGAATAGGTGAGAAAGCCAGCTATGTTAGTTGATGCTTCTCGTAAGTAGCTGGTTTCTTTAGATTTCCCTAAATGAAAATATTGTTCTACAGCTCTGTTTACAGAAGAATCATAAAGGCGAAGAGTTGAAATAAATGAGTTAGGTATGTCAGGAGATCTCTTCCCAAACTGTTATAGTTAGGGGCAGTGGAGTGTTTGTAGTGTAATATGCATAGAATTGAGTCATCTGCTTGTTAGAGCTGAAAGAGCATTAAACTTCATATTTTATTTTCTATCCTTGAACCATAATTTGTCAAGTACCATATCTTCACTTGCACTGCTAGGCTTTACAGTTTCTTTTGAATAGAGGATAGGTCGCATGTGTTCTTTCTGCCTACATACTTCTCCCAGCAGTGGTAGTAGGAACAGGCAGAGTTCTTTTCCAAATCCTTTCTTACTATTTTTCCTGAATAAGAAATCCTTGCAATCCTCATGTGCAAGTAACGGTGAAGCAGAAATAAGCAAATATAACCCAGATAACCCTGTGTACTGATCCAGTAGGCTGAAGGAGCTCACTTCCCCTCCATTTTCTGGGAAGGGATTGGGGGTGGTGTGTCCCATGTCTGTTTAATTCAGTGGGTTTTACCCCACCATTAAAAAAAAAAGCAAAAAAAAAAGCCATGAGGTGCTATACAAGCATTCATATGGAAAAAACCCTAAAGTCTTACAAGTCAAGTAAGAAGAAAAGGGAGATCCAAATAAAAGGAGGGGAGCAGAAAAGAATGAGCTGTCTAAATTGCCTTTTTGTTTAACCAAACACTTTAAACAATTGCATAAGGAATAAATGTGAAGTGTACCTGATGTGAGATGTATGTCAGATATTTTTGCTGGGGTTTCTGTATCACTTTAAATCACACTGATGTTTTTCTCCTCCTTCACTCCCCCTTTGTGCACCCATGACTGCAC
The DNA here is from genome assembly GCF_964199755.1 of Larus michahellis. Classification (NCBI taxonomy): domain Eukaryota; kingdom Metazoa; phylum Chordata; class Aves; order Charadriiformes; family Laridae; genus Larus; species Larus michahellis. The sequence continues at coordinate 210,634,689 of NC_133896.1, forward strand.
GCATTCTAATTATTTTTTCTCTTTTCTTGAACAGGAGCAAACATGGAGCTACCAACTACATTCCAGAGCAGTTTTTAGATGACTTTATTAATCTTGTTGTGTGGGGCCACGAACATGAGTGCAAAATAGCTCCGTCCCAAAACGAACAGCAACGTTTCTATGTTTCTCAGCCGGGAAGTTCAGTGGTGACATCTCTGTCCCCCGGAGAAGCTGTGAAGAAGTGTGTGATCTTTTCTTTTTGTTCTTGTTTGTCCCTTGCCTTATGTCTCTCGTGTGTTGTGTTTAGAAAGGAAAAATACTTCTATTAGGTTTTAAAAGACTTATGTTATAGTGTGGATTAGCTTCAGAGTGTAACATAACAAATTAAGTAGATGGAATCAGTGCCTAGAATAACTTTCACTTTACTTAGGATTAAACCAAACTTTTGAAGCAAATGGAACTTGACTAAGAGGGGTTACACCCTGATAAATTGGAACACAAGGAACTGTGTATATGTGCTTGTGTACGGAAAAAGCATGATCTAAATATAATGGAACTGAAGTTTGTCAGGGCCAACCCTGAAGTACAGATCCAACAACTCCCTATAGGTTTTAAACTTTTTGTTCCTGAAAATTAAATAAGAATTTAAACCAAATTTTTATACCATAGCTCTCTTAAGTTTACCTTAGAATCATAGAATCATTTAGGTTGGAAAAGAACGTTGGGATCATCGAGTCCAACCATCATCTCCGCTCTACAAAGTTCTCCCTTACGCCATATCCCTTAACACCACATCTAAACGAGTCTTAAACACCTTCAGGGACAGTGACTCCACCACCTCCCTGGGCAGCCTATTCCAGGGTCTGACCACTCTCTGTGAAGAATTTTTTCCTAATGCCCAACCTAAACCTACCCTGCTGCAGCTTGAACCCATTCCCTCTTGTTCTGTCGCTAATTACCTGTGAGAAGAGACCAGATCTTCTAGTAAGTTACCTTTCTCCTTCTAGACACATTGGTTTGCTGCAAGTTAAAGGGAAAACAATGAAAATGCAGAAGATTGCTCTAGAGACAGTGCGAACTTTCCACATGGAGGATATTGTTCTAGCTGATCATCCAGATCTTTTTAATCCTGACAATCCTAAAGTAACTCAGGCAATACAAGCATTCTGCATGGAAAAGGTAACTTGTAATGCTAACAGTGTATGGATAATGGTGTATGGTCAGGGAATGTGATCTGTGACTGGTTTTGAGACTGGAATGTGAGAAGTCTTATGTTTTGCCATGTGTTATTTGAGACAGACTTAGGTGATGTTTCCATAGGAGGCTAATTCCATGACATTCACTACAGCCTTGGCTTCTAGATTCCTTGACTGGGATGACCCATTAAAGTAGGCTGGAACTGCTTTATGGGGGTCCATGTCATCTTTGTACAAAAAATCTCACCTGAGAACGGTGCAGCATTGGATGTGCACTTTGGAACCAGCAGAAATACATGTTTCTAAACCCTTGAGAGCTGGTCTGTGCAGTGTGAAGTGCCAGAAGTAACTAAACAGGTTTATTAATTGCTCTTGGTTCTTAGGTCTGTATACATCTCTTCCTGCTTTTCTCTGGAACTAGAAATTTAGCAAAAGGTAATGGCTGTATAGTAAAAGAGTTATGAGTCATCAGCGATGTAGGTACTGCTGTATTACCCCGTATCTGAAAGATAAGCCTTTCATTGTGACTCTTTTCTCATTCATTCTTACAACGTTTGGCTTGATACCAGTACATATGTATATTTAGGAATGAGAGCACATCCTATAATCATTTATTTTTGTAGCTCCCCCCTGCAGCTGCATGTGTTTGAAGTTATACTGGAAGGCTTCAGGCATCTGTAAGAGAATAAAGTGGAAACTGAATTTCTAATTCTGCTTCATAGGTTGAGTTAATGCTGGATGATGCAGAAAGACAACGCTTGGGAAATCCACGCCAGCCAGAGAAGCCTCTCATAAGATTACGAGTAAGAAACTGTTCAGTTTGGATTGTTGTGTTTTGGAAGGTCACTTTGCAAAGTTCCAAAGCAAAGTCACGCTTATTTTATAAACAAGTAATATATAAAATTTCTTACTGTGGACAGGTGAATCTAAATTGCCTTCATGCCACGATTCTGTTTACCTGTGGTATAACTATTATTCTGTGGCAAAGGATGACATTGGTTATAAGTATCCTTCACTGCTGGTCTGAGCAAGGGGATCAAAAGTGGCTATTTAGAGGGAAGTTTTTCTTAACTCATATTACCCTATGTTTGTTCCAAACCTAATTTATGGAAACCTTCCTGAAGACTAGTACATGAAACAAGTTAGAAAAGAGTTATGAATCTGGGCTGTTATTAGCTATTCTGCTAATATAATTCATTAGCCATTATCATCTATTAACTATTCTGCATGGTATGGTAAAGTATTAATTTTAGGTTGACTTATTTTTTACTTTAATTTTTCCTTTGAAGGATAACAAACTCATCTTGATTTGTGTGGCTTCTCTATTTCTGTTTGTTTCATATTTAAATTTTTCCTTTCCTCTCTTAGGTTGATTACACAGGTGGCTTCGAACCATTTAGTGTCCATCGTTTTAGCCAGAAGTACATGGATAGGGTGGCTAACCCAAAAGACATCATACACTTTTTCAGGCATCGTGAACAAAAAGAGAAAAATGGTAATTATAAATCTGTTACCCAGCGCTTTCAAAAGCTTGCATACCTTCTAATGTGTTATAGGAGTAAAGATGCATAGTCTCATTTAACTGTAAATATTGCACAAGTATCTATTATGCAAGTTCTATTTCTGTGTTTGTCTAAAATTCTGATACTCAGCACAGCATCTTCTGGCATTAGTAATTCCTTTTTCTTTGACTTCAAACCTTACTGAGTTGCTTGTAATAATACGTATAGCCCCATACCAGACTGAGTTACTCCATGATTCTATGATAATTACTATGAAAGGTATTGAACGTTTCACTCCTGAGACTTCTCAGAATTAGATGGTCGGTTTTGGGCATTGTACAGGAAAAGAGGTGGGTGTTGTATTTTTTCCCTTTGTTGTTTGTTTGTTTGTTTTTTTAATTTATTGCTGTAGTAATTCATTTGTTGATACCTAAAATACTAATGGAGGGGTTCGGCTTGAGAGATGTTTGTATATTTAAAAAAAAAAAAAGGTCTGAATGTACAACAGCATTTTGTTTGCCCTAATTAATCATGTGTACGTGGTGCTCTTGGCTTTTTAGTCTGTTCCAGGTATGTCTCCATTTAAGCATTTGTGCAAAACAAATAATAGCTGTTACTGTTGTAGCATTTCTCACTGTGCCTAGAATTTTTAATAAATGGTTAATAGATGTTGCCCAAATATTGAATTTGTAATAGTCACTAATGAAGATACAGTTTGCACAAGAACATACTGTGCTAAATAACTGTTAATATTTCACATTAGTGCATTGTAAGTACTCCAATTCCATTGACAGTTTTTACTTACACTGTCAGTTTTATAAAGTTCAAAACATCATGTTTCAGGAATAAAAACTGCTTTCAGTGAGGTTTTTTGAATTATGCTGTATTGATCTTATTTTATTTTTCTTTTTTTTAAGTAGTTGTATAATCTCATTTACACTTTCAGAGTACAAGGTATCTACCACATCTGTCTCCATGTTCTATCAAGACATTTTAATTTTCCTACTGAACGTGCATCTCAGCTTCAGGAAGGGAATGTGGAAGGGAATGTACCATGGTTCTTTGCATTACTTTATTAAGGATCCTCTAATACAAGGGAGGTGGCTAATAAAGCAGTCAGAATTTTCAGGATGTAGACCTGTGGGAGCAAGTCCAGAGGAGGGCCACAAGGATGATCAGAGGGCTGGAGCACCTCTCCTATGAGGACAGACTGAGAGAGTTGAGGTTGTTCAGTCTGGAGAAAAGAAGGCTCTGAGGAGACCTTATAGTGGCCTACCAGTATCTTAAGGGGGCCTACAAGAAAGCTGGGGAGGGACTTTTTAGGATGTCGGGGAATGGTAGGACTAGAGGGAATGGATTAAAACTAGAGATGGGTCGATTCAGACTGGATGTTAGGAAGAAGTTTTTCACCATGAGGGTGGTGAGACACTGGAACAGGTTACCCAGATGGGGTGGAAGCCCCATGCCTGGAGGTTTTTAAGGCTGGGCTGGATGGGGCTCTGAGCAACCTGATCTAGTGGGAGATGTCCCTGCCCAGGGCAGGGGAATTGGAACTAGATGATCTTTGAGGTCCCTTCCAACCCTAACAATTCTATGATTGTTCAGCCTGGAGAAGAGAAGGCTCCGGGGAGACCTTACAGCAGCCTTCCAGTACCTAAAGGGGGCCTACAGGAAAGATGGGGAGGGACTCTTTATCAGGGAATATAATGACAGGACAAGGGGTAATAGTTTTAAACTGAAGGAGGATAGGTTTAGATGAGATATTAGGAAGAAATTCTTTACTGTGAAGGTGGTGAGACACTGGCACAGGTTGCCCAGGGAGGTTGTGGGTGCCCCATCCCTGGAAGTGTTCAAGGCCAGGCTGGATGGGGCTTTGAGCCACCTGGTCTAGTAGTGGGAGTTGTCCCTGCCCATGGCAGGGGGGTTGGAACTAGAGGTCTTTAAGGTCCCTTCCAACCCCACCCATTCTATGATAATGCTATGGTTCAGTACAGGTGATGTTGAGGCTTCATGAGTTCAGTTGTTCTTGTTTCTTTTGTCATAGCAGCTTATGAAACAAGACTAACAAAACAGTGTTTTGTGCTTGCATGTGGCAGATGTCTGTATGCAGTCTGTAGTCACTTCATATTACTTTGCGTGGTATATAGTAACCTGGGTTGATTATCCCTTTCATTCTTGTGTCATTCCTACCTTGCTTCCTGAGAATGGGGGTCAACGTTAATGAGCTATGAACATTTTCTACTGAAAATCAGTGTGCTTTGGAGCAAAATTTCTTCTCTAGTTACAGAGTTACATATAGGAAAAAAACACCCCTTTGTGCTTTGATGGGTCCTTTGATTTTCTTCCATTTGTGATCTTCTAGAGTTCAGTTATAATAACCTTCAGGGCATAGTGTTCAGTTTATAATTGCAGACATCTGGTAGTTAGAACATTTTGTACCTGCTAGAGTTGGAGTTGTCTTGTACAACTATTGCATCTGTTATGTTTACCTTTCTTTCCAGACAATAGACTCTACAGTTAGAACAAAAACCTGTTACGTATAAAAGGGACCAGAATTCTTAAGAGTCGTATATTAACCCTTTTTTCCTATTATTGTCAGGGGGGTGATAATAATTAAACGCTGCAAGCATGGGTGACAGTGCCACTGTCCTTTTCTATTCTAGACAATGATCTTAATTTTGGAAGACTGGTTAGCAGGCCCGCTTCTGAGGGGATGACACTGAGGGTGGAAGACCTTGTAAAGCAGTATTTTCAGACAGCGGAGAAGGTATCTTTCTTCCTTTTATGATTTATTTTTTTAAATGGAATGTTATCTTTTTATCTTTTTTTTTTCTTTCTTAATGGAAGTAATGTGCCCTGAAGAGACTCTGGCATTCACCGAGAGGTGGATTTGTTTGCTATATAACTGTATGTGAATTCCTGTAGGAAGTATATGTCTTAGGTTAACAAGTAACTGTTGTATGTAGGTTGTATAAGGTATGTGAACACATGCTGCTTTGAGAACTTTATGATAACTCTTCCTGTGAACTTGCAGTGTCTGCCCTGTACTAAATGATGTGTCATGTTCTTACAGGCAGAAAATGTGAGGCAGCGTGCTCTTGAGTGAGAAGCTGCCTTAATTTTCTATCGGGTCAATGTGAAACTGTACCATTTACTATTACCAGCTGACTCAGAGTAACTTGTTACTTTGCAATATATTTGTGTCCTCAGACATAGAGCAATTCCACAGCAGGGATAAGGAAGAGAGCCCCTCAGCCTTTCATTAAACCCGATTTATTTCCCTTGCCCAACACCAGGGCAGTAACGTCTCAGAGGTAAAAAAAATAATAATAATCAGTGAGTCACACACCCGAATGCTTGATCTAGATGAGCAAGTGTAACTTTTAAGAGCTGTTTCAGCACGTACTTCATAGAAAGTCATTAAAGCAAGCATTCCTGAGGTAAAGATAACCCAAATTATATCATCTTGCCTAACCTTAGACATATGTTAGGTATTAGTATGGCATAAACCATTCCCTGGAAGGGCTATTTGCCTTCTGGATATAATAGGGAACCCAGGGTGACTAGTTCAGAAGTAGGTACTTTAAATGTATGCCACCCCTAAATCCCACGGGGAGGGCTAGCAGTGTCAGACAGCGCACTGTATTCTATGAAAAAATAAATTTTGCTTTAAATATCTTTTTCTCCCTTATTCTGCAAAATTGTCCCTGTTACACCATCTTCTCTACTTGTTTGTGTGGTCTTCTATAAACAGCACAGTTACTGGTCCCTACGTTAGAGATCCGCCAACGTCTGTAAAGACTTGAAAGAATCCATTCCCCTTCTGGGGAAGCATGCAGTAGGGGGTTAATACATCTTAATCAACACAGTAATGAAAGAAAGGGGGGGGGGGGAAACAGTAACATTTACAATCATTGCAGTCAGTTACTCTTTTGAGATGCTTGTTTTATTTTTCTGTGAACTTCTTATTTTATAATAGCTGTAAAATTTTTTTTCCTCTGTACAGGGTTATTTCAGGGAAAGTTTTATGCCTCTGATGGAACCCTCAAAACAATTTCTAAAGGACACCTGGAAGGATCAAAAATCATTAATAAGCATATATAATGTGTATTACTAAGAAATTACCTGCGCTGTATTTTACAGACAAGAGGCTGCTATTTAAACGTTACTTCCATATGAGGGTTTCATTCTCAGAGCGTCTCTTTTTACTGTATTGGGAAGGAGGGTACCAAAGAGAACAGCTGCAAAACACCACCAGTAGCATCTACTACTTTCACTAGTTAGTGTCCATACTAATATCTTAATGTGGAATATCTTGATGAATATCATCTCACTTGATGAACATGTGAGAACTATTGGTATTGACAGAATTGCATTTCAAGAGTAGACATCTGCTTAATAGCTCTTATTGCTTCATAATAATAATTTCTTCTGCTCTGTAACTCATTGTAATGTTCAAATTTTACAGTAAAACTAAGTCATTTAGCATTTGTAATAATTCAGGGCCTGTTTTTAGTAGCATTTTTATGTCTCTGCAAGTTGATCTTACCTTTAGTTTGAAAAAGTGAGAGGAACTAGGAAAGAATACAGTTTACCTTCTCTCAGCAATATGTTTAAGACAAATTGTTTTAGTTATGATTGCACTGTAGTTTCTTTACTGTTTATGAAACTTTGAGGAGTCTGGAAAATACCCTGTTGAGTAGGGGTAACATGCTAGTAGCAAAAGGGTTGTAACTGTATTGTGGTGAGTAACATGTTTGCTTGTTGCTGTGCTTTTCTCTGATTGAAATATTCAATGCAAGTTACTGGTTTTGGAACCAGCTTAATGTAACATTTATCTGAAACAGCAGGGATATTACTTGCTTTCTTTGATGGCAGATGCTTCTTAACAAAATGTTTTCCCCAATTATAAAGAAAGTACAGCTTTCGCTTCTAACTGAAAGAGGAATGGGAGAAGCAGTGCAGGAGTTTGTGGACAAAGAGGAAAAAGATGCCATAGAAGAGTTGGTGAAATTTCAACTAGAAAAAACACAGAGATTTCTTAAGGAGCGTCGCACTGATGCAGAGGAAGAAAAAATTGATGAAGAGGTAATATTCTGTTAATGTTAATTCCTTAGGAGAGGTCAAGACAGAGTAGAAAAACCAGCACTCAAACCTGGTTTAATAGATCTGCCCCTGCGTGGAGCATGTGCAAGACTCGCCTCTAGTCATTTTCTGGAATTAATAAATACGGTGATGGAGTTTCAAATACATAGTTTAAAAGCTTGTATTGAAAATGGCATTTAGGTATGCTTATACTGACTCTCACTTTATTTGCACATGCATGCATGGAAGAGATCTATCACTATAATATGTGTATCTCTACCGTGAGAAGAATGGTAGATAGAATATCTTCTTAGCTTTTTCATATTGGATTAGGGAATCCAGGGCAAGATACAGAGCAAGCATAAAGGAAACCTATCCTTCAGGTGCTCTACTAGCTTCTAACTGCTTGCAGCTCAGGGTCTCCCAGGGACAAGCTTGGTTTATGTGTATCTAGTAACCCTTAATAGACTTCTCTGTCAACTTGTTGAGCTTCCACATGAGCCCGTGTATTCAGTTGTAATATTCAAGCATTATATGACAAGTTGTTCTGCAGCTTAGCTATGCACTGTGTAAAGAATAATTTGGTGAGGGCAGGAAGGCTGCACCTAGCTGTTTTCTTGCTGATTGCTTTCATTCATGAGGGGTTGAAAAGCCATAAACAATCAGTGCCTGTAGGCTTTCTGTGCCACTTCGGGGTTGGGGTTTTTCTGTTTGTTTGTCTTTTGGATTAATATTTTCTTTCCTTCTCACCCATCATATTTTTTTCCATAATTGTCAAGTTCAGCTTTTAGTTGTACATGTATTACAATGTTTGTCTCTTCTCAATATAATTGTCTTCTATCATGCGTATTCATCTCTGCCTCTTCTTTTCCAGTTCTTCATATTTCACCATCTCTTATTGTCAAATTACGTATACTCTCCTTCTCTTGAACATAGTATCCCTACTTTTCATCATGTTCCAAGCTTTCTTCTCCCCAGTGATGTAGCTCCAGTTATTAATAGAACATGAGATTCTTAAACTGTAGGACAGCATGAAAAGGCGTTAAACAATCTTCAGTTATTCTTGCGTTCTTCTTGGCTCTCACATTAGCTTAACTTAATAATTCAGTGATCAAGATTTTTAACTTACTGTGTTTTGATTATTATATGAAATAAATGGTTAATATGTTGGGAACTCATTTTATTCAGGTGCGAAAATTCAGGGAGAGTAGAAAAAAGAACACCGAAGAAGAAGATGAGGAAGTTCGTGAGGTAACTCCTTTGAATTTTGAACATAGGCTGAAGAGTGGTGACTTCTGCATATGAATGAAGTCACTTAGCAATACTTCAACATTGTCCTTGCCAAAAAGTGCCTGTCTGCCTTGGGAAGATTAGTAAGTCTTTTTTAAATCTTCCTTGGTATAATATGTGCCTAAGCCACTGCTTGATTTGGCTTTTGAGATCTCTTTTCTTGTGCAAATTTGTGAACCTGAATGTTCAGTTGCTCTTGCTTTGAACTGAGGTTAGACCAGGCAGGTGACCTTCAGAGATGTCATCTTAAACCATGTGTGATCCCAGCACCAGTGGGTGTGTGGATGGGCTGTATTTAGTGATGTTAATGGAACAAACTGTTATTATTCGTAAACCTTTAGGTACTATTGTCCTCATCAGCAATCTTAGAGTCTTAGGTCGCCCGGAGATTCATATGTCTTTCCAAAGAGAATTGCCAACCACTGACAGCATTGGTGCTCCTTTGTCTTTGCAAGCTGTGTGAGACTGGAATGAAATTTTGAGAAAAAGGACATCTGGGGTGAGATTCAGTTCTCATGTGAACTAGTTGTCTTAAGCACCTGTTGTCCTCAGGGAAGATCGACTCAATGGAGCCCAGAGGGTGCTCCCTCTGAGCAGATGTATGCAGCTGACGTAGGATGACCTGAACTGTTCACCAAACTCCACTGATGATGCATTATATTAACTACCTCCATTCTGTTATCAGAGCTTAGCTAATTACTTTATATGTACACATCTAAATTAAACAGACTAAGTACTGTCCCTGCTTTTTGACAGACTTCCTTGTGTTCCATAATGCTGTGGATTTGGGTCTTCTAAGCCTCAGTGGTTTAGAACTATATATCACAACTAGGATTTAGCAATGGTGCATTTAACCATTTAAGATTCTTTTTCCTTTAGCACTTATTGTTCCGTTTCAGGCAATGACCAGGGCTAGAGCCCACAGATCTGAGGATGCAGTTCTTGTCGCAGCCTCAAGTGATGAAGAACTCATGGATACGGGGGTGAAAGGCACTGGTGATTCAGATGATGGCCTTCCTGCAACACTGAGCCGAGGAAGGGGTCGGGCAAGAGGTAGGGCAAGAGGTGCAAGGGGACAAAATTCAACAGCAAGAGGTTCATCTCAAAGGGGCAGAGGTAAGAAAAACTTCACATTCTTCGTACTGCAGTTACTGACTTTTTTGTCTTTAAAAGGCAACTGTCTTCTGATCATAGAATGGTTTAGGTTGGAAGGGACCTTGAGGATCATGTAGTTCCACCCACCCGTGCCATGGGCAGGGACATGCTTCCTTCAAGTGGAGATTTGTTGCTTAAGGACTCCTACTGGAAAAAAAAAATTCTTCACAAATATTTTTAGTATCATATTACATACAGTTGACTACCTTATGGGGAGTTGTTACTTTTTCACAGGGTCATTAAAAGAAAAATATTTTTGGTTCCCAGCTATAGAAACACAGTAGACTGTTGAAAGATGCATTACTAGGAATGCCTGTAAAATGAAGTGCATGGATAAACCTTTATCCCTGCTAAAGGTAATACATTTGAGCAGTATAGAGTGGACGTACAGATTGTCTCCATCATAATGCAATTTACAAGAGACTTCATTTTTTCTAGTGACTGAGAAAATGGAGAGTGTTTCCTAAGCAAAACGTATTAAATAGCTCCTCCTTGGCTCTGTGTGATTGTGCACTTTACAGTGATAGTGGTACTTCCATTATATATGTACTTCCATTATATATAAATATATATATGGAAGTAAAAAAAGAAAAGGTGAGGTCTTGCAGTAATAAACTCCTTTGAGTTGTCTCAGTAATATGCCCAAAGGTCTAAGAGAGGATGAGTTGAAACAAAAGCCGATTTGGTTAGTGCCTTTCTTAGGTCTGACCTAATCTTAGGTCAGATTTGGTTAGTGCCTTTAAACTAGTTCTATGAGCACGTGCTCCAACACTCTTGTGATCCCATCGGGGCAGGGGGAGTGTGTCTGTGGAGCTTTGAGCACTTCACCCACAGCAGTTCTGTATGTAAGGAGGGCTTTGATTCAACAAGAAAGTGAAGGAGTAAAGAGGAATGGAGGTTTGTAAGTCACTTCCTGCTCAGTAATGATAGACTGAAGGGGGCGGGGACGGGGACCCAGCCACTGAACAGATAATGTGTATTGTTTATTATCCCTACAGGAAGCACTAGCCGAGAGTCAGCTACAAGCAGCAGAACCTACAAGCCTGTGCCTGCCAAGAATATGTCTATCATGGATGGTAGGCCTTCGATCTGTGCATTATTCTAATCTGCTCTCTCAAATTGTAGTGAAGGTGCTTATTTAATGAAGTGCCTTAATTACCTTTATTTCTATTTGTCCAGTTCAGTTGGGAGAGATTCTTTGGTTCTAGTGAAATAGAATAACTAACAGCAGAGAGAGAAAGAAAAACGGAGGGGAGTAAAAAAAAGAATGGTAATATCCTGCTGTCATGGGGTAAAATGAAATGTGTCAAGAACTTCTGACTAGAACTGGACACAGGCAACATCTTACTGTATGCAGTTCTTTAAGGAATAAACATAGAAGCAATGTGACTTAATAGCATCTATTTTATGCAGAGTATTCCTCAGTGGATACAAAGTTTAAACTTGACTGGCTTTAATGCAAATCCATTTAGTTTTACATCATAGCAAGCGTGAGAAATGCCAGGTTTTTTACTGTGGAAGAGAAACTTATTTTTGATTCAAGCCACGTATGTGGGAGTAGCCCTTCCTTGCTACAGAGGACAGGCTCTGAGGTAACAATGAAGGTACTCCGAGTATTAAAGAAAAAAAATACTGCTTACAAATCTACACATAAATCCCACACAAAATACCCAATGGTAGAGCGAGTTTTAAATTAATCGGCAAATTACTTAAACTTTAAATTGGTCAGCAAATGACGTAAAATACTGCAGAGAAATCGATTTTAGCAGATGTGTTGGTGTCTGAACGGTTAGTCATACAGGAATATCAATTATAGTAATGTTTTTCTCTTCCTCTTTACCGAAGTTACTGAAGGTTTTTTTTAGCCAGACTGGGAGGCACCTGCGGCTGCACAGAGGGTTGGATCCCTGGGTGGTCAGACTCTAGCAAAGGCTTAAATTCCGTTTTGGTTTGGGTTGGGGGGTTTTGCTTGGTTGTTTTACAGGGTATTTTGCAGAGGAAATGCCTGCTAAGCAGGCCTTAAATAAAAAGAATGATAAAACATTGTTTGCATTTTATTATGTGAGCACATTAAAAATACTACATTTGTTTTATTCTAGCCTTTAGGTCTTTGAAACCAGAGCCCTCCTTTAATTCATCTAAATCTTACTCTGAGGTAATAAGCGTCTCGCGTGAGTGAAGTTGCGCTGCCTTTTGCTGTCTTCTGATTCGAAAAATAAATATATGGTCAAAACGTTGGCCTAAAACAAGTTAGCCTAAATCAGTAGATGTTCCCAAGCTATCAGTTCCAGCAGTAAGTTTCTGCATGCTAATTTGTACCCTTTTTTGGTATGGGGTTTGTCTGAGAAAAACAAAGACCATAGTCTATTTGTGACCATAGTCTAAGGTACAGAGTGTATATACGTGAGTATTTTGGGGTTTTTTGCAAGATCCAAGATCTGAAGAGCATAACTTGTGCTGTATTTGCGTGTTTTACAGTTCCAGTCTTGAGCCCTATCAAGTGTATATTATAACTAATTAGGTACATAGCTGGAAAAAAAAGACAGGTTCTATACTATAGTACTGTATACTACTGTACTTTTATGCACTGTGTCTCTGTAAGAACAAATTCTGTGAAAAAACTTTATAAATGATACCATTTCTTCAGGATATTATAGATGATGACTCCGATCTGGAAGAGATTTCTATTGTTTCTGCTTCCAAAGTAAATCCAAGGTCAGTATGTTTACTTCCTGAATGCTACCGTGACTGCTTTATTTCTGATGGGCCATCAGCAGAGTCCAGGGATCTATCTGATCCACTACCTGAAAAAACAGATTTTTAAGAAAATCGTAACACTACTTAGAGAATTTATATAAATTTTTACCTATTAATATGGATGATATTTCTATAATGATAAATTGCTCTACTGATTGAGATAAGTTAGGTCAGAGCTTTAGAATTAGTGTGTTAGTTTGAGCATTTGAACCGTTCTACTTATGGTTATTTCTATTCATTCTTAATCTCTGTACTCTGTATTGGTGGTCCAAATCTAAATTGAAGGGAAAGGTATTGAAATGCCTGGTAATCGAGAACACACTGATGCCTTTCTTTTTTTTTTTTTTCCCTCTTTGTATATTTCCAGGTTGTCGTCTACATCTTCACTTAGTAAAAGAGGTTCGCAAAGCCAGACATCTAGAGGAGTTGATTTTGAGTCAGATGAGGTATGGTACATACTGGTCTCTTTTTCTTTTACTTTATGTAAATTTCTATAGCTTACTGTTTTGCAGTTATTTGAATAAAGCATTTCAGAGTAAAATTGAATTATTTTATTTATTTACTTATTTTTACTAACAAGGCTAGGTTACTGCAACCAGCTTTAACTAGAGTATCATAATCACCAATAATAAGGCTGGAAGGGATCTCGGGAAAATATCCGTGCCTTTTTCCCTTCAATTCCTAATTAGTTAACTTTCATTCCTAAAGCGTGTGGAATAGGTTATTTTGCCTGGGCAAGAAAATAATAGTAATCTCTTCTAGTGCTTGGCTATGTCCTTTCATTTGTTTATGATGGGTTTTTTTTTTCTTGTGAAAATGAAGAATTTTTTTTTTTCATTTAAAAATGGCTGTTTTCTAGGGCACTTTATTTTTTTTTATTGTTGCAAATTATGTAAATACACTTTAAAAAAAAAAAAAAAGACACTATCTTCAAGTTTAAGGTGTCTGTTCTTGCAGTGTATATCTGAACTGCTAGGAAATGTTTTCTTCCATAATTAAACAAGTAGAACTTTATTTACAGTTTTGCACTGAATAGAATACACATTACACTGTCAAGGACTGTGCAGTTTGTTTTCACAGATTTGCACGCTGTCCCGTATGGTCGGGATCCCGGCCTTAACAATGGCAGATGTTGGCCACTTCAGAGAAAAAGTTAAATTCTTGTCCCTTCTCTCCACTCTGCCATCTCTCCTTGTACCTGAAATACAAAACTGCATGTTTGCTTGAACATGAAAAAAGAAACTATTTTTGATTCACGCAAATCTCAGTAAATTATAATGAGTGATATGTATATGGGCATAACTTCATTGAGGTACGTGGTGCTCATACCAATAACATTTTCCGAGGTCACACCTGAAATACGGATTGTTCCTCTTTCAGAGTAGCTGTTCTGATCGTATTGACTTAAACTCAGTTTCTGTTCTCTGCGCACTTATAATCTGGGCTTTTGAATCAAAGGTTAATCTCTTTCGTATCAAAACCAACAAAAACAGGTCTGTGGGAAAACATGGAATAATGTGACCGGGCTTTCTAGTTTAATCTAAAGGTGACTTGACTTGTTATGACTCAGAATGCATGCTTGTTCTAGTAATACAGAACATTTACTAATTGCAGGATGAATTTGATCCATTCAAAAGCACTGCAACATCAAGAAGAACTAAGTGATTTTTTGGCTTGCTACACAAGAGAGAGACATGAAAATAGAGAAGAAAATGGAAAGCAGTTTGCAAGGCATTCTTTATGTGGCATTTCTCTGTAAATGATGGCTTGCCTTCAATTTTCACTTCTATGAAATGTTTTTTGTTAATTATTTTTTTTTCTGTAGCGCCAAACTTGGTATAATTTGGGTGTTGCATTGCTTGATGCATTAGACTAGAGTGTCTAATATTCTGAAGTACTGCCTGAAACTGCAAGTTCTTTCTAAAACTTCTAAAAGCCTGTGTGGTTTTTTTCTGGGATGATGCTGTAAATAACAGTCTCATCTTTTATAGAAAAATCCATCCCTTGGGCTTGAATTTTGCGGAGGAGTAAATTCATAGTGGTGTGCAACTATGGATGGGGGCACGGACTTGGTCAGCATAACAAAACTTGTACTTACTTGCAATTTTCTATGGATACAGTTGAAAACTCTGAAGAATAATAGTTTGACCCAAAAATGCAGTTTTCAGTATTGAAGCTGGAAAATGTTCTAATACTTTCAACTCTACTAGGAGAGCTAAAACCACTATTGCACCGTCATTAAGTGTCATAGTATACAGGAATGAATTCTGCTCTGTAATTCAAGAAGTGCCAAAGACTTCAGCTTGAATTGCGTTGTCAGCTTTTACCGTGTAAATAAAATGTAAGGGCTAGAACCTTACAGCTTCCCGAGGAATGCTGCTTGGAGAATCAAGCCATTGAGCCAGTACTGGGCAGGACATTGCCTCTTACCTTTTTCTTAGTTGACATTTTTCAGGTGTCTGTTTCCTCAGCCCACTGCTTCAGTAAGCCTCCTAAAACGTCATCGCTATTTTCCAAATACTCTCCAAATGACGCTTTAAAATATGGTATTGTATTCACAGTGGGGGAACCGCTCCTTCTGCTGAAGGAGCTGAGACCTAGACCTATTCCTCCTCCTCTCTTTCCGCCTCTGTACGCCCCGCTCCCCAAAAAGTGCTGTTCTGAAGCTGCGGCCATTACCGCTAACCAAGGAAAAGGCCAGAAGAGTTCCTCAGCTAACGCCCAGCACGGCAGAGAAGCAGTAAATGCGTTGAGAAGCTGCAGCCATGCCTTTGCATTTGTACTTTCTCCTTCAAAGAGGTGGGATGGGGCAGTTGTGTTTCCCCGCCTCTCGCTGAACGTGACTCTTGGTACTTCGCCTGCGTATATGCCGTAGCAGGGAACCTAAATGAGCCTTGAGCTTCCTGAAGACTTCCATAAAAATGATCAAGACTGGCAAATTTCTAGTGTAGAGCTTAGCAGCAACTTACAGAGCACGAGTATGATCTCTTTAGGTGTCAGCAAATAATTTGGTAGTCTGGCTCTTTCGTTTCATTAAGGGCTGTCAGCTATAATATTATCTATGCAATTAAAAAGCTGCTGTAAATACCCTTTAGGGTGAGGGTTTAGTTTGTTTTGTTTTTTTTTAAATAAACTATTTCTGTTACATAAATTGTGAATGTCAGTTTTATGGACTACATGGAATCTGAGGGTTTGACGTTTTTAAAAAAACACTTTTTTGCTGCTTTATGTTGCTGTCCGCGTGCCTTGGGCCTGGCTGGGGTGGAGTTAAGGTTCCCGTGGCAGCCCGTGCCGTGCTGTGCTCCGCATTTGCAGCGTGAAGGGTGTTGACGCCATGCCGGTGTTTTGGCTGCTGCAGAGCGGCGCTCCACAGCGTCCAGGCTGTCTCCAACGCCCCGCAAAGGCCCTCTGACCCCAGGGACGTTCCATGCTGTATGGTGCTGTGCTCAGCAATAAAAGCTGAAGGTAAGGAGGAGGCTACGTTTGTTATTAAGGCATTTGTCTTCCAAAGCAATCACTACACCTGCTGAGGTGGCTGGATGTCACCTGCTGATGGGATGTGGGACAAAAAGAATAAATCTTCTTTTTGTGCATTGCTTTCATGCACGACCTTTGCTTTTTTTTCCCCCATTAATCTGCCTGTATCTTGATCTATGAGTTTTTCGTCTAATTTTCTCCCCCTGCCCTGCTAAGGATGGGGAGTGAGCGGCTTGGTGGGCACCGGACGAGGTCAACTCACCACACCAAATTAAACCTGTTTTGTTATAAAGACTTAAATTGTCTATTGTTTCACCACCGTCTTAAGGGGACTCTCTTTTAATGTTGCAGTCACATTCTAGGAAAAGATTTTAGCAAAGTATATAGGATTAATAGGAATCGCATCAAAGGTTCGTTCTTTTTCACAATTTTTTTTTTTCGGTCAACTGTCAAATTTGTGTACAGTGTTAAACTGCAGCAGGTTTTGAACTGTCATGTACGGAAGATAAAGACGGCATCCTTCCGTTCAGGGGGAAAAGCGTAACCTGCTGTGTGTAGAAAGGCTGTACTATTAACAGATAGTTCTCCTAATCATCAGTGTGACTTGTTACACGGGGGGATAGGATGGTCAGAAAATCAATGTTGTTTCTCAGAGATCGCTGATAGGTTTTTGACAAGTCACTTCTCATGTAACTTCTAATGTACCTGCCCCAGGAAAGCTGAAAAATTCAGCAAAGCCATGGTAGTGAAAGAAAGAGTGTTCCCAGGGAAATGCCGGGGGGGGTGGATGCACGCTCTGCTGTGCATTTAAAAAAAAAAAAAAAAAAAAAAAGGTGGTATTCCTGGTTTTTTTTTTTTGAATGTTTCCAGATTGCATTTTTAGTGTCTCTGGGTCATTTTTTTTTTTCATATTCCTCTTACAACCTTTTTTTTCCACCAGGCCTGTTTTTTAATTTATTATACTTTTGTTAATAGTACTATTGCACGGATGGTTTTGATGACTTTTTTTAATTACCTGATTCATGAGCTTTACAGCTTTATTTCAAACATTTTCTAAATACTTCCCCCCCATATAAATTCCATCATTTCAGAGATACATTTTACAAAAACCAGACACAGCATCCCCAATCCTGACATTCCTGTGCAGCTGCTTCCTTTGCTCAGTCAAACTGAGCCCAGTGACAGGCCAAGGGGCAACAGGCACAAGCTGGAACACAGAAAATTCCATCTCAACATGAGGAGGAACTTTACCCTGAGGGTGGCAGAGCACTGGAACAGGCTGCCCATGGAGGTGGTGGAGTCTCCGTCTCCGGAGACATTCCAAACCCGCCTGGACGCGTTCCTGTGCAACCTGCGCTGGGTGACCCTGCTCTGGCAGGGGGTTGGACTAGATGATCTCCAGAGGTCCCTTCCAACCCCGACCGTTCTGTGATAGTACAGGGGAGCAGGATCTGGTAGACGTGGAAGAATAAGAGCTGGAGGTCGAGTGCCAGAAGACAGAATACCCTTATCGTTGGCCAGCAACGCTGAAAAGGAGCTGGACTTGGGAGCTGCTGGAGCACCGCAGCGAGAAGGGTGACGTATGCCACCGACCCCTCTGTTCTCATCCCAAATCCACAGCAGATCGCTGCCCTGTCCCGCTTTCTGCCATTTCCCTGGGCCTCTGTGTTACACTGTGAGACTCTTCGTGTTTTCCTGGCAGCACCGCATCAGGGTCATGCTCGCTGGCCCAGTGCTTCTGAGCTGGACACAGATTTCTTTCTTCTCTCTGAATGGTCACGGGTGACTTCTCTCTCAACGGTCACCTTAGCAACTCCAGCGGGTTCGCTGGGAAGCTTCCTCTGAGACAGGCAAACCGCCGAAAAAGCTCAAATTGGACAATTTTGTGGAAGAAATAGATGCTGGCAGCAGTTTGCAGAGGGCTGGCCGTGCTGCTCGTGCAGCTGTATTCAACTCTAGAGCAGTGGTGAGGAGAAAGCAGCCTGAGTGCTTCACTGGGGGAGTCACAAGCATCTTCTCGAAGTGTTCTTTTCACCGGTGAGTGACAGGCTTGTGTTATAAGCTTTTCAGATAACGGTCTTTTAATTGATGGTTAAATAATGCCTTTTCTGTACAGAACCTGCTCTGGCCAGGGTTAGGTGACACCACCCGAGCAGACCTGTCCCCAGCAGAGGGGCAGCACCTCAGATGTGCACTCATGGAGGGGCAGGTCTTTCTGTGCTGTGTCAGATTTGTGGCTCTTGGTCTCCTGATACTGATTTTAGGTTTCCTACAGTATTTTTGGGAGACAAAACATGCTGCCGTCTCATCAGTGCTTGGGTCCAGCGTACGGCTGCCTGTTCCTTTGGATACCGGACCCGCTGGGCTGAGCCATCCCTTCCCATCCTCCGTCCCCTGTAATCACCTCTTTGTAGCTCCCTCTGTGTTTTTGCAAACCCTAGAGAGCACAGTTTCACATTAAACTCTTTATTCCCTAGTCCAAGAGGAAATCTCTGCCAAGGGAAAGCTCAAGTATTTCTCTCTCTCTCTCAGGGAAAAAATGTCTTTGGAAAAATACTGTAAGTACAGTGAGGCGGCTTGTTATTCACAATTCATCTGTTACCCCCCTATTCTATACCAGTTAGTAAGTGGGAAATAGGCTGAAACTTGCCTGTTAGACCTTTAAAGCTGAGCTTAAATTTGAACTGTGTCCTGGAAGAGAGCAGAGCTGCCCCACACGCTGCTGGCTTATAAATAGCACGGAATGTACATGAGCTGGGCTGCTGGTAGAGAAAAAGGATGCTGACGACTGGAGAGATTGATTTGCCTTTCTCGCCGATGTGCTCATCTTGGAGTAGCGCTCGGGGGAGGACGGCTGTGTGGAAAAGCAGCGCGTCAGAGCAGAAATAATGTCATGCAGCCCAATGGCTGCAGAAGATCCCGGTTCGGAGCTCACCTGGGGGTTATAAAGGCGGCTGAAGGAGCAAAAGTAGCGGCGAGGGGAGCGGGAGAGCAGCACGCTGCGAGAGGCAGGAGCATCCGCTCCTTCCCGCTGCCGGTACCCGGGCTGAGGGAGGGCAGGACGAGGGGAGGACGGCTCTCCCGGCACACGGAGCGAGCTCCGCTCTCTCGCTAATGAGCTATTTCCAAATTGGAGGAGCGGAGCGGCATGTCAGAGATGTTGCCCTGTTTTGTCTGGCTCTCCCTCCCCGACTTGCTTAACGCTTTCGCGACCCCAGGAAAGTTGCCCCTCAATGGGAGCCTGGAGGAGCCTTTTGTAATCCCAAACATCTCGGGTTTCTTTTCCTGGGATAACGACAGCCTGGCCGACTGGCAGAGCTTTGTGGGCAGGAGCCGGTACGGAGCGGAGTCGCAGAGCATCACGGTGAAAGCCCTGCTCGTCACGGCGTACTCCTTCATCATCATCTTCTCCCTCTTCGGCAACATCCTGGTCTGTCATGTTGTCATCAAGACCAAGCGCATGCACTCCGCCACCAGCTTGTTCATTGTCAACCTGGCTGTAGCCGATATCATGATCACCCTCCTCAACACGCCTTTTACACTGGTAAGACTGGGGCAGAGATGCCATGAAGGCTTCGCAGTTGCTCCCGTGGCCTTTTCTTCTTTACGCCTCTATAGGCAGTGCATGAATGTCTTGCAGGTACCTCTCCGGGCCAAATTACAGAGATTGGAGTTATCTTTGGAAAACTCCACGTGTCTTTTTCTTCTCTAATTCCTGTTATCTAGTTGAAGACCTGAAATTATCCATTTGTTAAAAGTGGACCCTATAGCACTTGCGTAACAGTAACCTCACAGCGGTTACTGAGCACTTCATAGTATCTGTTTGAGTTGGTTTTTTTTTTCTCCTCCTTCTCTGAAGTACTTCCAAGGTAATGCTACAAACCTCTTGGAAAAAAAAAATTAACGCTCACCGTCATTTTACGAGCTGTGTTGAAAAGCTGTAGTTTGCTTTGAAGTAAGATGAGGGGTACGGGTCAACCCCACCCTGTAAGGAGGGCTTAAAAGGGAAAAACGAGTGTATTGATTCAATGGCTAGACTACGGAAGGTCACACCGTGAATAAAACAGAACCAACATCTTTGGTACTGCTCTGCTTCATTGTCCTGGAGGATATTGCCAGGCCACCAAGCAGCACGAGCCTGCCTCTTCAGGGTTCAGCAGCCAGAAAATTATACAATTATACAAAGAACCTGCTATTTTAAAAATATCTTTTATGTAGCACAAAGAATTATGTGCCAGGGGTGTCTCAGATATCTGTACACACATGGAGGTGTGTGGGGGGGGGTGCACAAAACTAATGGTATTCCGGTTTTAGGCTCGTTTTGTGAACAGTACCTGGATATTCGGGAAGGGGATGTGCCATGTCAGCCGGTTTGCGCAGTACTGCTCCCTCCACGTCTCCGCCTTGACCCTCACAGCCATTGCCGTGGACAGGCACCAGGTGAGAGCTCTCTAAGGAGGCAGCCCCAAAGCTTGGGAGAGCAGAATTAAAATGAGGAAGGGTGATCCCACGTCCTTTCCTTCTCGGCTCCCAGGTTAATGTAAGATGCGTGAGGAACCGACAGAGCCGGGGAGCAGTTCTTGCTCTCACGCGGAAAGAAGAGTTTCAAGCCTGCAGCAAGGTGGGAGACGGGAGGTGTCCATGGCCTTGCGATCTCTTCCAAGTGGGAAATGGGAGCTTTGCTGCCGTGGGTAATCCAGTAGCTCTCAAATGAGGAGAAAGTCCAAGATTCTGATAGGAACTCATGTGGGCAACCCTCCGCTGGGGTGGTTTGTCTGGCCCATGGAGGAACAGCGTCGTGGATGCAGGGACGTCCTGGTCAGCTTCCACAGCTCTCTCTCCCTTTGCTCTGGGATGTCTCACCCCTTGTTACCCCAAATACCAGACACCTGACTGTACCACACTGGTGTTTGTCACAAGCAGAGCTGTGGCTTGCTGTTGATAATGGGCTCAAAGCTGGGGACAGTCGGGCAACTGTCACCCGACAACCATGTCAAACAGACCAGTAGAGTTGATATTTTCTGCTAGAAAGCTTTTTAGCTTCCAGAAAATGCACTGACTGCCAGGAGCATCCCCAGGGAGGTCTGGTTAAATCACAAACCCATGGCTCTGGGTCACTGAAACTGAAGAGTCTGAAACTGTTTTCTTTTTTTTTTTTTTTTTTTCTTTTTTTTTTGGGGGGGCTATTAAGTAAATTGAATCCAGAAATAAACATGTCTGCAAGACCCACTGGTACCCAGTTCTCCCCACCTAGGTGCAAATACTGCAATGAGAGGGTAGGACTCGGGTCTGACTTTACCCGTGTCCACGGAGGAAAAATTCAGGCTTTCGTGTATAGCTTACAGTCCATGGCAGCTGGGTGAAGACAGTCCTGTTTACATGCTGAATTTCCACATTAAGTAATAGATTTAAGGTTGGAAAACTATATGAAAAAAAAAGATAAAATTATTTCCTTAAATGGCATAAATCTGAATATTGGTTTATTTTGCACAGGTTATAATGCACCCTCTGAAACCTCGCACGTCTGCTGCAAAAGGTGTTATATACATCTCTGTAATCTGGATCATGGCAACTTGTTTTTCCCTGCCACATGCCATCTACCAAAAACTCTTCACTTTTGAATACAGGTAAGGATGTACTTTACTTTTCTCTTCCCCACAGTCTCCCTGGAGACCAAACTCTCAGTGGTCATACTTTGGTTTCTTCTACTGAAAGCCTTGAGCTTATGTCAAGGCCAGCCAAATATGGATCTAGTCTACAATTTTAATCAGATTCCTTTTGCGCTGTCTGATTTCGTGTCCCTGTTTCTATTTTTAATTATTTTATCTTTAATCTCTCACACTAATCACCTGAAAGAGGCTAAGAAGTTAGAAGATCTGACCTGGAACCTCTACCTCTATACACTGGCGTTTTACACAATGTACCAATCTGACCTGTTTGGGCAGAACAGAAATGGGGAAAAACCTAAAAATGAACAGCGCTAATCTACTTTTTGGCCCTGGCAAAGTGAAAACAATCTCCTCAGCTGCTTGTTTCATAAAATGCCATCATGAGCCTTGATATTTGGAAAGTGCTTTGATGAGGGAAAGGTCCTTAATATGTGCAGAGACTGTGTTTCTGTCTGCTAAAGGACAGAGAATAAAAAGCCTGCTTCTGTGCAGCTGGAAATTTTGTAATTGATGAAATTCATAAAATTATCCTAAGGTCACGAGTGCCCAGGAGAAATTATCACCACATTGCTCACAGGCTGCTCCGTGGCTCCAGTCCTTGGGGAGCAGAGCTCCGCTGAGCGGTGACACGTGTGCGTAAAGGAAGGGTCTCCCCCAGGCTCTGTGGCTGGACCCCTCTCCCTCCTACCCCCTCGTTTCTGGTGCACTTCTCCTGCAGTGCCCAGGCATATTCTCTCTCACCCCCTGTCCGCTGTCTCCCCTTGCAGCGAGGAAGTGACCCGATGCCTGTGTCTGCCAGATTTCCCCGAGCCCGCTGACCTCTTTTGGAAGTACCTCGACTTAGCAACCTTCATTTTGCTCTATGTCCTGCCCCTTCTGATCATCTCTGCTGCCTACGTGACGGTGGCCAAGAAACTCTGGCTGCGCAATGTCATCGGGGACGTCACCACTGAGCAGTACTTTGCCCTTCGTAAAAAGAATAAGAAGACCATAAAGATGCTGATGCTTGTTGTCATCCTCTTCGCGGTCTGCTGGTTTCCCTTGAATTGCTATGTCATTCTCCTCTCCAGCCAGACCATCCACACCAACAATGCCCTGTACTTTGCCTTTCACTGGTTCGCAATGAGCAGCACCTGCTACAACCCCTTCATCTACTGCTGGCTCAACGACAGCTTCCGATCAGAACTCAAGGCTTTGCTCAACATCTGCAGAAAACCTCCTAGACCCACCGAACAGAGGCTTCCCTCCACGGTCCCATCCTACCGACTGGCGTGGCCAGAAAACGGCAGCTTCAAGAGGTTGCAGGTCTCCCATGTCCTCCCATCGGCCTCCAACATCCAGTTGGGAAAGACAGACATCTCTGCAGTGGAGCCGATAGTAGCTGTGAGCTAAACGGTGGCCCTGGGAAACCTGTAAGGATCGCACATAGATTTGGCTAGAGCTAAAATGGTGGGAAGGTGTGGAGCCCTGGCGTGCTTGGGGACTGTGCAACCACACGCGATAAAGCCAAGAAGGAGGTTCTGCAGGAGGTAGCGTGAAAGAGCTGGGTGTTTGATGCAGGCTGACAATAACGGCGTGGAGCCCTTAAAGGAGAGAAAACAAACTCTTCTCAGGAAGGAACTCTCTTTGTCAAGTTGACTTTGGATCAGCTTGCAGGATGACATTCTCTGCATGTATGTCGCTGTTATCTGCATGACTAGGCCTTCTTACCACTGGGGCTGCGTGTCTGTTTTGCTGGTATTTACACACAAAGGCAACAATCTAATGACATAAAGCTTCCTTTCCCTTTTCTAAGTCTCTTAGTAGCAGCATGGAAATGGTCGAGATGTAGACCTTTAGGTTGCTGGCTGGGTAGGAAGGCGTCCCTTCTGAACTGGGGCCTGACGGATCAAGATCTGCTCAGAACGAGCAATCAGATACATTTCACAAATCCATGTTTTGGTGGAAATACCCTCAGAGAGGTGGAGAGTAAGGTGGACATTGGAAAAAGAGCAGTCTCTTACATTACAGTCATTTTCTTTAAGGTAGGATTAAAGAAGGATGGGTGTTTATTCTTTGCATAAGTAGATGGCGAGCACCAACCTGTTAACTCACCGAATTTTTCTTTCCTAAGACGAAGTCATGAATATTCAGAAAGCTTTTCTTCAAACAGAAAACCAAACGCCAAAAAGTAACTTTTGAGAATGTTGGACTTACCATCCACAGCTGGAGAAGAGGTAATTAAACACTACTCTGAGTTTCTGCTAGGACCTTTTGATCAGAGCATCTCTGCAATGTTGTCAAGTGTCAACTAAAGGATCCCAGAGATTGACGTTTTATTTTGTCTTTGAATGTTGCTCCCTTATGCTGTAAAGCACCTGGGTACTTCTCAAATCAGACATCTGGGACATTTCATCCCAACTAAGACACTAGCTCTCTGGAATCAGTTCATAAATGGAGTGCTTCGAGAGAACAGATGATATCCGTGATAGCAA
The DNA here is from genome assembly GCF_964199755.1 of Larus michahellis. Taxonomy (NCBI): domain Eukaryota; kingdom Metazoa; phylum Chordata; class Aves; order Charadriiformes; family Laridae; genus Larus; species Larus michahellis. The sequence goes on from NC_133896.1 coordinate 210,659,273, forward strand.
GTAATAAAAGTGGAACATTTCTCTGCAAGGTATCCTCTGGCGATTGCACAATTTTGGTGCATTTAAAGACAAGTGAGATGTGTCCTTCTTGGGGTGGCTAAGAAAATTGATTTGACTGCAGCTGTCTGGAGTAGTTTGCAGAACTTGATGTTCTTAGCAGAAGAAAATCTGATTTGGAATAATGAAAAAAAATGAGCATTCCAAAAACTGTACCTCGTGTTGCACAGGAAAGCAATAACTGTCTCTGTGCTGAGGAAATCAGCTTGAATGTCACACCAAGGTGCCCCATTCCACATCCAGCTTGCAGCAGACATCAGTGAAGTGAGAAAAATCTTTTTATAAATGACTATAACCGGGGCAAAAAAAAAAAAAGAAGATAAACTGTTTTTCCCAATGTCCTGTAATAAAATTACACTTCTGAAATAATTTTCAGTCGTGTGCGGGTCTTTCACACGTGAGTATTTAAAAGAGACTGAGATGCCTACCACTCCTTGCAGCTCACCTGTCCTTTCACAAGGTGTTACGTCTCTCACTTTGAATCCAGTGGTATTTTAATACCCTGTATCACGGCCCCACGGGTCAGGGTACTTTGTGTCACTGGTACGCAGGATCAAACCTTTCCTCCTGCCTGCCGTGACCCCTTAAGCCAAGTCCCATTTCCTCCCTTAGCATTTGCAACACGTCAGCCCTGAAGTGGTCAGGCAGTTGGACTAGATGATCGTTGTATGTCCCTTCCAACTGAAATCTATTCCATTCCATTCCATCCTGTCCTATTCTATTCTATTGGAGATTGGTTCCCTCGGTCAAAAGAAAAACCATTTACGTGCAGATTCTAGCAGCGAGTGTTCACTCACTGGTGGCAGAGAGGAGGGATAAAAGCAGTGAGGAGAAAGATGAGAGGGGAGGGAGTGTGTGATGGCAGCAGGAGGAAGAGGAGACTCAGACACAGGACAGAAGGGAAAGGGACGGTGTGAGGAAAGGAGATACAGGGAGCCCATGTCATCTTCTTCCTTAATTTTGTCACAGGTTTTGTAAACATTGAACAAAACCAATTTGATGGCTATATGTTTGTTATTTCATATTCATTAATAAAAATCTTTCTTTACTTGGATTTCTGGAATGGCTTTACTGAGCTTAAGCTAATAATGAACAGAAGAGTTTCCCTGTCTGGGGTAAAAGGAGGAGAGTGAGAGGAGATGGAGACCCTCGCCAAAAGCATCCTTTCTTCACTCAGCGAAAAAAATATCAAGGCTATTGTTTGGGTTTACCTAGAGAATCACCTTGCTTGAAGAATGGAAAATGTTGTCTACCTCTGGGGTTTTTTTAAAAAAGTCTGCCCTTAGGGAAATGCAATATTTCAAATCTTCATATATATCTGCTATTTTGCAGGATTCTTCCTCTGTTTGGTCATGAACGACTTGAGAGAGGAAGTCTGCCTGGACATCTACTTTTGCAAGTTAGATTTTGCTAGTAGCTTGACCTTCTGCTCTGATCCTTCAGAGGATCTTCACTCCTGGCAATGGCCACATGCCTCTCATGGCTTCTGCAGACCAAGACTACCGTGGTTCTACCAGCATCACCCGTGGCTGGGGAGAGCTGAGTGAGCACAGGGCTGGGCGACTCTCCTCGGAAAACTAAAGCAAAGCATTTTTAAAGTAAGATTCTGCTGTTGACAGTCTTATCAAAGAGGAGAGGGAAAAATTATCCTTTGTGTTTTGGATTCCTCTTTTTATGCTTTGTTTTTTTCTGTCACATCTATTTTTTTCCTTTCTCTTTTTTTCCAGTGAGTCTGTAGCTTAAAAGACTCAAGCCCAAACACTTCAATTGTGATTATTCTATTTGTTGTCTGACGACGACTCAGCTGAGTTAGATGTCCAAAGTTTCTTTCTTGCCCAGAAATCTCTGCTATCAGAGAGTTTTAAGAGTTTGATCTGGGTGGTGTCTTTGATTTGTGGTACTCATCATCATCAAACACAGGCAGGAGTTTACGCTCTGTGCACCCCCCGCCTCCAGGCACAAGACTGATCAGACACTGAAGGGCCTAAAACTTTGAGGACAAAAAGTTTCTCCGTTTCCCTGCCGGAGGAGGACACGCTGCCATGACAGCTCTTACATCAGCTGTCATTCCATAGTTCTGGGGACTCCTGGGAAATCACTGTGACTGCTGCATGCACCCTGGCCCTACTGGGTTTGCAGGGTGTACTGGAGCTCCATCTGAGGGAGGTTTTGGTGTAAGAAAGGTTGCAGGTTAGTGGTCAGTTGGACCTCATGGACAGGCTGGCAGCAGAGGTGAGCCTCCAGTGATGCTTGGCCTACCCAACACTTTAGTACAGCTTTGCCAAGCCAGAACCATTTGGCCCAAGCTGTGCTTTACATCAGAGGTCTTTTTTTTCCCCTTTCAGTGAGTGCAGTGCAGCTGTTTTCAGGTGCATACGTAGAATCAGAGAGTGGTTTGGGTTGGAAGGGACCTTAAAGATCATCTAGTTCCAACCCCCCTGCCATGGGCATACATTTGTTATAATGGATTCTGCAGCTAGATTCTTGTATTTAGCTTTGTCTGGGACCAAGGGCTCATGGTCTGAACTCAGTAAGATGTTCTTTCTGAAGCTGAAGGTAACCTTTGGCCATCTTAAGATTCAACCTTCTTTGGGTGCCGTTATCGTCCTTTGAAGAGCTCCATATGTAGAAACTTGCCATAACTCCAGTAGGCAAGATCCTCAAATGCCCAGTCACAACGATGTTTGTTCCAGGTGGGTCTGAGCTCCTGCCGTTACAGCTCTGTATCCCACACCCTGCGCCGGGTGGAAAACCTTTCTCCTCCAGGCTCTGACCAAAGATGGATCTGGGCACGGAGGGGGTGTCAAAGTGCTGAAGCTGTTTGGTTTCATTACAGAGGAGGGGTGGACCCGGCAAAAAGAAAAGAAGAGGCAGATTGGACAGTGAACCTGAACAGCCTGGTCTAGGGATGGACTAGTGGCCAGTGGCCAGCAGAGGTATGAGTTTTAGAGAGAACTGGGCAGAAGCATCCAAGAGAAGGACAAGCCCATCTTTAACGCACTAGAAATGGTGCCCTTGATAACTGTACATAAAACACTGTGCTACCAATTATTTAACACGCTACAGAGCAATTTCTGATGAGTGTTTCCTAATTAGCTGTTTTTCATTTTCTTCATATCTGATTTGGGATTCTGGAGAAACATTCTGCATTCACTGGTGCTGCTGAAACCAGTGGGGGTTGTGCTGTGAGCACACAAAGCGCAGTATGATGCAAACTATTCCAAAAACATCATGTCCTGGGCAATTAAAATTGGGCTTCATGGATATTTTTTCACTCTACCACAGCTCTGCTGCAGACCACAGGGTTCTTTTAAAATATGAATACAGCCATTGGTGCGTAACCTGCTTTCAGATGCCATCTCCTTGACTGTGAAAGGATGGTCTGAGGGATGATAAAATGAGATACATGTACAGGGTGGAGATTGTCTTCTTTCATTTTCCTTTTTGTGTGTGTTTGCCTGTCTGCTGCGGCTGGACTTTTTGCTACCTTTTGATTTTTTGGTCTTGTGCAGTGCTTTGAGACAGGTGGTTTAGTAGTTAGCCTTAGAAAAACACATCTGCAAGAACAAGCCTGTGGGGGACTTTGGTGTGAGAAGGGACAAGTTGCTCTGGAGCATGTAGGGATCAAGCTGTTGGGAGGGTTTTCTTTCCCCTCCCCCCCCATTCCCCTCCCAGGAATACAATGAATCAGAGATAAACGTGAGGCGTTGTGGAAAGGGGAGGTCATTTCATTTTATCTGACTTTCTAAGCAAGTCGTTTCTCCATACTCACCCTCATATCCGTGTCCTCAACAGCACCAAACCTGTGTTTGTCTGGGTGGCCTGGCCAGGCTGACTCCTCTGTGACACAGAGCCCAAGGAACGCTGGCTACCGACTCCTTATTACATCTTTTGGGTTCCTTTTTGTTCACAACAATGAACTAGATTTTGGACGTGTGTTTTGTACTCTTTAAGAGTCAACGAATATTATTCTTATTTTTTCCCTCAAAATCTTGCCTGCTTCTGCATCCATAAATCTTAGCCAAAGCCTGCTGGTTTTTTCCCCCCTTTTCAGTGTCTTTATAGATACAGACTGTCCTCCTGTTGGGGTGAAGGGAAAGCAATGGTACAGGTGTTGTGACCTTGTGGCCGTCCTCCTGTCATCACACCACAGGTCTTCTGCTGACAGCTTTACCAGAACCATAGCTGTGTTGCCCAGAGCTCACCAGTTTGGCTGCTATCAGTCATGCTCTTGGCGGTCAATAGAGGTCATTCTTTTAAACCTGGCTCAGTTGTTTCCTCTGGAGCTTTCACACAGGTGCCTCTGGACCAGATTGAGAACGCGGCAGAGCGGTGTCTACTGGATAACAAAGAGTACGCAAGGCACGTTGCAGGAGATCCACACAGCCTGAGCACAGGAGTTTTGTGGAAAAATGAATTGTATTTGGAGAATGCATCATCTGGCATGTGAATACGGGAACTCAATGAAGGTCACATAGGTGAAGTTAATGCTGGCGTCTCCAAAAGTTTGAGTGGTTGGCTCTGCAACTTTCATGATGTAGAGAGTGGTGTGTTTCTTCTATTCTAAAGTGAAATCATTCGAATTGACAATACTGTTTCCTTGTTTTTCTATTTCCTTGAAAAATATAACAGGCCTATGAAAATTAGCTTGGAAGTTCTATGAATTCATGAATGTTAATTCTCTGTTTCTAACAATGTTCCTGGTGTTTTATTCATTTCCTCCATGTAGAATTACGCAGAGACCTTGAAAGGGAACAAAGATGATGCCAGGTTGTATTTGGCAGCTTGTGCTATTCTGAATAGCACTCAGGGGGAAACGAATCCTTGAAGCCTTTCTTGCACTTGTTGATGTCAGATGAGGTTTTTCCCTCCCAACTTTCATTCCCTCTCTCTTTCCCTCCCTCTCCCTCCCTCCCTTGAGGCTCCTGTCCCTGGGCCTGTGGTCCACGGCACCTCTACTGGTATTGTGGCACTTCTTAGCCTCAGCGCTGTGAAGATAAAAGGTAGCCTCAGTCCAGGGCTTTGCATGTGAAGCTTTTTCTAAGCATTTAAGCTAAAGCATCACCTTTCAAATGAATTTGGTGGCTTCTTTTTCATGTCCTTTGTGAAGAGCTGTCTTTCACTTTTTTTTTTTTCATTTGAGAAGACTTTTCTTCCTTCTCCCCACTTTCTTCTACAAAAATCAGAGCTCTTCCAGTTTTCCCTTGCAGATGCCATTTTCTATGCCTCTAAGCCTTCTGTGCTTAATCATTATGAAAAATCACTAAATAGCCTGTAGATTAGTTGCTTCTGCTTTAATTTTGACTGGTGAAATATTAACTCCCTCTGGGCTTCTCCTGTAAAAACAGGACAGGGAAGGAAGGAAGGGAAAGGGAATTGCTTGCTGACACTGCTCTTTGCTGTGAATCTCAGGGGCACCAGTTGATGCCAGTGCTGGGCATCCAGTGGTCACTCCGTGGTGGCCTCTTAACTGTCATTTCCAGTGCGTTATAAAAGCGTATCTAGTCATGGTGGAGACTGAAAGTACAATGCGTGACTCCTGTAGAGCAGATGTACGAGTTTGCTAGCTGAAATGCTGCAGTTATCCCCAGATGTAAACGTAAGACGGGCAGGAGAACCACCAGTCTGTTCCCTGCAGCCCCACAAGCCCTTGCCCTGTGTCTGGCCTGGGGGGAGGAAGGGTGCAATGGCTCACCAAGACCTATGAATGATCGGGTTTGTCCGAGCAGCCCTTGATGCTGGGGCAGGTGCTGGATTAGCCCCGCGTTGCCCTTTTGCTGTGTGTACCACTGGTGTCTGGGGCCTTTGGCTTTCCCGGGCTGGAAAAAAAAAGAGGTCACCTCCCTGAGGGCAACTTCCCTGGAGTGTAGATACAGTAACTGTCAGACTGCAGAGACAAACCAACTGGAAAAGATTTACTATTGAGAATAATATGAAATGTATTATTATTTATTTCTATAATAATTTATTTTTTACCTCTATGACACTCTATTCACTTGGTACCTAGCATTTATACCTTCTCTACTCCACCCCGTGTTGGGGTCCAACCACGCCGCCCGCATCTGCACTGTTTGGAAGGCAGGTGGAAGCAGGGGAGCGACCATGTGTTGGAGGTTGTCTGTGAGGCAGTGCTGTCAGAGCAGCAGCAGAGGTCACAGCCTCCATGACCCATTGCAGGCCCTGGGCCAGAGATGGGAACCACGCCAGCCCGGGGAGCCTGCACAGCTGATAAATCTGAATGTACAAGTGGAAAGGAGGGAAGTCTCCACCCTGGAGTAAAATGACTATTTGGTACAGGAGGTTTAACACGGTGTGGTGAGGTAGTAGATGGAGCAGAAGCAGCCTCCTGGATGTTAACTGGGCTGTGGCTGGGGTGGTAGGGACGAACGGGGACTTCTGGTCTGGGTAGTTGCTTCAGTGTGTGACTCGGTAGGTGTGGACCTACTGGGTGCAGATACCTGGGTGTCCTCCTCTGGAGCTGCTGCAAAGGGATCATTTTCCTCTACAGAAGCAGCTCCTTCCACAGGCTGAACATCTGGGCTTCTTCTCAGGTGGCCTTCCTTCAAATCTTGGTCCAGTGAAAATGCAGCTGATGCTGTGGTTTTGACACCAGCACTTCACTTACAGATTCTTAGCAGAGGGGGAAAATACCTCTTAAAAAGGGGGCTATAGTGAAAGAGTAACTAAAAAATGCAAAGGAGAGGAGTTAGTTGCGATCGTTTCCAGACTGAGAAAGACAGAGATATGATAACTAAGCATCTGAATCAGAAGAGATAAACATGGATATTATAAAGCACTATCATGGATATTTTAAACCTAAATTTTAGGCTGAATAAAATGTTCAGTACAGTTCTGTTAATTAATAACCACCCTTGTGTTTTCACCGTTTGGGAGCACAGAAGTGTAGGATTTTCAAAAGCATAAAAACTGATTTAGAAACCCAAATACCACTAATTTTCAGCCACTTCCGCGTGGAGTGAACACGTAGGTAATAATAGGATGCTGACGTGCACCTTCTCAGCATTCAGCAGATGCCTCAAGAAGATTTAAATTTGCAGTACAGCAAGATATGGAGTAAGTACAAGAAAAGCACGATGCCATGAGCTTATCTTTCCATTTCATGGCCTCAAAGTAACCAGAAAGAGCCAAAATCTATTTTATCCGCATTTCCGCTCCTCAGCTTACTCCGAGATGCAGGCTACATCAGAGCAGTGAAGCTACGGAGCTAGGAGCTCATATTGAGCTCAGCAACAGTTGGATGAAGCCATACAGCTCTTGGATGTGAGTAGATACAGCTGCACAAGGCTGAGCCAGGACCCACGTGTCCTTAGCAGACGATTTTCAGCTCTGTTTATTGTCCTCGTGTGCTGCAAGCGCAGCCGTCACAGGGCTCGCGCTTTGGTACTGAGCAGAGCAAGCCTGCGGACTCACAGATTCAAATCCTTGGATGTAAACCTTCTCCAGACTCTTCAGAATAGTATTTCACATGCAGTAGCAATGGTCTGGTGGGAAGCGGGCCAGTCCTGTGTCAGTCTCAGAGTCTTCAGCAGTAGAGCGTGAGCTGCCACTGCGGTCAGACATTGTGGTGCTCAGCAGAAAAAATCCACAACTTACTTTATTCCACTACATGGATTTCTTTACGACGGAGAAATTTCTGGTGCAGCCAAAAAAATGGCAAGGGCCAGCTCTCTAGTGGAGATAAATGCCGGGGATTTTTTCTTCACACAGGCTTTTCTATGCCTGCCACAATTACCAGTAAGCCAAGTCGGAGACTGTCTCATCCCAAAGAAAGCACCAAAGAGCTGACGCGCGGTACCTGTTTACGTTAGAGGGATATTTCATAGAGCACAGGCACAACTGACAGTGCATAACACACCCAAAGCCTCTGGCATTAATACATAAGAGGAAGCCAAGACTCCTTGAAGCATGTTGAGATCATCACCCAAGGAAAAGATGACAGATTTCTCCTGCACAGAAGAAATGAACCTCAGGTTTGGTTGGCATTGTCTCTGACTTCAGGGCAGCCTATCCCTTCTCCTGTCAGCGCTGGACAAATATGTCCTCCTCTCAGTTGATGGAGATGAGAAGAGGGCTGCTAAAATATAGTAATTTCCTAGAACTTCAGGAATGTTAATGTCATTGTCTCACAGTCATTTTCCTAGGGTATTAGGCACCATCCTCAAACTATCTCCAAGCTATCTTTGCTTCTACTGTTCTTACAGGTAAAGTACTGGGAGGTTTCAGAGATTTCAAAATCATAACTTTCTGATAAGTATAAACCTCCTCCTAATTTCCTTAATGAGTGTGTTTAACTGGCCACTACTAGCTAATAAGCAAGATTTCTGTCGTTGGAGCTCAAAGCACTCAGCAAAGGTTGATACCAATGTCTGCATTTCAGTACCACAGAGCGAGAGCGGTTATTCACCCCCACAGCTGACTATTGAAAGCCTTCGCATGTTGAATGCGAAACTGCAAGATGGTTTTTGATGTATTTTGGGCCCACCATGATTAAAATAGTCTGGCTGTGTCCTGCATAGAAGTCGTTCATGGATCACAGTGTGATACCCTAGCGCTTGCCTGCTCTGTGAAAGCAGAGACTCCCCAGCTTGCTCCGAGATGCAAGCACAGCCATCACAGGGCCATGGGCAGGTATTCCCACTAAAAGTAGACCTTCGTGGACTTAAAAAGAAGCAATGAGCTGCTACTATAAAGTGTCAGGTAGCAGAAAAGTGTTTCAAGAGCTTCAGAGATGTCTTATCCCTCTAAATAGACTGACCTGGAAACTGTGTGGACACGCAGCCAGAGCTTTTTAACAGCAGTTTCCCAGGAGACTGAGAATAACTGTTGTTCACGACTGCCCTATTCAGAAATCTCTCGAGTGCTGGTGAGGGAGCGTAGTCAGCTCTGCCACCGATGGCCAGCCTTGCGTCCCAGCCACCGAGCTGTGACTGTCCGCACGCATGGAGGCACCCACACCGTATCACAGCTCTCGGAGGCCTGGATGAGACGGCTCATACCTTCCTACAGCCTCTGTGTCCGCTACGTTGTGACTGGGTAGCTTGCTCTCTTGTTTCCTGGTCTTCCTTATACCCCCCAGGGGGGGTGAGGATGGGATTCTCCCCTGCCTCCCTCATCCTGTGCAGCCCAGCGGAAGGGCAGCCCCTGCTCCTTCCCAGGGACCGCATGGTGGGATGGGGAGCAGGTTTGGGCTGACACTAGAGAAAGAGAAACAGGAAAACTCTTTGTCCCATCCTTTCTTCTCCTGAGAAGCATGTCCCTTGCAGCCTGTCCTCTGGTGTGCAGGTTTGAAGGGATTTCTGAGAGCCACTGCAAATCACGGTGGAGTCAAACCTCCAGCTCTTGCCTTAGGCTCAAAGCCTTTTGATGATACTTAGAAAGGCAGGGATGAATCTGGGCATCACTACAATGTCCTGACCAGAAGAAAAATTACCTTTGTCTACAAAACAAATGCATGGAGAGTTTCTCCTCCTTCAGATCAGTCTCTCAGCCACCTCTTAGCTGTCTCTTTTCTCTGCAGGCTGTATCTGGCAGGCAGGGCTTTGCGGGATGAGACAGCTGTGCCTATCCCACTAAACAACTGGAGGTCCACAAATGATTCCTGGCTCTAAGGTGTCAACTCACTTGTTCCCACAGTGTGTGGAGCTGGCTCCATCTAGAGCTGACCGTCTATGGCATGGTATACAGTCCTTGACTCTGAGCCCCGTGGGTCACAGGCATATGGGGATATTAAGACATAATTACATTTTTTGAATGCTTTTCAGTTCAAAGCACTATAATGTGATGGATTTGCCAGTGGCCACCAGAATAGTTTTTATTCAGCAGCAGATAGGGCTCAGGAATGAACTAACATTTGAACAATGAGGACAGCAGGGACCAAAACCTTCACTCTTATTTGGCAGTGTAAACCCACTCTTATTTTGGCAGTGAAAGCTCATTCCCAGATGTCAAACAGACAAGTAGCCGTCGGGTCTGTTTCTCATCCTGCAGCTCAGACTCCAGGCACAGAGGGGTTGTTCTGCACCGTGCAGCATCACATAATTCTCTCATCCCAATTTAGCACAAATAACAGGGAAAAAGCAAACAAAAAACCCCAATTCTTTTTCTTTTGCTTTCACTTCCGTTGCTTTAAGTACATGAAGTTTTTAAGTGTGCAAGAGCTAAAGCACTTAAAAACATAGCACTAACACAACGAGCCCAGGTTATTTTCTTCCCTGGGCTGGTGACTCACTCAAATGTCTTCAAAGGCACCTACTGCTTTCCCTGGACTATATGTGACTTCAGAGGGCTAATTCAGCAGGCACCTGAGCCGGATGAGAGTTCATTCATAGCCAAGGAATTTCATTTAAATGAAGGTGTTTGGTTAATCTCAATGATAGAAAGAGTTTGTGAACAGGCAAAGCAACGCACATCAAAAAAATCTTGCAGAAACAGAAGAGAGGATGCAAATTTTACTACCTTAAAAAAAATAAATCAAGTGGTTTTATGTAAATTACGTGTCACTGTCCTTCAGGAGAGGGCTGGTAACATGAAAATATTCTCAAGCAAATGAATATGTCAGTATTTAACGATGTAAAGCCAGAACAGATTTATTCTTTTCAGTGTTTGAGTAATTAATTTTAAAAATTGTACTAGTAATTTAGTATATTCAGTCGAATATTCCATTATGAGGAAAAAACAGCCAAATTCCAATCTAATGCTTTGCTAACTTCTCTCTCAGCCACCAGCCACTGTGATGTGAGTGCCTTACGATTGCAGCGATGTCCAGAAGATTTCTGCTTCCTCAAGCTGTCTTGTATCATTTTCACTATTGCGTTCCTCTAAAGAGCGCGCTTTGTTTCCCAAGTTCTACCCAAAACCAGCTCAGTTCTTTCCCAAAGAGCATCTCCTTCTAGAGGAAATCCGAGAGAAATAACTAAATTTTTGAACAGCCTTACCACCAGCAATTGCGTTTCCAGATGTTATAGCCTTGGTACCCCATCGCTGCAGTAGCTAGATCAAATAACTCTATGGGCTGCACACTTGCCAAACCAGATGATCTCCTGAGAGGTGAATAAGTGTTAGTCACTTCACAGGGCAACATTAAAACAGTAAGGAAACCATTTGTGTGCAAGGTTAATAACCTTGGAACGCTTCAAGGAATCTGTCAGGAAATAATAGTTAAACAAATGCCAGGATGTTACCTGCCATGTGAAAAATCACTATGTTGCAAATGTTCCTGGAGGAACAACCACAGACCAAGTTTCAGGCTTCACCACATTACTTCAAGCAGCATAGAATCATAGAATCATAGAATGTGTTGGGTTGGAAGGGACCTTTAAAGGTCATCTAGTCCAACCCCCCTGCAGTAAGCAGGGACATCTTCAACTAGATCGGATTGCTCAGAGCCTCATCCAGCCTGGCCTCAGAGCAGACTAACGGTCCCCAGAAGCATCCAGCTGCAGGAAGGAAAGCAAATCTGAAGGGCTGAGGTATTTATTGCTTTGAGTGCTCTGCACCCAGCTCTTTTCTTTCCTTCTCTCCACTTTGGTGAGCCTTAGAGCCATGACTTCCAGGACAATCATCCTGCAGGAGAGCCAGCCTGCGTGGGAAGGGGCTGCTCACCACCGCTAGCACGTAAGTGTCTTAACTCTTCACAATATGTGGATTAATCCCCAAACTGACAAGCTGGAGAAAGGAGATGTGCGTAATGTAAAACACAGTGGAAATAAAATCAGTAGAAAGCTAGTCTTACTGACTTCATAATTTTTTAATTTGCTTTTCGGTGCATCTGTGCCTGTGTCTGCAGCACATCATAGCCCACGCTGGCTCTTTGATCTGCTGCTGCCTGCGGAGCAAAATAAGCAAACAGGATACTCCTCAAAAGACGATAATCAACCCGCAGTCATGTTTCTCCAGACTGCTTGGCCTTGGGGCTCTCCGAACTCATTTCAGAAGAATATCACATAAAAGAAAAAGACACCTTTCACCTTCTATTTCCTGTTTTTACGCGGTTGAAAAAATGTCTTATCTACTCCAATATCTGGAATTTTAAAAACAGAGGGATTTTTTTTTAATTCACTTATGAAACACGTACTAAAGCTGTCTGGGTTTATAACAATGCTGATGTATTCTGAGAAAAACCTCATGGATTAAAACTTTCAGAAAATTTACACACAGTAACTTATATCTCAGCTTCAAATTCAAATATATTTTGGGCAACTGTAGCCTGCTTGAAATCTCTTGCTCTGATACTGTTCCCCATTACTTTAATACAAGGTTAGAAAAATGAACACTGCTCTCATTATGTTTCTCTGGAGTAAATATTTCTCTGATAGCGATGGAAAGTCAACGTTGTGTAACATTGTAATAAGCACAGCTTTTAAAAGAGCAGTAATATTACCAGGTGAAACCACCATTTCACTCTTAATTTTGCTTCCCATTGTGTACAGGAATGACACAAATTTCAGCTATGGGATCACATGTTAGTTTTTTATGATGCCCTGCCTTATCTGTTTCACAGGAGGACGGTGTTCAAAAGCAGTTATTTAATACTTTCTTTCTCCTCTCTATCAACGATGGGTAGGCATCCTTTTCAAACCCTGCTCTGAATTGGGAATTAATTTCCTCAGAACACTTTCTTCAGAGTGCTTTTCGTAGCACTCAATGACATTGAAGAAATATTTGCATATTCTGACACTTAACATTTTTTTAGATGCTCCCATTTGATGAAGTGGTGTTACCTTCTCTATTTTATAAAACAGGCACTGAGAAAGAGAGAGAAGAGCAAACACATCTTGTACTCAGGATGCCTGGAACCAAGGGCCCGAGACCAACAGGGTTCAAAAACATGCGCAGAAACAAGTAAAAATTCTTTTGTGTTTCATTTTATTGATGCCTGGATATGTCCTCAGAAAAGCTGGAAACGTTGATTCACTATAATCACTTTTTCTGACAACAGTAGGATGATGTCCTTCCCTTGAAGTTAACAAACTACAGGATATTTTGCCTATGGATTTGAATGTTTGGTAACAGCAGAGCAATTATGAGATTTAGGACTTTCCCAGTACTTCGAAGTGGTCACATCTTTTCCGTCTTCTTCTGCAAGCTTTGTCTTCTCCCAAGTTTTGGCTTCTCATTCCAAGCCACTTCTTCCTTCTGCCAACTCTTTATTGCAGTGATTTTGCCCTAATCCAGCAAAGGCTGTTTTTCCCCCATAGAATTTCTTCATCTTTTTCCCTGACGTCCTGTGCAAGTATAATCTTTTTAAAAGGCTTAAAAACACAGTCCTTGCAAAGAGCCCATTCCTGAGTCTATACCAAGTTTCATTTTCAAAGTAACAGGGAGAACAATTTGAGCTTTTCAAATAGAAAAGTGCCAGAATATCTCCCAGGCCTCCTTTATTGTTCTCCAGGCGGTTGTCATCTCCTTGCTTAAGGCTTGCTTATATCAGCAGCTAATTAACATTAACCTCAAGGGGCATGAGAACAGTACGGGTGACTTTGTCTTCTTTGAACTAAAAAGCCCGGTTTTGAGGTGGTTTTGTTTTGCAAAATACAAAATGTCTTCAAAGGTTTCTCTCTAGTATTAAGAGCTGATAGTGGCTCCCAGATCCTGCTGTAACTCTTCCTCAGTGGAGTTTCCTCCTTAAAGAAAAGGTCATATCCTGCATCGTTCTTGAGCATGTGCAGAACATGCCAAAGACTCTTGCTGCAACAGAGACAAGCAGGCTCAAGGTTTCTGCAGCGAACAAGTCTTTCAAGAAAGGCACTCAAGGCTCATGCAGGGGCAAGGAATTTCAGTTGCTCCCAAATAACTGGCAATTCCATTACATTCCCTTTTTTTTAACCTGTCTGTAAACTGTCAGTCCCTCCCTTGCTGCACCGAATGTCCCAGCTGACCTCTCCTCTAGAGAGGGCTCATTGTGTTTCCCTCATGGTTCTTTTTAGGGTGTAGCGTAAGAATTAAGATGAACTTCTAGAGACATCCTGCTGTCTCTGGCCTGCTGCAACTTTAAATATGTCATTTGTGAGCTGCAAGGTCATCTGAAGCCCTCAGAGGAAATCTCTGTTGAGTTTGTCTTCATTCCCTTCAGCAAAATTGCTACCAGCAATGGTCCATCAGCCTCCACCCCTTGCTTTACTGTTACACTCTCTGAGAACCAGGAGAAGGTTCTCTTCCCTGCCCCCTGAGGTGCTCAGTTCTGAATCAAAGGGCCATGAGATCTTGGATCTTGATGATGTCTGAAGCTTGGGAGGCTACTGTGGTCTGGAAGGACACCAATGGACATCTACCACTCAGCCTCCTGCTATAAGGCTTGGGGGAGGAGAAGGCGTAATGGGGAGGAAGAGGAGGAGGAAAGAAACAACTTGGCATTTCAATGAAGGTATTTCAGGACATTTCATACCTTAACCTTGACTTCAAATCTGATCCATGGTTAAACCCTAAGGAGCATGAGGCTGTAGCTCAGGATGACTACATTGGTTGCTAACACCAGATAGCCTCCCTGGCACATACTTTTCCCTCGTATTTTGATGCAGTTCTGAAGACATAAATATTTCATTCAGAGTGTGGGAACGACACTTCTTCCCTCAAATGAGTGAAGCCCAGTTTTGTGGCAGTTCACTGTCTGATCTGTGAAGAGGAAGAGGTGAGAATTGCTGATGTTGTGGACCGTTGGCAGCAGCTCTGAGATGTCAGAACTCATTTGCCTTTGTACGTGACAACGGCGTGTGAGGAGAAGTCCTTTAGCAGGAAGTGGTTTCTCTGAGGAAGTATCTAAAGCTGGAAACCTGTTGCTGCTGCTATGAGAGTATCAAACCCCAGAGGGCTGGCAGACAGTGTGACCGGATTCCAGCTCCTCATCCCTCCCATGAGCCCGTGAGCCCAGGCAGGGCCTGGGAAATTCATGCTGAGATGCAGCTCAGTTCCAGGGGTCTTTCATCCAGAAGGTTTAGGGGTATGAAAGCAGGGAGATATTGTCTCTCCCCCAGACAAAGACCTTTTCCTCCAGAGGAAGGAGGGAAATCTCTCTTCGGGAAGGTGCAATTTGTGTCTGGAGGATGTTGCATATGAAAGAGGAACTGCAGTCTGAGCAAAAGAACTCGTCCCTTTCTTCTGTGCAGCTCAATCAGACCATTATCAGGGCTGTGGCAGTTTTGATGGACCTTCTTCTTCACAAGGAATGAAGTATTTAACCAGCAGTCCTGGCTCTTGGGTCAACATGAGGAGGCCCAACGTAATTCTCAAATGACCAAGATGAGATACCCGCCCTGGGCTCTGTGTGCTTGTGTGGGTCTCTGTGTTACCAGATGTCACGGAGCTGTGGGAGCTCCTGGAAAAGCTGGTAACCTGAAGAGACTCAGATGCATGCATATGGGTGGAGGCTGGAAGTTTAAGGCTTTCTGTGTTTTTCAGGCGACAGAACATACATAGCTCTGGAAGCAGACACACGCAAGCACTTTCACCACCCAAGCCTCTATTCAGAGGTTACTCGTCAGTACTTGCCAAGGGCTAGTTTTTTGAACTGGCAAGTCCTGCTGTATGTCAAGGGCAGGGTCGGAACGGGCAGTGCAAGATTTTCCTTGTGTTTGTAACCAAAGAAATGAAACGAAACTTTCGGGAACGCCTTGAAGTACAAGATGGGAGGTCTCTTTTCTTTTGCAAAACCCTTCTGGAGCTTCCAGCCTTGCAGGAGAAAAACCTCGGGAAGGGAAGGGGAGGGAACATGTCAGTCATTCAGTCCTGTTACAAACAAATCACTCCATCAGTATTCAGATTTGAGAGGCCTTTGTTTGCAGAGGGCTGGGATGCCTGTTATCATTTCCTAATGGCATTTAAATAATCCTTTATTTACAAAGTGTTTTGGTTGCAATATACAATGGGACATTAGTGGTACAGAAAAGAGAACGGGGCACAACTTCGCATTCCAATGTGTTAGCAGAGACTATATAAAGACTGTATAAAGCTCTAGCAAACAGACAGAGCTGCGTTGTACAATAGCACCATCAACCACAGTTAGTAACTCCAGACCAAGTGCTGATCTGCAGTCCTCAATTAACCACAGAGGCAGGCAAATGAATGGCAGGGAAATGGTAAGAAAGACCATACTAGACCTAGAGATTTGACATTTCTCCCATTTGAGTGCATAGGGATTGTATTTTTCCCAAAAATTATTTCGGGATTTTTTTTTTTTATAAGACCCCTTGGTTTTGCCATAATGCAGAGCGTCCAGCAGCTGGAAGTCTAATTGCTTAAGGCAGCAATTGCCAAGGGTATCAAGTGAGCCTTTGCCTGTGAAGGAAAGATGTCATTGCCTCTGAAACACTTCAGATGCCAGCCAGGAGAGTTGCACCTGAATTTCCATGCCCTGCTGACTCCTGCACAATCATTGCAAGACCTGCAGGTCAGCCGTGCTATTTCTTTCCCCCATTGTGGCTGGAATTTGTATTTTGCTTTCTGAAAAGAGCTCAACCCCATTAGATATCATACAGGGGCTCAAGTATCAAAACTATAGAAGCAAGTCTTCTGAGATGGACACTGAACAGGTTACATGAATTCTTCAGACAGATCATTTTTTAAAAAATTTTTCCACAAGCCAAGAAGTGATTGTGGTAGGTTCTTCTAGCAGGTCCCTTCCCTAGGTTTCTCGGTATTTAGCAGGAAGCTCTGCTAGTTTGTTTCCTCATCTTCTTGAAAAAAGCCCAAACCCTAGACTTTTTCAAACCTCTGAGTACAAAGAGTACTCCTCAATAAGAGCCTCATTCTTCAGCTCACTTCGTAGTGTGAGGCTACCTTGTACTCTTCCTAGCATGTTGTTTAACTCTTATTCTACAAGTAAATGCCAAGGACCTCAATACGAGCCTTAGTGGAGCAAGACAGTTTTAAGCACAACACAGACATTGAGAGTACTTACTATTGAGATGTTTCATCTGCTCTTGTTCTGTTCACTGCAATCCAGCTCTCAGAGCAATGTCACAGCCGCATGGAAACACCTCTGTAGTGATGACAACTGCTCATTGAGGCAAATATAGTATAAACTTCACTAAAAGCATAATTACAAACTTCCTTAAGACAGACATAATACTTCACCTACCTTTTAAAACACAATAATTGCTTTGATCCACAGATTAGAAACAAGGCTGTTCATGTGAGCCTTTGAAAGCAAGTCTACAGTACAAACCTAGATGGAGAAAGAAGGCTGAAAGCTGGGTCGACAAAATCCTTTCAGTGTATGTAAAGTCCAAACTATCCCTAATTTAGAATCATAGAATCATAGAATTGTTAGGGTTGGAAGAGACCTCAAAGATCATCTAGTTCCAACCCCCCTGCCCTGGGCAGGGACATCTCCCACTAGACCAGGCTGCTCAGAGCCCCATCCAGCCTGGCCTTTACAACCTGCAGGGATGGGGCATCCACCACCTCTCTGGGCAACCTGTTCCAGTGTCTCACCACCCTCATGGTGAAAAACTTCTTCCTAACATCCAGTCTGAATCGACCCATCTCTGGTTTTAATCCATTCCCTCTAGTCCTACCATTCCCCGACATCCTAAAAAGTCCCTCCCCAGCTTTCTTGTAGGCCCCCTTAAGATACTGGTAGGCCACTATAAGGTCTCCTCGGAGCCTTCTTTTCTCCAGACTGAACAACCTCAACTCTCAGTCTGTCCTCACAGGAGAGGTGCTCCAGCCCTCTGATCACCCTTGTGGCCCTTCTCTGGACATGCTCCAGCACGTCCGTATCTCTCTTGTAGTAGGGGCTCCAGAATTGGATGAAGTACTCCAGGTGGGGTCTCACGAGAGTGGAGTAGAGGGGGAGAATCACCTCCTTCAGTACATTAGAATATACTGGATTTCCATGGTAGCAGAAACAGTTCAGTGGAGACATCTGCTTTTTATGCACAGTGCATAGAGATTTCTTAAAAGAATACATAAAATACAGTTGCTTTGGATCAAGATAAATTATAATTAATAAAATCCCTTACAACAATTTGGACAATTCAGATTTTGATGCCTGTGGAGTTTGATTTAAGCCGGGCAGGGAAGCAATCATATCACTGTGAAAGTTCAAGAGTTGTGCACAATGTGAGTTGAGAGCAGTTATCCTGGGATAAAACTTCCTGGAAAAACTTCCTGCCCTAGTAAACTCCTCTGACTATTACCCCCTCTTAGTATTTCAGGTGGGTAGTGATGAAGTGGGTAGAAGGAGCCCAAAATCAATTAAAAGAGATTTTAGAACCTTGGGATGGCTGCTTAAGGG